>NW_026067918.1:6416504-6444594 GCF_014885135.2 Alexandromys fortis | reverse complement strand
TCTCGTGAATCTTGCGGGGCGCTCACCCTCTGGCCCTTTGGGCCGAGGCCTGCCAGTTTCGGGACGGCTGCGGCGCAGGGTGGCAGGCACGATCTCCGGAGGTAGGTGGAGATAATCGCGGAGATACTGGATGCCCTCATTCGTAAGGTACCAATAGAAGTGTCTCCAGGCAAACTGCTCCTTCACATAGCCTTGAGACTTCAGAGACTGCATGGCCTTCATGACATGAAGGTTGGGCACGTTCTTGTCTGCCAGCTCGGGGTGTTTGGGCATATGGACATCCTTCTTGGCAACCATCACCCCTTCCTTAAAAAGGAGCTCATAGATGGCAATCCGGTTCTTCTTGGGCATCAACATCGCGGCGGCTGCAGGGTCCGGGACGGAGGCTGGAAAGGCCCCTCTTCTGTTTCTTACAGTGCATGTGTCACAGGGTTTAGGGGCCACTTGGTTAATCCAGATGATCTCACCCTTAGGTTTTTACTTAATGACACTCGCAGGGACCCTGATTTAAATTAGGTGAAGTTACAGACTCTGGAGTTTAGGGTGTGGCCATCTTTGGATTGCAGGCTACTCTCCAACCCACCCACAAGACCTCACCTGACCTTACCCAGAGCCCACATCAGGGCAGCTCTGGCCTCCTTTCCCCCCACACAGCAGCATGGAATGTGGAGTCCCTTGACTGTGCACAGGTGAGGGACTGGCTTTGCAAGGGTTAATCTCAATTACTTTAGATCTAGAATCACCTTGGAGACAAGTCTCTGGGTGTGCAGGTTAGGATCATCAATATGGGAAGACCTGTCCACTCTGGGCAGCACCATCCCCTCGACTGGGACCCTGGACTGGATAAAAAGGAGGAAGTGAGCAGAGCACAGACATTATTACTCTCTTGTGATTCTTGTCTAGGAATGTAGTGTGATCAGCGGCTTCAAGCTCCTGCCATTATGATTCCCTCATGATTGACTGTACCCTCAAATTCTGAGCTAAAATAAGCCCTTTCTCCCCCCATGAGAGTATTTTACCACAGCAATAGGAAAAGCAACGACTAACAGCCCCCCTTCCCCTCTACATATGCTCGGTACTCCCTCCTTTCCCACGCTCTCCTCCCCAACACGGGAACCTTGTATCTTTTGCAGGTCTTGGCTTTCTAGCCACATGCCCTACAGTGTTGGTGGCAGCAGGAAGGTACCCTCCTCCTAGCAAGGCAATGCCCAGCCTCTCCCTGGCATCAGCTAAACTGCATGGGATAAGCATCTTGAAACCCTTGCTCTGACTTCAACCCAGGGGCCTTTTAGCATTTCTGAAGACCTGTTTTTTGTCAAGATAGAAATTTTTTTGATAACAGATATATTAAAATGCTCTTACATTCCAAAATAAAGTAATTCTCTGTCTCCCCCCAAAAGTCAGAAAGAAGGTTTTATAATTTCGCTTTGGAACCGCTTAACTTTAAGCTTTATTTAACTTATGATTGGCTATGATTTCTTGGCTTGCATTGTGCATACTTAAGAATTCTCTCTGGAAGTGAGAAAAGTCAATCCTCGGATTAGTTTTTGAATGAGATTAAATCTTTATGAATACTAAAGTCAATAATTAAGAAGGGTTAATGGGCGTTTAACTAAATATTCATTAATTTAGGTCTGGGCAGTTGTGTTTTTCTTTTATGTGAACATGCCTCTTTTTTCCCATCTTAACAATTCCTCAGGCCCCCATGGAGCTCAGAGCCCCAGATTCTGGCCCATTCATTTCTAATTTCTGAGACTCCTCTACTTTTTTTTTTGTTTATCTTTTAATTCCCATTATGAATTGAGGGTGTTCTCCTCCCTGCATCCCAATTTGAGGTCCCAGCCTGTAGGGTTCAGGCTCTATTTTTGAGACCGAGGGGCTGTCTCCTGCTTCCATCCCTGGACTGACTGGCTTTAGGTCTCATATCTGCTTTCTCTGTCTCTAGAGCAGTGGTTCTCAACCTGTGGGCCACGACTTCACTGACAAACCTCTAGTTCCCAAAGTATTTACATTGCAGTCCATCACGGTCACAAATTTACAGTTATGAAGTAGCAACAAAAATAATTTTATGGTTGGGGTTTCACCAATCATATGGCATGGTTTCATCACAACATGGAACTGTCTTAAAGGGTTGTCGCATTAGGAAGGTTAAGAACCACTGGTCTAGAACATTCTGGCTCTAAACCTTTCTGGGACAGTTTGATCGGACAAGTGGACAAGGAGGTCATTCAAGTGAGGGACAATGGGAGAGGCTGGGAACGGAACTTAACTGCTGACTGCTGTTACTTACGCTTCTTAGCGTGGCCCCCGTGGACTTACTAACTGGGAGATGCCAGAAGAGGCAGGTTTTGTTTTGAGTATTGAGACATGTGCTTGTTCTGTAGCTCAGGCTGGCCTGGAACGTATGACACTCCCGCTTCAGTTTCTGGAGTGGCTGGGAACACCATGACTGGTTCAGAGGAGTTATTTAAAGCACTAACAGTAGAGAATGGGGGAATTGACTTCTGCTAATTATTGTCTCAGTTGATGTCACTTGAGGGTTGATTCCATATTCAATCGGTGGTAGTTTTTACTTAGTAATCGGTATCTTATTAAGCTGGCGGCTGAGCAAGCCGGAGTATGAATTTTAAACACCTTGCTCGGGGCTAGAAGCTTCCACCCTAGCAATAGATTTCTGTAAGTAGGCAAGACATATGCTTGGCTCTTCTAGAGCATTTGTCTTAAAGCCTCAGAATCAAATGTTAGATAATGGTGAGTAGGGACAAGACTGCTGACTCAGTTTCTTTCCTGAGTCCTGGAGAAGAGCTCTGGTCTGCAGCAGGCTCAGAGAAGCAGTGGCCCGTTGCAGTGACCTCCTCTGCTTAGGTTGGTCACTGGTTAGGTGCCTAGATTGTCCTTTTCATGGTTTACTTGTTTCTATCAAGGAGTCAACCTGAAAGGGAGTAGGTAGTGCTGTCCCAAACATGGAGGAACCTCTGTGTCCCAGCTAGCCATAACTGTCAACTTAACATAGCCTAGCATCATCTAAGAGGAGAAGCCTTGACGGAGGCATTGCTTAGATCAGATTAGTCCATGGCTGTGTCTGTCAGGGAATTGTCTTGAAGTAGGAGGGCTTGAACCACCATGGGTAGCATCATTCCCTAGGCAGGCAGTCCTTGGTTGTATAAGAAAGCTAGCTAAGCATGATCCTGCAAGCAAGCCAGCAAGCTGTGTTTCATGCTTCTAGGTTGCGGCCCTAATTTCACTCAGTGATGGATTGTGACCTGGAAGTATAAGCTAAAATAAACTATTTCCTTCTCTATATCGCTTTTGGTCATGGTGTTTTCTCAAAGCAATAGAGAAGAAACTAGTTCACGCTGCCAGAGGCTTTCTAGGAGTTTCTATCTGTAAAGCTCTGGGATAAACCAGTGTGATGATGCTACCAGAGCCTTAGATTGCTAGTGCTCAGAGAATTGGAGGGAGCAGAGCTGTAGCTTGCTTTCTTTGGGGCCACCAACCAGCTCCCAAATCATGACATGGAGACTTAATAGTTAGTGCCCCCAGACTGTGGCAGCTGTTTTTACTTAGCTTGCTGTTTCTTTTGTATGTCCTACTCCATCTTTGGCTGGCTGTTGGCTACCTGGCTGACTGGCTCTAGGTATCTCCCTCTATTTCTCCCGTGTTCTCATTCTCTCTCTCTTTCTCTCCCTCCTTTTCGCTCTTCTCTCCTCCTACGTATTCTCTCTGCCCACCAGCCCTGCCTATCCCTCTACGGCCTAGCTATTGGCCATTTAGCTTTCCATTAATCAGGTGCTTAGACAGACAAGGAAACACATCTTTACACCACTTAACAAATGCAGCATAAACAAAGGTAACACATCTTTGCCTAGTTAAAGTAATATTCCACAACATAACAAATGTAACACATCTTTACATAGTTAAAGTAATATCTCGCCGCATTCCCCCCTTTTTGTCTAAATAAAAGGAAAGGATTTCAACTTTAACATAGTAAAACTATATACAACAAGAACGGTTATCAAGTAAGAATTAAATTTACAATATCCAGAGAATTCAGAGAAATTACTCTATTATCTATCCTACCTTGTTGAGTTCAAAGTTTTGTACCTAATTTACCTTCTATCCTAAGTAAGGAAAACCCTAACTATAGCTATCTACTCTTGAACTCCATCAAAGACACCAGAAGGATATAATATTGCCTGAGTAAACAGGAAGTGCAGTGCAAGCCACTTCCAAAACTATAGAAATGACAGAGACATCTGGTTGACTGGACAGTTACACAAAGTTCCCCTGCAATATTAAGACATCTATCTTTGGCCTACAGGCCGAGAATATTTAACAGGCTTTTCTATGAAGTAGAAATTTTGAAGGACTATTATACCTTGTTTTGGCAAAGTTTGGCAGTCTTTTTCCTTTGTGTCTTGATTGTCCAGTCTGTACAGCATACTGTTAGCAGTCAAGGCAAGGGAAGTTTCTTGCCCCAAATGGATAGCTTTGCACAATAAAAGTATGCCTGTCATTCTTTTATGAAGTAAACAGGTGGCCTTTTATGAAGTAGATTGGTGGTGCCAGGAGCAGACAAGTTTCACTGACATGAAAAGCCTTAGGTTATTAAATATGCCATATTCTATTGGTCTCTGAAGTGTTTGAAGAACATTTATTTTTTTTAAATATGTTTCTGTTTAACTTTGAAAACATATCTAACATGACTATAAGTTTGATTGTTATAAATAACTAACCTCAAGCCTACATTTCTTAATTGTACATTATATTTTAAAAACTTTTACATGCATTGGTGTTTGGCCTGCATGTATATCTATGTGAGGGTATCGGATCCCCTGGGACTGGAGTTATAGACAGTTGTAAGCTGCCATATGGGTGTAGGGAATTGAACCTGGGACCTCTGGAAGAACAGCAAGTGCTTTTATCTGCTGAGCCATCTCTCCAGTCATCTATATATTACATTTTAAAATGAGCTGCATAAGCACAATACCACAAACAAGAGTATAAACATAATACAGTATAATAAAAATACCTGCAAATTTTTATCAATACCATACCACTGTAAAATATTTGAAATGTGTAGTTGTCTTTTATCCTATACTTCTATATCTCCATTAAATGATGACAAACATCCAAAACCCACCAAATGACCAAAAACCATCCACCTCACTTCTTGGGAATGTAAGCATTGTGTTCTCTAGGCTGCTTCCTGTTGTCTGAGGGCAATGGTATTTCCAGGGGATCCTGAGAAAATTGAGTCATGGGAAAATGGTTGTAACATTTGCTGTCTAGTCTCAGAATATTCCCATGCAGAGGGATCAGTATAGACATCACCTGTCTTGTACGTTTTCTTGGTTTATTTCTTTATATCTGCAGCTCCGATTTTCAGGCGGTCTCCCCCAGTCACCTCTATTGATCTTGAAGGGATAACCTTTCCCCCATCACAATACATTTTTCTGGATTTCCTTATGAAGTTAAGGTATCCCTAAAGTATCTATGCTGGTTTAATTTAGCAATCCCCTTTACAGTCCCACTTTTCTTAGCAGCTGCTGCTTGCTCATCAGCATTCAAAAAATTCAAAGTCAACGCGGCATCAAACAGGACTCAGACTCCCTGTGTATTTCTCATTTTTATGTGGCCTTTTTCTTTATATATTTTACTCTCTCTTTAAAGACTTTATTATTGTTAAACTATTTATGTTTTTCCTACGACTCTCTATACCCGTTTTCTTTTCTTTCTTTAAGCACATTTTAAAACATACTTTAACCTGTTTAAATGCCACTTCCATCTGGACCTGCCTTCACTGTGTATCTCTAACCTTTTCTGACTACATGAACCAAACTTTAAACTGCTAAGCAGCTTTGTGCTGACGACTGGCTCTGTCCCACTAGGATCCGAGACAGCTGAACTCTACACCTGGCAAGTCTGTCTGAGAGCTACATTCAATCATCCCAGTCTGGGAAGTTGATGCCCTGCACCGTGACAAGTGTTTTTTCTTAACTTGCTTGCTACTTAGTGTACTCAAGTGCTCACTGTAAGGCTGAGCCTCTAAAAGGAGTCATATCTTTTTTTCCCAGCATTCTTAGCCCCTATGTGGAAATCCATGCCCCATTTTGGGTGCCAAGCATAGCAGGCTTTCTTTTCAGTCACCAACTGGCTCCAAAATCATAACACAAAAAATTTTATTATTTACAATGCTCTGTCATATTTTAGGCTTATCCCACTAGATGTTATAATTTAATTTAACCTGTTTATCTTCATCTATGTTTTGCCTTGGGGCTTTTTACCTTTCTTTCATTCTGTATGTCCTACTCTGTGTCTGACTGTCAGATAGCTGCCTGACTGGTCCCAGGCATCTCCCTCTCTTCCTCCCTCATTCTTTCTCCATCTCTTTCTCTTCTCTTACTTGTTCTCTCTGCCTGCTAGTCCCCCCTATCCCTTTACTGCCAGCGATTGACTGTTCAGCTTTTTATTGGTCCAATCAGGTGCCTTAGGCAGGCAGAGCAACACATCTTTTCATTGTTAAACAAATGCAGCATAAACAAATGTAACAATCTTTACATAGTTAAAGTAATATTCCACAACACAGAGCTTGTGGGATGTTTGTTGTGGTGTATTTTCAAACTGTGCAGGAGTATGAAGTTGAGTGAGACCATCATTTCTCTTCAAGTTTTGTGGTAGGTCACATGTTAACTAATGACTGAATAAATGTCTTTTTTTTAAATTAAATTTTGTTTTATTTAGTGGTGTGGTGGTGATAGTGATGTGTCTGTATGTATATATACACATATATGTACATATATATTTATGTGTACACACACATATATTCATTCTTTGGTACATGAATGGAAAGCAGAGGACAATTTGTAGGGGTTGGCAATCACCTTCTACTGTGTCAGTCCTGGGGTTTGAACTCAGGTCCTCAGGCTTGGCTATAGGTGCCTTTATCCACTGAACCATCTCCCTGGACTGGCAAATGCTTCTTGAGACTGGTATAAAGTGCCACTGAGTGACTTGATCTCTGAGATTTATAGGATGACAGCAGGGAGTCACACAGTTTGTTTTTGAACCTCTGGCATTTGGATCAGATAGTTCTTTGTGCTGGGGTTGGGGCTTTGTAGGATAGTTAACACCCCTGGCTTCTACCCTCTGGATGCCAGGAGCATTTCCCAATCCCACTTACTAAATGCCTCACTGGGTGTTGATCAGAGTGAGTTTTTCTTGGCTGAGAACCTCTGTGAGCTACTATGGTAGGTGCAAGAGGTTTCCTGGGACAGTTTGATCCAGTGTGCGCACGTTATTCCTCTGAGAACGCTTAAGAAAATCTTTATAAAGTATAGCCAACACATAACACTCTTGTCCCTGTTTGACTTACTCACTCAGAAATTAGGGGCCATCTGCCCTGACTAAGACCTGCAGAAACAGTAGTGCAAAATGCAGGCATGGTGCTGTTCCCATGAGCTGGCATTTAGGGAGAACAAGGAAGTCAAGAAAGGACTGCGTCAGGTCAGACATTCAAGGACTGACCCTTTGAACGGTAGCATTTGAGGTGAGGTCCAAGGGACAAGAGGGTCCAGCTAGGTGCTTCTCGGAGCTTGGTGCTTCGGACAGAGGCAGTAATAGGTGCAAAGGTCATGCAACAGGAGAAGGCTCTTGGGGTCAGAGGTGGGCAAAGAAGAGACCGTGTTGTGGGGAGATAGAGACCCCTGTTGAGGTGGAGGGTGGGGGGCAAATTCTAGGAATTGTGTATATGATTATATATGTAACATGTACTTTAATTTTCAAATATTCTGTTATATAACTGTACTGGCTGATGTTGTGTGTCAACTTGATTCATGCTAGAGTCATCAGAGAGGAAGGAGCCTCAGCTGAGGTAATGTCTCCATGAGTTCCAGCTATAAGACATTTTCTCAATTAGTGATCAGTGGGGAGGGCGCAGCCCCCAGCCCATGGTGCGTGGCACCATTCCTGGGCTGAGTGGTCCTGGGTTCCATAAGAAAGCAGGAAGAACAAACCAGTGTCAGCAAGTCAGTAAGCATCATTCCTCCATGGCCTCTGCATCAGCTCCTGCCTCCAGATCCTGCCCTGTGTGAGTTCTGGTCCTGACTTCTTTTGATGATGATCAGGGATGTGGACGTGTAAGACAAATAAACCCTTTCCTCCCGGAGTTGCTTTTTGGTTATGGTGTTTCATTGCAGCAATAGAAAACCTAAGTAAAACAACTTAGTAACAAGTTGGTACCTGGGACTGGGGTATTACTGTGATAGGCCATGCTTTTGTTTGGAGTAACATGGACTTCAGGAGTTTGGGTTAGGAAAGCAGAGGAATGCTTTAAGCACTGCTTCATGAGTCATCCTAGTAGGAACATAGGATACAGTGGTGTTAAGAGTTATTTAAACTGTGGTTTCCTGGTTTCAGAGGAGAAGAATATTAATATGTGGCCTAGAAATAGTTCTTGTGATATTTTGGTGAAGAATGTGGTTGCTTTTGGCCCTTGACCAAAGAGTCTGTGGTAGGCTAAAGTGAAGAGATTTGAATTAATTCTGTTGGCAGAGGAAATCTGGAAACCGCCTATCATTGACTGTATCATGTATTACTAGTATTCATGCTTATAAAGACTTATAATGAAAAGGAGCAAGCTGAGGAGAAAAAGAACACCAGGAAGTGGAATGAACTAAATCCTGTGTTCAAGGAGAAACAGATTAAGAACTGGAATAAAGGGTGTGATGACCTCAGGGCAAGTTCACACCCAGCTGAGTTTCCAATTTATGGAAAGGAATTAAAGAAAAGCTTAGAGCAGGATGTGGGGGTACACGCTTTAGTTCCAGTACTCTAAAGGCAGAGGCTGGCAGATCTCTGAGTTTGTGGCCAGCCTGTTCTACAGAGCAAATTCCAGAACAATCAAGCTTAGGCAGTGAAGGTAGCCATCAAAACCAGAAAGCTGGCCAAGTTGTAATTGAACGAGGGGCCATGTTCCAGCCCCAGTAAGCAGCAGAATTTGGCAGCTTTGCCTACATGGTTCTGGCTTTAGAGTTAAGGATAGATGAAATGGGTTATGAAATTTGCCTCTGCACCTAAGGAAACTTGCTGAGCCCAGGTTTGTGTCAGGGGTGTCCCTTATTGGAGGCTTAGAGAGGCCATTGTGTGAAGCTGTGAAGAGGAAGCCTGGTTTGCCTTGGAGACCCCAAGATGTTGGAGATGCCAAAGTCTGGGATACCTGCTGAGGAGAGCTGCTAACAGGAGTGGAACCAGCCCAAGAGAAAAACGGTGTGTTGTAGTCAACAAAACTGAAAGGAATTTGGAGTTTGCCCAGCTGGTGTTTGGTTTTGCTTTGGTCCAATATTTCCTTGCTATGCTCCCTTCCCTATGTTTTGAAATGGTAACATATATACTGTGCCATTATATATTGGAAGTATCTAGTCTGCTTTTTGATTTTACAGAAGATTATAGTTAAGAGATTGCATGAATCTCAGAAGAGACTTTGAACTTTAGACTTTTAAATAAATTTGAGACTGTGGGGACTTCTGAAGTTGAACTGAATGCAGTTTTGCCTTGTGATATGGCTCCAAAGCCTTTGTGGGTCTAGGGAATGGAATGTGGTGGTTTGACTAGCTCCCAAAGGGAGATGGTCCTATTAGGAGGTGTGACCTAGCTAGAGTCGGTATGGTCTTGTTGAATGAAGCATGTCAGTATGGATGCAGGCTTTGAGGTCTCACATATGCTCAGGCCACACCCAGTGAGACAGACCACTTCCTGTTGCCTGCACAAGATGTAAAACTCTTAGCTGCCTCTCCAGGACCATGTCTGCCCACAGGCCCCCATGTCCCACCATGATGATAATAGACTAAACCTCTGAAACTGTAAGCCACCCCATTAAATGTTTTCCTTCATAAAAGTTGCTGTGGTCGTGGTGTCTCTTCACAGCAGTAGAAACCAACCCAAATAAGGCAATATCATATAGATAAGAGAATGACGGGGGTAGGGGAGGGAGCTTGACTAAAGAAAGGACTTCTGGGAAGGAAATGGGCATAATGAATCCTCCCCTCTCCTAGGCAATGTCTTTAGGCAGCTTCTTTTATTAACCAAAGGAAGCTATTTATAGCATACAGAGGGGAATCCCACACATTTGTGCATGGGATTTTCTGTGAAGATAAAAGCATCCTTGCAGATTGGCTCTCTTGGTTTAGGACACTCTTGTGGCTTAAGGTGTTGAGATGTTCTCTTACTCAGTTGGTCCAGGACTAGTCTTGAGAGTGCCAGATGTCCAGCACAGGCATGGCCCTGTCCACTGAGTGGGGTCTGGTATCCCACACTGCCCTGGTGACTTGGGCAGGTCCCTCCAGAGCTTCCCAGAGACTTGGTTCCTTGTCTGTAAGGTGGGGATGGCGGTTCCCAGCTCTCACCACCACCTGTTGTTAGGAAGTTGATTCTTTGATGTTTGTTTTCTGAGGCAGGATCTCATGGTGGATTCCAGGCTGGTCTTAGTATTTTCCTGCCGTGAGAGGCTGCAAAGTTCCCTCCCTTCTGCATCAGCATGAGTTACTGTGACCATCTCTGTGACCAAAATACCAGAAGAGACACAACTTCAGTAAGGAAGTGTTACTGGGGGAAGCTGGGACTCTCTTTTGAGGTTTTAGTTTTGTTAATAAAGAGTTTAGAAGCGGACTCAAAGGGTGATTTCATTAGAGCTTAAGAGAGAAACAATAGAGCAGGGAAACCGTAAATCTCAGACTAGGGAGGTGGTGAAGGAGGAGAGAGCCAGGCCTCTTCCCTTGGAGTGAGAACCTCCAGAGTGTCAGGGAACCCATGCCCAGGCTTTGGTCCATATCTGAAAGGAAAAGAGGTGGAAAGAAGAATAAGGCAAAGATTATTTTGTCAAGAGTTAGGAGCCACATGTCAGAAGCTGTGTAGCCTTGTCTTATAGAAGCTTGGCAGCAGTGTGTGTGTGTGTGTGTGTGTGTGTGTGTGTGTGTGAGAGAGAGAGAGAGAGAGAGAGAGAGAGAGAGAGAGAGAGAGAGAGAGAGAGAGAATGACGGGGGGGGGGTAGGAGGGAGCTTGACTAAAGAAAGGGCTTCTGGGAAGGAAATGGGCATAATGAATCCTCCCCTCTCCTAGGCAATGTCTTTAGGTGACTCAGATTTCTTGGTGATGGTTGTGGTGTATGTGTGGGGTGTGGACTCTTGGCTGGGTGACTAATAGGGCCAGTTGGATTAACTCTTAACGGGAGGAGAACGTAGACCATAATGTTTTGGAGCTTTACCCAAAGGCAGGTATATAACGCTTAGATTCTATTCTTTTGGCTGGGAGGAAGTAGCTTAGCCTTACTGGATCTCAACTAAACCCAGGAGCCTCCACTTTTTTGTGTGGTGTTTTAAATTCTAAAGAGTAGCAAAATATACAGGATAATTTTTGATTGCTGATTATGTGTGTGGGCCCAGCCCACAGTGGGTAGTACCATTCCTAGGCAGGTGGTCCCGGGCTGCGAAGAAAGGTGGCTGAGCAAACAGGGGGAGCAAGCCTAGGTGTAGCATGTCTCTGTGGACTCCGCGTCAGTTCCTGCCTTGACTTCCCTTGGCTGTGGACTGGAATCTGGAACACCCCCCAAACCCTGCCCCAAGTTGTTCCTGGTCAGTAAGAGAAAGCAAACCAGGACCATTTTTTAGAGACCACGTGACGTTCCATGGTCCCTGGGAGGATGAACACCTCCTCTCTAACCGGGATTAGAACAGGAGATTGTGTTTAACTGGAGCATTGATGGATGCAGGGAATTAAAGTGGGGAATGAGGAGACAGGCTGGCCATGAGTAGAGATGGCAAAAGGGGCAATCCAGGACGAGGGAGGGAGGAGGACTCATATTACCCTGGAGGGTAACCAGGTGCCTAGGACAGGTGAGGCAGGGTGGGTCTCAAGAGGTATGTCTGTGACCCCAGAAAAAAGTCGGGAGACGGTGTGCTCAAATCGGTGGAAAGAGGGAGAAGGGCCCAGGCGGGAGAGACGCTCTGTAGGTCGATTTAAAAACTTGGCTAATTTTCCTTTCTGAACATTTCCAATGTGTATAAAAGTAGGAAAATGCAGTGAACCTGCATGGGGCTGCTCTGCAGCTTCAACAGGATGCGTCTGTGGCTGTGCTCAGTTCTGCTCAATCTCAACTTCAGCTTTCCATAGACTTTTGTGTGAAGCCAAGGCATTGTGCTATGTAATGACTAATTTAGTGGGGGAATCCTGGGACCTTTTTTTTTTCTTTTTTGGTGGGGGGTAGTATTGTGGCCCTGACCCTGGGTCTTATTTTGTGTTGTTTATTAGAACAAGTTGTTTTGGGGCTCGATGTTTGTTTACTTTTTTTAAAAAAAAGATTTTAGACAGGTTGGCTTTTAACCATACCCTCACTTTTCAGCTTCCCAAGTCCTGGGATCACAGACATGTGGCACCTTGCCTTGTTGACTGTCCCTGGCCTGGTGAGTGTCTTGAGGGCATAAGACCAACCCTCCAGGTCATCTCCTCCTGACACAGCGCTCTTGGTGTTGACCAACAGCAGCTGACTCTTGCTGTACTGATGTAGAGAAAACTCGAAGTGATAGAACTGGTATTATAAAGGACTTACTAATGGATCTTCTTAGGAGACAGTAAGTCACACAGTGGAATTTAACTAAGGAGCGCGGCCTCTAAAGCACCCCAAAGATGCTGGGCAGTGGTGGTGCACGTCTTTAATCCCAGCACTTGGGAGACAGAGGCAGGAGCATCTCTGTGAGTTAGAGGCCAGCTTCATCTACAAGAGCGAATTCAGGACATGCTCCAAAACTACAGAGAAACCCTGTCTCGAAAAAAACCAAAAAACAAACCTCCCCCTCCCCCCCAGAAAACAACAAAACAAAAACCAAAAAAAAAAAAAACCAAAAACCCTAATAAACCCCCAAAGATAAATAGTGTGTTAACAGGCCTGTAACATGAATTCTATTTTTTCTTAATAATAAAAACCCAGAGAAGCAGAACAGCCAGCTACTAGTACTTACCTCTATCTTTACCTCAGACAGACAAAACGTAATTCTCAGACAAATCCTCAGACTGCGTCTCTGACTGAATTCTCAGACTGCACTGAGCTCCTGTCTCCTCCTGCCTTATATTTTTCTCTCTGCTCAGCCATATCACTCCTGTCTCCAGCTCCCTAGTGCTGGGATTAAAGGCATGGGATCCCAAGTGCTGGGACCACCTTTATGTGAGCTCTATTTCTCTTTTAGACAGTTTTACTCTCATGTAGCCCAGGGTGGCTTTGAACTCACAGAGATCCATCTGCTTCAGTCTCCTGAGAGCTGGAATTAAAAGCATGTGCCACCACTGCCTGGCCTCTATGGCTAACTAGTGGCTTAGCTCTGCACTCTGTTCTTCAGGCAAACTTTATTTGTTAGAGTACAAACAAAATCTCACTCCACAGGCCTGTTAGAAAAGAGTGAAACCTAGGATGCTAGGGTGTGAATTCGTTCTCACCAAGTCATTAGACTCTGATTCTGACAAAGGAGATAATTCTGTCTCACAACCGGCCTCTAGGTTTTTCCCAAACCAAAGAGATATCTCTAAGGGGCAGCTGGAGGTAGGGGCGGATACAGTGTAAGGTCGCTACTACCCTTAAATCCAGATCTGCCATTAAATCCTTTGGGCTCTCATCAGGGAAGCCTTAATTCTGGCAGGTGGACAAAATCACCCCAGGCAACAACCATTCGAAAAAGAACAACTCCGATGTACTTAAAATATAATTCTGGCAATATGTAATATCTTTGCTGTGTAAATCTCCTAGCTGCCTAAGCGGCCGGAATTGTAGTCTCCTGTCTCTGTTTTCATTGTTCCAGGGGTCACCTGGGTCCAGGACCCGAAGGAGATTTAAGGTTGACAGCGGATGCAGAATGCACAATCCAGGGTGCATATAACTGTACGTACACCAAGTAACAGAATCTGCTGGGGGGGGGTGATGGGCATTAGCGGAGAGCTGGGGAAGCGCTGTACAAGAGTTTTTCCTTCATCTCTAAGTGTGTGGACTGATTTTCAGTAGGAAGGTAAGTTATTCCATAACAGGGTAAAGGAAGCCTACCACTATGTGTGTATTCTTTGATCTATGACCGCTCCAGTGGCAGGCTGTTTTTCTGCCCTGATTCCTCTCTGCTAGGTTGCCAAATACAGTAACTTTACATTTCAGAACAAAACAAAACAAGACACGACATTAGTGTAAGTATGTCCCCTACATCACCGGGACATGCTTAAACTAAGAAATTATTTGTTTTCTTAGTATATTTCCCTGACATTCAAATTGAATCAGGACTCTGGCCTTCATTTTGTTGCAGCTAAATCTAGTCATGATGTTTTCACAGAAGCCCTACAATGCAAAGTCCCTGACCTGGTGCAGTGTTTCTTAGAGTATGGTCCTCAGCTGGTCCTCAACCGGTCCTCAATATTGGCAAGGCTGGGTTCAAAGTGAAAGACTGCAGGCATTTAGAATGCAGAGTCCATGTCTTTCTAAAGGAAGCTGTTGACCTTTAGGATAAAGCCACTGACCTTCGGAATGTAGACTGTAATGACATCTGACACTTGAGCACAAGGGCCCTGTTGTTCAGTGAGGGCTTAGGACCCGTGACAAAAGATGTAGACTACATTAAGTACGTCAGAACTGGTACAAAGCGTCTCTTAGGTAGGGTGTCTGTATCCTCCCCTAGGCTTCCAGGGCCGTGTGTATGTGTTTTGCCTTGACTTTGGCCCTGGGCTTTGCATTTGAGGCCTTGGGGTTCTATTTTTGCCCGCCCGCACCTGTTTCCGCGCTCATTGAAGTCTGTGAACCAGAGACTTTTTTCTCCAGGCAGGATTCGCCGGTTGCGGGGGGCGGGGCCTGGAGGTGGAGGCCACGTGTGCTGCTGGAACTAAGCAGGAAGTGACAGCGGGAGTGGAGCCCGGCGAGCCAGTGGCACACGGGGCTGATGGAAGTGGAGAGGGGGCTGGAGAGGGCACCCTAGTGAGTCGCCTTTTCTCTCCTCCAGGCCCCGGGTCCCTGGCAGTCACAAGAGTGTGCAGCGGCCTGGAGATGGCAAAGGGTTGCCCTGGGGAACGCAGGTCTTGGAGGAGCAGCAGGGGGCTGTGGCAGGTGGCAGAGGAGGGAGGGTGTTCGGGTCCCCTCTGCTCCACCCCTAGGATGAGCTGGAGACCGCGATCTGCGGCCCCTCTGTGCACAGCCAAGGGCCTCTTCATTCATTGTTTCATGGTGGTGTGTAGGGGGAACGAGGGATCGTTGGGAGCCAAAGGCAGCAGTTCTGAGGTCTGGTCCCTCCCACTCCCCGCAGCAGCTGGTCTGGGGAGGCCCGAGAGTGGGGGTGCCTGGTAGAGAACTTTTTCACATTCGTCCTGGCAGCTCAGCGCCTGTCTCCAGGGCATCTCTGCTGGAGCCTGGCCTGCGTGTTCTGTGTGAGCTCACTGAAGCCAGACTGTGCCTGACTGTAACTAAACCAGCATCTCGAAAAGGAGGCGGCAACGGGTTTAAAAGAGGAGGGGAAACGAAACAGAACAGAACAGGCCTGAAGGAAATGTGCCGGCTTTATAGGAGGTGGCTGCTCTGTGCAGTGAAAACGCACAGCTGGGTGATGACATTTTTGAAGTTTAGGATGGGCCGAGGATGGTCCTCTCTCCTGGTCACTGGTCCACTTTATGATGCTAATAGCCGGCCCTTGAGGGAGGTCCGGAGCAGACTGCCTGGCATGATATGGAAGTGTGATTGGCATGTCCTGTTCCTAAGAGCATATTGGGACAGCTGGTGTCAGTCTCCTATAGGGTAGGCCTCACTAAACCATTCATTGTGTAGAAACTGGTCTGGATTTATGCACTTAGCTGTGTGCAAGAATTCCCCATGGAGGATAAACTAGGCGTGCTAGCACACACCGGTAACCTCAGCATCTGGGAGGTGGAAGCTGGAGGATTGGGAGTTCAAAGTCATCCTCTGCTACACAGGAAGTTCCAGGCTACATTAAAAACAAACCGGAACTAAGTAGCTCCCTTCCCAGGGGACCAGAACTAGTGGCCCTCCACTGCCTTTGAGTAGCCAGAGTTTTCAGTGAATGGAAGAAACCTCTCCAAGGGGTGCTGGGCTCGCCTGTCATTACTGCTGTTGCTGGTGGACGGAGGGACCGGGTATGGCTTCAGTCTTCCCAGCCTCCGTGATCACCCACAACTCCCTTCTGTTTGATTTTTGCTGGGGTAAATGAGGATTTTTTTTTTTTTTCTTTTAACCAGTAGCTGTCAAAAGACACAGGTACTTTGTGGATAGCAAGGATTGAGGGGATGTTAGCTTGGTGTCTCTGTCTTTGTAACCTGTTAACATTTTACTCACCAGCAACTGGGAATGATCATTGTATTAGTGGTCCAGGGAGGGGCTCAGTTTAGAAACAGTTGCAAGCCCCTCTCATTTTTCTGTTTTAGTTTTGGACATAGGCTCTCACCATGGAACCCTGGTTGGCCTGAAACCCACTATGTAGACCAAAACTTACAGAGATCGGCTTGCACTGGCCTCTGCGTGCTGGGACTAAAGACATGTGTCACCGTGGCTGGACTTGGGGATGGCTAATTGTTTGCTTGCAGTTATTTCTTTTTTAGTTGTTAATTTGTGCAGGCCACTGTCGTGAGTGCCTACCTCAGGGGTGTTCAAGCTGCACCCCACTATAGAGACGAGTACAGCCAAGAACAAAATAGTAAACTCACTTGAACATGGTGAGATTTGGGAGAGAGTGCATTTTCAATCTGCCTTTTTATTTGTTTACGTAGTGTTTGTCTGTGGGACTTGTGCCTCCCATGGTGCAAATGTCAGAGGGCAGCAAGTTGGTGCTTTCCCTCATGTGAGTATTGGGAATTAGACTCAGGTTGTCAGGCTTGGTGGAGCTTTTTGTTGTTATTTGATTGCGCGGTTCTCATAACAACATGTCCTGTTGAAATGGTAAAAGGTTGCATATATTTGGAGTCTGAACCCACTTGGTGGTTTTACCTTAGACCTAGCACAGGGGCCCAGCTGGGCTCCTCTGAGCCCACACCTTTTCCTGAGTGTGGATTGGGTACAGGGCCCTGTCCACAAGCTGCCATGGTTTCCTCTAAGGTCAGCAGTGGGAACGTCTTCAGCCCTTGATATGCAGGCATGGAATTCCTGGCCGCTCAGCTCTGAGGGAGCCAAGCCAGATGGGGCCAGGTCCAGTCCTGTGGGTGCTGGAGAGGGAAAGGGGAGCTGAATGAGGCCTTTCAGCTGAGGCCCCACACCTAGTGTGTGCCAGGGCACAGGGCTGCTTCTCAAGTGGACTTCCTTGCTTTGGAACTTTCCACAGGAGAAGCCTGACTCTATTGCTTCAGAGCTAGGAGGGGGTGGGCTGGCTATGGCCTCAGTGCTGAGCATGGCTAAGTCTGAGGAGGTTCTCTGGACCCACACAAGAGAGGCCCTTTTTTTTTTTTCTTGGTGGGCCATTCTGCCGCATCACCGTCAAGAGTGCTGAGCTTCATTCAGGGCAAGCGCCGCTCATAATGTTATTTCTTTGTGCTCTCTGGTTCTATCGTCCAGGTAAGCTAGCTCCTTCTCATTCAACAAGTGGTTCCCAGGAGGTGCCCATGTCCCTTTTCACAAGCCTGTGGCAAAGCATGATCTCCATCCTCAAGCAGTTCAGGAGAGATAAGGAGGCATCCCTTTCCCCTATAGAGAGCAGCAAGGATATGTGTTTGGCCATGCTGGGGGACTGTGGAATGTTTTGTCACAGAGCTGGCATCAGGTGGGCTTCAGAGGAGGCTCTTGGGTTCAGAGGGCAGGAGCCATGGAGGGAAGGCATCCCTGAAGGGGCTTATGGGAGCAAAGCCATGGAGGTATGGCTGTCTGGGTCTGTAAAGATGCTGTAAGGAACTGAGTTGAATGGGAGTGTGGTGCCTCTACGGGGCGTTGTTGGACTTTGGCTCTGAGACTCCATGGAGGAGTGAAGGGCTGTCAGTGGAGCCTGGCTCGCGGAGCCGGGAAGGCGTGAGCAGGAATCAGATGGAGGCTCTTTAGAAGGGAATTTGAGCTAGAGGCTCACGTTGGCATGGACTGAGAAGAAGTAGCGGGCAAGGGCAGGTGCATGGAATGAGTGGGGAAGGCCGTGGCAGGATCTCCATGGCCCCTGCCCTCCACCGTGTGCAGCTTAGACTCTTCATGCTTCTCTCTTGAGCAACTTCCCAGTACCGCAACCTCTCGGGAGGGCTTTCTGGCCGCTTTCTCCCAGTGTTCTCAGGTCGCTTTTTAAAGTTACTTGACTTTTACTGTTCCTGGAGCCCGGATGCAAGGCTGCTTACTGCACTGGGGTGACTGGAAGGTGCACACCACCTACTCTGATGGAAAGCCCCGTAGGCAGGGGCTTGGGGGCATGCATATGTCGCTTTCAGGGCCCCTCAGCATTTGACTCTCTTGTTCTGTACACAGCTGTATCCAGCATGCTGCAAGGCTACAGCTCCGTGTTCCAGGCCTTGCTGGGGACCTTCTTTACCTGGGCAATGACCGCTGCCGGAGCAGCTCTTGTGTTCGTATTCTCCAGTGGGCAGGTGAGTTGCTTCCTTTCTGGGGGTTCACAGGGACTCTTCGTGAGCTCTGACACTGTCCCTCTTCCGCACAGCGATTGGCAGCGGCCACACGGGCAGTTGGTGAGGTGGCAATGTTCTCTTACCTCCTTGTTTTCTCTCTGTCCCCTTACTAGGTCAGGAGGTAGGCACCTGTTGGTGGCACACAAGCCACACATTGTTTTGCCCTCACCTGCCTCTGGCACCCCAGCTCAAAAGGGCGTGGCACCGAGTGACTTGCTATTTCACCTCCATTAACTTGCTGCCTCATTCCGAGCTTCCATCTAATTTCCTGCATGCCTGGAGCAGGGTGTACTGTGCAGGATCCGAGCTGATTAGGTTTCAGATGGAACTGCCCTCCCTGTGGCCTTGAGTTAGTTAGACAATTGGTTAGTTAGACCTTGCAGGGAGGAAGAGATCTGCTTCTCTTCTACCCCCGCCCAGGGCATTTCGTTCCTCCCCCTTGGCTAAATATTGACAGGCTCACCTCCTTAACCACTGCAGACTTCTATCTGCCTACCTCTATCCCCCGAATGAATACAGGTAGTCCCACTTCCTCATTTTCTCTTCCGATTTCATGTAAGCCCACCCTTACCTCAAATGCATCTTCTCTTAGATGAGTACAGATAAACTCCTCGCCAAGGTGCATACTGTGTCTGTCCAATCCTTGTCCCATATATCCTCCACACATCCTACGGATAGCCCCCAGTACCTCCATTCATTCTCCTCCGCACGTCCTACGGATAGCCCCCAGTACCTCCATTCATTCTCCTCCGCACGACCTACGGATAGCCCCCAGTACCTCCATTCATTCTCATGTCGTACATTCTGGCCCCACATTCTCACGAGATCTCCTATATCTTCCTGTCCTTCTTCCTCTACACTCCACATCCTTACATCCTCCTCTGCCCTCAACATACACCCTCCCACACTCTATACCACAGGCATAGCCCATACCCACCTCCTAAGCCTGAAATTCCACTCTCCTCCAACCCTGCCATCTGCAGCCCCGGGTCACTCATGGCTGTCTTGAAGAATATAATCCTTGCTTTGCTCGGGGCACTTGGAGATGCTTTAAGGGTGGCCCATGGAGAGAGCCCTGGATCTAGAAAGGAAAACTCTAGAAAAGTCAGTGTCTCAGGCCCCATGTGTTATAGACCAGTTTGGCAGGTACTGGCTTCAGCAATAAGGTACCGCCTCCCACACTGCTGCCTCCACCTTAACTGGGGAGGCTGGTTGGCCCAAATCTATCATGTGGAGACTTGGATCTCAAATTACACAATCAGGAACTATAAGGCATCCAAGATCTCGGTGTGTAAGACACCTAGTTAGGTCAAATTCACAGATAGAAAATGGCCCTTGCCAGAAGCTGAGAGGAGTGGGAGGGAGGAAGAGGGAGGTTGCTGAGTGGGCACAGAGAAGCCTTGTGTGCAAGGACCACTGTCTCACTTAGCATGGTGGCCATGAGGTTCATCCATGAGGATGTTAAATGGGTACGGAGAAGCCCTGTATGCCAGGACCACGGTCTCACTTAGCATGGTGTCCATGAGGTTCATCCACACTGTCCCAGAATGGGGGCATCTTCCCTTTTTAATGCTGAAGAACATTACATCGTATGTGCAGACCACAAGAGATTGTCTGCTGTACGTGATGGACGCAGAGTAAATTGGAACAGATGTGCACATTTTATACCTATGCAGTTTATTATTTTGTAAAGGCCCATGAATCTGGGCTGAGATCAAGTGACAGCTCCTCATATTTTCTTCAGGATCCTTCCCAGTTACCTCCCTGACCTGGACTTCCATTCCATGTATGATACCCTGCCTGTGTCCCGTGTCCCCACAGTGTAGACGTTCCCGTCTGGGTGCTGTTGTGAGGTGCTAGCCTCACGTAGCGTTTACTGTTTGGTGTCTGGCTGAGTTCACCCTGTTCAGTTCCCAGTCTACCCACTGCTTCTGTCTGTTGTGTACATGTGTCGATGCCTGTCTATACACACATGCATGCACACAGTGTGTTCTTTGTGATTTCTTCACCCTGTGGTAGTTGGTTGTCCTCCTCGCTGTATCTGTCTTTCTGTGGGTGGGACTTGGTGTAGTTTCTGGTTTTGGGGTCTTATGAACAGTGCACAGTGTTCATGGGTTTGGTGATTCCCAGCATGCATTTCTGTCATTTCTCAATAGTGGCATGTGTACTGTAGTTGACTGCCATTAGTCCCACCATGTGGCTTTCTGTGTGACATGGTTGTGCCAGTTTATGTCCCCACCTGTGTGACCATTTTGGTTGCTTCTTATGTTCCTTACCAGCCCTTGGTCATTTCCATATGGGTGCTTGAGTGGCCCATGCACCCCAAAACCCCCTCCCCCTGCCAAGGATACTTCTGATTGACTCTGGACTGGATGGAATGTTTAGCTGATTCCTGTCACCCCCTTGGCCCATTCTGTAAGACTGGAGGTCACCACCAGCTTAGGAGTAGGCCAGTGACTCTTTTGGGTTGTGTGGCACTGTTCCTGCTGAGGCCACATCATCATGTCCATCATCCTGTCCTTGGAAACTGAAACATCTCACTTTTTCATTTTCAGAGGCGGATCTTAGACGGAAGTCTGGGCTTTGCTGCAGGGGTGAGTCGCTCCTAGTGGGTGAAATGTGTTGATCCTAACCTTTGCCTACCCGGGGCTGCCAGCCCCTCACATAGTCCAGATGTGCTTCCTATGAGAGCCGACACCTCCTCCTGTTGCTGACTGTGTTCATTTCCCGGCTTATTCGGTACTCTCTACTCTTTCGATGGAAAAGAGACTTAAAAAATAAGATAACATCCGGGGAGGGCCTAGCCTGATAAATAACATGAATTAAACATCTCCTTTCTCTCTTCTTGAAGGACTTTCTAAAGGATTTATTTTTATTTTGAATCATGTAATGTGCGGGGGGGTGGGGTGGGGGGGTGCTCGTGGTATATGCAGGTCCCCCTTAGGTCAGCAGTATCCAATCTCACTGGAGCTGGAGTTCCAGAAGGTTGTGACACTCCTCTTGTGGGTGCTGGGAATCAAACTTGTCATCTGTAAGATCAGTATGTATGCTTGCCTGCTTCACCGTCTCTCCAGCCCCGGGACTTTTTATTTTTGGTACTCTGAAGCAACAAGGAAAAAAAAAATCATAATCTATATCCTCGGTGCACATCACCCACCTGCAGCCGTGATTGACATTTGGCAAACCTCATCCCATCTGTCTCCCTGCAGCCTTCTTGGGAGCTCAGAATGTTTTATGAAAGCAAATCCAGATCCATGTAATTTCACCTGGAAATTCAATATGTATCTCAAACTGAGTGACTTCTTGTGAAACCATAATCAGTATGCCACTGTCACACCTACCAAAATGCAAACAGTAATCCCTTGCTGTCATCAAACGCTCAGTCCGTATGCACATTCCCTCTGTCATTCCCAAGTGACCTGTAAGATTATTCTGCAGGAGCTGGGATCCACAGAAGATTTGTTGGCCATGTTTTCTGAGTCTCTCAAGCCTTCCCTTATCCCATGTCCTAAGCTGGTAATTTGTTGGAGAAACTAGGTCTTTGTTTCTAGAACGTTCCACATTCTGGGTTTGGTGGATTCCTTTCCTGTGGTGTTTACCACTTGTTCTTTTGCTGATCTCCAGCCAAGAGTTAATTCACCTAGAGGCTTAATTCATATTTTACTTTTCTTTAAAGAGTATTTGCATGAATTTGTGTTTGTGTGTGAGCATACCTGTGCCACAGCGCTCATGTGGGGGTTGCAGGGCCATTTGCAGGCCATGTCCTCCTTTCACCCTATGTGACCAGAGGGTCAGACTCATGTCATTAGGCCTGGAGGAAAACTCCTTTCCCACTGAGCCATTTCGCACTCCCAGGTTTTATTTCCCAAACATGGGTACTTCACGGTAGTGGGGTAGACTCCCAACTGCATGGCTGTATCAGCCAGTGCATACTGTGAGCTTTCTCTCTTAGTCCGGCAGAGCTCGGTTCCCATCTGCTGTCTCTCTAGTCCGCTGATCTGGGAAAACTTGTCTTAGGGTGGGACCTCACTGACATCGCCTGAGTCTGAGCTGTCACACAAGGGTCTGTCCTCAGAGAACACAGAGATCCCCAAGCTTACGTAGGTACATAGAGAGCAGTAGCTGTTTCTAGGCCGTCCGCTTGCATACACTCCTCTCCATAAAGCTGCTCTGCCTAAGAATGCTCTGGAAGCCGGCTCTCCTTTCCAGCCTCCCCTAGGAAGATGCCCTCTGCCTATTCTCTTGTCTCCCAGCAGCAAACACTCCTGGCGGAAATTGAGATTTAGGGTGATGTAATCCTCTTTGAGGTGAATGCCTCCAGTGACCTACGGACCCCTCATAAAGCCCCACTTCTCAAAGGTTCTGTTACCGCACAGAAACGCCACCCTAGAGACCCAGCCTTAAACTTACGGACCCTTGACGGCCTCTCCCATAGCAGCTTGGTAGGACTCTGAGCTATCTGCTGAGGGTTCCCATATGAGAAGCTGGTGTGTTGTAATGTGTGAAGATGCTGAGGGGCAAGGTCCTTCTCCAGCCACTGTCCCCAGACTCACCTCAGGGTCCATGGTACTACTGTTAAGTGAACGATCGGGACCCTTCAGGTTGGCGTAAGGCAGCCTTTCATGTCTCTGTTTTTGGACTCAGCCTGACTCTCATGGCTCCCAAAGGCCAGTGATTTCTGAAGGCTCACGGGTACCACGGTGGCATCTCTATCCCCAGCTTTCCCCCGGCCCTGCTCGGCATGTGCAAGCATGGTGGAGGGTGGCCTGACCCACGCTGCTAGGCTAACAATCAACGGCGAGAAGAGGGGCACCGAGGCACAGCAGGAATGAGCCACTCAGAAAGAAGATAGATTGTTGCTGTTATTATTGTATGTTTTCTTTTTTTTATTTTTTTTAAAATATTTATTTATTATTTATTATGTATACAATGGTCTATCTGTGTGTATGCTTGCAGGCCAGAAGAGGGCACCAGACCCCATTACAGATGGTTGTGAGCCACCATGTGGTTGCTGGGAATTGAACTCAGGACCTTTGGAAGAGCAGGCAATGTTCTTAACCACTGAGCCATCTCTCCAGCCCTATTGTATGTTTTCTTTATGATTTCACACTCAGGCTTCCTTTGTGACTCTCAGCAGCATCGGGGAGGGAGTGATGTATATCACCCCTCCTCCACAGTGTGGGGATGTAACAGTGTTTATCTTGGGGGACGAGCTCCTTGCTTTTTCTTGCCCTGCTGAGTGCCAGGGTGGAGTGTTTCCTAATCGAGTGGCCCGGAGACCTTCCTCTGGAGTCTCTCAAATAGCCACCACCCGTCTCCTGCCTTCACCTATTTCTCCTTGTCTTGCTTGTACTGGTGCCTAGTTAGTAAGTACGGTGCCTAGTTAGTAGGTACGGTGCCTAGTTAGTAGGTACGGTGCCTAGTTAGTAGGTATGGTGCCTAGTTAGTAGGTATGGTGCCTAGTTAGTATGTATGGTGCCTAGTTAGTATATATGGTGCCTAGTTAGTATGTATGGTGCCTAGTTAGTATGTATGGTGCCTAGTTAGTATGTATGGTGCCTAGTTAGTATGTATGGTGCCTAGTTAGTATGTATGGTGCCTAGTTAGTATGTACAGTGCATAGTTAGCATGACTACCACCAGCCTGTATTCCTGTCACCCCACTCTCATCCTGCTGCCCCACTTTGCAGGCCTGGGCCTATTGTACAAATTAGCTGGAATGCTCTTGTTGGGGATGTAATCCTTGATGAGGATGACTCCCGTTGTCCTCGTAAGGAGAGTGATGTGAAGATGAGTAAAAGCTAAAATGGTCCAGAGATGGGATGTGGCTCAGTTGAAGAGCACTTACCTAGCATGTGCAAGGCCCTGGGTTCCATCCCCAGCATCTCCCTAAAACAAAACACCTAGAGATTCAGGTTACATGGCCGTGTATATGTTTGAGTCACCCCATCTTTGTAGTTTCTCTGTAGGAACTGGTAGATGCCTAATAGCTGCTCCTTTAACGTGATTGGCTCAGGCAGGTTCTCACAAGATGCTCCTTTAGCATGATGGGGTCGGTTGCACCTGTCTGTCCATCCATTCATTCATCCGCCCATTCATCTGGCATCTGGTGGAAGCCTGTTCTTCTCTATTTACTGTGACGAGAGCAGGGCAGCCGAGGGACAAGAAAACACTTGTGTCTGTCAAGAAGTTGTAATCTACTGGCAGGGGTGTGCCAACCAGTCTGGTGGGCTAACTCCATCTGCTACCTGTTCTTATGAATAGAGACAATGCACCAGAGCAAGCCACACCCACACGTCCCAATGCCCTCGGGTGCTTTCGCATTGTAACAACAGCACTGGGCTCGCAAAGACCCAGCTATTTGTTCTTTGGACTTTAAGAAAAGTTTGCTGGCTCCTGAGGTGATGTGTGGGCTGGGAATTCAGAGCCTGGTGCCTATGTGAATAGCTGGAAAGGAGAGGACCACAGCTCTGTTCTGTCCGGCCCAGCTGTGGGTTCCAGAATGTCCCCTGGAATGTCTTGGGAGCAGACGGTTTCCTGGGAGATGCCTGGCCTGTGTGATCCTGCAAAAGAGGCTTGGTGTTTCTTTCTTCTTTTGCGGAGGGTCCTGTGCAGACAGGAAGGCTCTGTAGTGTAGTACGCTGACTTACATGGACTCACACACCATTCTTCATGCCATTAAGACCCAGTGTTTCAGAGCTAGAGAGCTGGTCCAGTGGTTAAGAATGTGCGTTGCTCTGCAGAAGACCCGGGTTTGGTTCCCAGTACCTGCATGGGATGCCTCATATCTACTGTAACTCCAGCTCCAGGGGCTCTGACTCTTCTGCACTCCATGCTCACACATACACACCCACATGGAGACACAGGCATACACATAATTAAAATAGAGTAATAAATCTTAAGAAAGGACACCATCTCCAGCGCTGGTCAGGGCAAAGGTGCTGTGACGGCAGATGTTGATTGGGAACTTCATGGGATTTAGACTTAAAAGGAGGCAAAGCTCTGGGCATGTCTGTGAGGGATTTCTCTGGTAGGTTAACTGAAGGGGAAAGAGGAACCCTCCATGTTTACAGCACCATTCGTAGACCAGGGCCCCGGGCTGAATAAAGGAGAATCAAGCTGAGCAGCAGCGGTCATCTCTCTCTCCCTAGCTGTGGAAGCCCTGTGACTGGCCACATAGTGTTTTTGTTGTCAAGACGTCCCCTACCGTGATAGACCATATCCCCTTAGACCGGAAGCCAGACTGAACCTCCTTTAGGTTTTCGTCTGGGATTGTGTCACAGCCACAAAAAGAGTATCTAGTCCAAGCGAGATTTTGAAAGCAAGCTCCTGTCTCAGCATAAACCCAGTTTAGCTTTACAGCTGCCTTTAGTAGCCCTGGCCTAGCAGTCTGAGGCTGCCTGACCTGGCATCTTTGGCGGTTGTGTTAAGCAGCCCTCTGGCTTTGAGTATGTCACTTTCACTATGACACAGTGGTCTCCACCCTGGTTGCATGTTGCAATCACTTGGGAAGCTTGTATTAAATTTTTAAATCACATCTATCTATCTATCTATCTATCTATCTATCTATCTATCTATCTATCTATCTATCTATCTATCATCTATCTACTATCTATCTATCCATCATCTATCTATCTATCTATCTATCTATCTATCTATCTATCTATCTATCTATCTATCTATCTATCTATCTAGTCTCATGGGGGGGCGCATGAGTGGAGGTCAGAGGGCAACTTGCAGTAGTCAAGTCTCTCCTTCTACCATGTGGATCCCAAGGGTCAAACTCGGGTCCTCAGGGTTGATGGCAAGCACCTTTGCCCACTGAGTCTTGCTTGCCTTCACCTGGAGAGCTTTCAATCTTGCCCTGCTTGCAGTTCCCTGAAGAATGCCAGCCAGCACCAGAGTGCGTGGCCAGTGGCAAGGATTTTCAGTCTCCTGGAGATCACATTCTAATGAAGGGAGGGCTGCTGTTCAGAGAAATCAAACTCCCCTCAAAAATCACCAGTGCCTGTGAGGCTACGAATTGAACTGAGTCACGCTCAGGATTAGGATCTTGCTTAGGGGTTCCAGGCATGGAAGACAGGGGCCTGAACTGTGTGGGAGAAGAAACTCCTTCTCTACTGCAGCCCTGCCTGCTGAAGGCCCATGACATCCGTTGTGAACTTGCTAGAGGATTGGCTCCCAACTGTCAATCTAGCCTGGCAAAGTGGGCAGTTGCCTTACTCCTGGTTCCTTTCCAGTCAAGCAGGCGATAGTGGACAGCCACCGGTTGGGAACACAGGCTCCTCTTTTTTTTTTTTTTTTTTTTTTTTTGACTCTTGCAAAAGAAAGACAGGAGGCAGGAGCTTGGGAACTAGAACTGGGGCTGAAATCCCAGTTGGTGCCTGAATGCTTGTTGGATTACATACTGCCTGTGAAACATCACAGAACTGGCTGGGACTCGTGGGAGTCAGCCCTGGCATCAGACAGGGCAATGCTTCACTGCATCCAGACAAATGGCAGGGGCCTAGATTGTTCCCCAAGACTTTTGTGAACCAAGAGTCCATATTTTAAAAACCTAATTGAATGTTTAGCTGGCTTGTTATAGACTTATCTGATCTCAGTGTCTTCTGCAGCATTTGAATAATCACGGGTTCCTGGCATCATTTTCCTTGGGCGTTTTCATCCCAATCCTGTTGAAAAGCATCATGTTAAACATCGCATCTCTTGAAAGGTGTTCCTAACTGACGACACAGGATCAGGTGAGGTTGCCTCACGTCTGTCCTTTAGAATCTCTAGGACAGGGGAAAATCTCTGTACGTTCTTAACTGCATCGTGGAGAGGCTGCTGCTGAACCATGCACAATCACTTTTTAGCGTCAACTAGCACACAAGAGGAACACCGGCCAGTAATCTTTGCCTTGTAAGGGGCCGGTGTCATTTGCCAGACTGTCAAATATGTGTTCAGTTTGCAAAAGAGCCATTGTTTTTTTTTTTCCTTTGGAGTGTGGAGCAAAGTTGTCTTCAGACCAGTCAGCCCCTCGTCTAGTGAGTATCTACTGTGTGCAGAGCATTATGGGAGAGTAAGCGAGGAAGTGATACTCTAGCAAGTTCTGCAAGAGTCTCAGGGTCTCTTGGGACAGAAATTACTTTTACCCATAGTGAAACATGAGCCAGATTAGTATGTGGTAGTTAATGAGATGATGAGCAGAAGGTATTGGGGACCCAGGGACAGGTGGTTCCTTCTAGTTGGGGAGCTAGAGGTGGCTTCACGGGTAAAGGTCAGGTGGGAAGATAGGTTTTGACAGGTGGGGATGGTGCAGGGGGAGGACAAGGAAATGAATTACAGGCAGCATAGATGGCAGCATGGAAGTGCTATGTATGGGAAATTCAGGGGTGGGAGGACTGGGGAGGTGATGGCTCACACAGGGGAAGGACTGGGGAGGTGGTGGCTCACACAGGGGTGGGAGGACTGGGGAGGTGGTGGCTAACACAGGGGAGGGA
>NW_026067918.1:6370981-6414337 GCF_014885135.2 Alexandromys fortis | reverse complement strand
AGGACTGGGGAGGTGATGGCTCACACAGGGGTGGAAGGACTGGGGAGGTAGTGGCTCACACAGGGGTGGAAGGACTGGGGTGGTGATGGCTCATACAGTGGGGGGAAGGACTGGGGAGGTGGCTCAGTTGGAAAAAAGCTTGCTGTGCAGGAAGTTCGATCTCCAATCCTTCTGTAAAAAACCAGGTGTAGCGGTGCTTGCCTGTAGTCCCAGTGCTGGGGAGCTGAGCTCCGGATCCTAGTGAGAAACAGGCAAATGGGAGGGGCCTGAAGAGATGATTCATAGGTCAAGAACACTTGTTGCTCTTCCAGAGACCAGGAGTTCAGTTCCCAGCAACCACCTGTAACTCTGGCTGCAGGGGATCTGGTGCCCTCTTCTTCATGGGCCCTGCACTCACACACACATACACGGACACAGACACAAGCACATACATACATAGCACACCTTATTAAAGCCTTATCAAATAACAAGCCTTATTAAAAAAGCAAAATAGATGGCTCCTGAGGAAAACAATCAAGATTGATGTTTCCACATGTGTGTCCACACATACCCACACCTAGAAACATGTGATCATGCTCATATGTGTGTGTATATATATATGTGCGTGTGTGTATGTATGTACACACATACACACACACATAGAGAGAGAGAGAGAGAGAGAGAGAGAGAGAGAGAGAGAGAGAGAGAGAAAAGGAGGGGGAAGAGGAGGAGGAGGAGTAGAAGAAGAAATATATAGGGGTGGTGTTGGGTTTTGGCTGGGGTATAGCTCTGGAATAGCTGACTGGAGCCCAAATACAGAAAATCTGAGTTGCTATGGAAAAGCAGTGGTCCTTTCTTTAGATAGACAGGGAATCCCTGGGGTCTTGGGGATAGGGAGAAGAGCAGAGGAGCATGCAGGGGAAGTGCAGAGGTGAGGGGAAGGTACAGGAAGATAAAACTAGAGCTTGAAAGTCCAGAGCCAGCTTTAAGGGTGGTCCTGCCGTCAGGCTCAGAGGGTTGATTGACAGGTGTCTGAAGGTGAGGGTGGCCAAAGAGATTGTGTTTCTGGTGTCTCCCTCTGGCTCATGGGTAGAGGGGGAACCTACCAGAATGAGGGGGCTCTTTCAGGCCTTTCTCATTTGAGTGAGTTTGTACTTTGGAATCTGCATGTGTTGGGGTGGTCTCCGTGGCAACCAGACACCTACAGTTTACAGTGCTGGTGGTGATGTTTCTCCCGCTGCTCTGCTGTTGGTGATTCCTGTCTGTTAAGATTAGATTTGACCCAGGACTGAGGCTTGGTACCTTTTCCTAGGCAGGGAGCCCTGAACTGTGTAGGAGTGGACAAATCAAGCCGAGCACAAGCAAGCAAGGACACGGGCAACAACCAAGTCAGAATGCATGTACACAGTCCTTTCTCATTGCTGTTGACTGCAAATGGGATGTGGATAGTTTTAAAATAAAAAAAATAAATTTACCTATTTTATTTACATTATGTGTATGAATGTTTTACCTGCATATAAGTATTGGCATCATATGGGTGCCAAGTGCCCATGGGAGTCAGAAGAGAGCATTGGAGGCCCTGAAGTTGGAGTTACCGATGGCTGTGAGCCAGAATGTGGGTATTGGGCTTTTCTGCAAGAGCAATAATTACTCCCATCCTCTGAGCCATCTCTCCAGTCTGTGACTAGGTGTTTGAAGTTACTGCTTTGACTTCCCCAAGATGATGGACTGTAACTTAGAATTCCCCATCCTCCTCAGGTTTCTTCTTCTCAGGGTGTTTTCTCGCATCAACAGAAACGAACTAGGACAGAGACCCCTCAGTCGTCTCTCCTTTCTCATTCCCCCCATTCCTAGCCCCCTGCCTCACTCTCTCCAGCTGGCCTCCAGGCTCTCCCATGCCCTGGCTCTCACCCAGAAAGAACACGGGTTGCTTTCTCAGCTTCCCTTCAGTTTTTTACTGTGAAGATCTAGGGAGGAGGAAATCTTGAGCCCCAGGCCATAACTGCCTCTGTCTGTAGGTATAGAGGAACCGAACCTCAAGGACCAAGGTTAGTTGTAGGTGTTTGTACCTATTAAGGGTAATTGCTTGGGTTGCGTTCTTGGTCCTGGGGCTGTGTTGTCTCAGAAGCAGAGAATTCTGGATAATGCAGCCTCCTATGGCCAGCAGAAAAATGTGATCTCCCAGCATCTGCAGCTGATCAGGGTGCAGGGTCCCCAGAAGCCAGGGCTATCTTGGCTGTGGAACTGGAAGAAGCAGGGAAATAGCATTTTTTAAAAAAATTCTACATATTAGCATTAATCTTGTTAGCCTGCATTATTTTTAATCTGTCAGTCCACCAGTCTGTCTATATAGATTCTTTTGAAAGTTATTTCTTTATTTATTGATCTTATAACACAATTACATCATTTCCCCCATCCCTTTCCTCCCTCCAAATCCTCCCATACACCCCTCCATTCTCTCTTTCAAACTCATGGCCTCTTTTTCCATTGTTATTACATGCATATATATATATATACATACATACATAGATTTATTATAAATATAACCTGTTTAGTCTGCATAATGTTTTCAGGGCTGAGCATTTGGAATTGGGTAACCAGTTAGTGGCTTCTCCCTAGGGAAGACCTTTTTCCCGACTCTCAGCATTCTCTTGGTGCTTGTAGTTCTTCGTGTGGGATTAGGGCCCTCTGGGCTTTCCCCCATCCACAGCTTGTCTGTTGTTGTTCTGGTTTAGTTCATATTTGGGTCGTCATGTTGGTGAGGCTGTATGAGTGTAGCTTTAGTGTTCCTAGGGGACACAGTGTCGCAGCACACTCCCTGACCCTCTGGCTCTGCGATCTTCCAGTCCCCTCTTCTACAGTGTTCCCTGAGCCTTAGGTGTGGGAGGTGTTATACAGGTTTTTGATGGTGTGTGATTGCCTTGATCTAGTGATCCTCCTGCCTCAGCCTCTTCAGTGCTGGGATCACAGGTGTCAACCACTGTGTCTGACTTGAGATTTTTTTCCCTCCTTCCTTCCTTCCTTCCTTCCTTCCTTTCTCTTTTTGGTTTATTGAGACAAAGTTTGAAACCTGTCCTGGAACTCACTGTGTAGACCAGGCTGGCCTCGAACTCACAGAGATCCACCTGCCTTTGCCTCCCGAGTGCTGAGATACCACCACCCGACGAGATTTTTCTTTTTGCAGGAAGGGAACAAGGGATCAACATGTAGTTCAGGCTAACTTTGAACCCACAGCAGTCTTCCTGTTTTGGCTTCCCAGGTGCTGGGTTTATGGGCATGCACCACCATGCTCAACTTTTATTCATTTTCCCTTAATCATGAAGTTCTTTTTCTGAATCAGAACTCACCCTTCCTCTGTCTTTGTCAGGGAGGCCCAATCTCATTGCCTGCTCTCTTGTAGATGGTGTAACTGGAGTAGTGGGCGCGGCAATAGTAGCCAATGTGGCTGCCAATGTGGCTGTAGAAGTCAGTGACAAGCTCTGGTTGCTCTGCTTACCCCCAGAACTCGGTGAGAAGAAGAGCAAGTCTCTGGTTTGTAGCTAAACTGTCCATGCCTTTAAGTGACAAGACCTTTAAATTCCAGGCACCTTGAGGTTCCACGAGACAGAGCCCTTCCCCTCCTAGCTTGTGCTCCTGGTGAGGTTAGATTCAGTCTGTTTAATGTTTCCATGCTTTGCAGAGAAAAGCAAGCACAAAATACCAGGGAGGTGAGAGTGTTAATAGCTGGCTGCTACAAGCTGCTTTTTGCTATTGGGCTCCTGGCTTTTTAATATCAAACCTGACTTTGGCTCTGGGCCTTTCTTATCTGTTCAATAGCACCAGGCCAGACCCCTCCTGCCCAAGCGACAATCGTGCATCACTGGCTGTACACTCACCTACACACCAATGCCCTTTCTTCCTGATCTTCTCTTCTGCTCTGGCCTTTCTTTGGAAACCTCTCCTTGTGTCTGAAGCTCTCCTCCTCCTGTGAAGAAATCACCCGTGACAGCCCCGAAGCTAAGTGAGTTAGCTCACTAGGAGGGTGGACAAAACAAGATATCTGTTAAATTGCATAAATAGGGGGAAAACAGATTAGCGGTGCATTTAAGATGAGGAAGGGATGCTGTTATTATTGAGGCAGACACTTTAAATAGATTCTGAACTCAATTTTTTGCCCAGCACTTTGTAATCATGCATGAATGTTGGCGGAGGCTTTTCATTCGTTCCTGGCCCCTCAGACCTGAAATAATCACACAAAAACTATATTATTTAAAACACTGTTTGGCCAATAGCTTAAGCATATAGCTATCTAGCTCTTATATCTTATACTAATTCATTTCCATTATTTTATATTTTACTTGAGGGTCATGGTCTACTGGCAAGGTTCCTCTGTGTTTGTCTCCCTATATGACTTCTCCTTGACTCTGCCTTCTTTCTCCCAACATTCCACTGGCCAGAATAGCTTTATTCATTAGCCAATAAGAGCAACACATATATAGAAGGACTTCTCACACTTTCCCCTTATCTGTTTAAATAAAAGGGAAGGTTTTAAATTTACCATAGTAAAATTACATATAACAAAACAGTTATCAAGCAAAAATTACAGTTAAAAGATTTATATCTACCTTATCTTTTATCATAACTAAGGAAAACTTTAACCTACTATATTTGAATTCCATCAAAGACTTCAAAATGATATAATATTACTTAAGTAAACAGGAAGTGCATTGTAAGCAACTTTTAAAACTCTAGAATTGACAGAGACATCTCGCTGTCTGGACAGTCATCCAAAGTTCTTCTGTACTGTTGGGGTACCCATCTTCAGCCTATTGGCCCATAGTATCTGGCAGACTCTTCCATGAAGCAGGAAATTTCAAAGACAGTTTTATTTATATTGACAGTTTGTCAGTCACTTTCTTCTGTGTCCTGCAAAATGTCTGACAGATTCTCTCAAGAAGCAGGAACTCCAAAGGATGGTCTCATCTTCTTTAGGCAGCTTCAGCAGTCGTTTTTCTGTGGGTCCTGCAAATCCAGTTAAGCAGTGCAGGCAAGAGCAGTGTCTTGCTCAGATGGTTAACAAACTCCATAAGGAGCCTCTTCGATGCCCATCTTTCTCTTGAAGTAATTGGTGCTGTCAGGAGCAGATGTGTCTCATTGCCATGAAAAGTCCTAAGTTCTTATAACATTTTAAATGTCATATTCTGATGGTCTCTGAAATATTTGAAGAATACCTATCTAACTGAAATATATTTCTATATATCTAGAAAACCTAACCAACATGACTAGAAGCTTATTATAGATGATTATCTATTAACCTGTATTTCTTAATTATACATTACATTTTTAAATGAGCTGCACAAACACAATACCTTAATCAATCAAGAACAGAAATATACATATATAACAAAATTGACCTTAAATTTGTATCAATAAACCAATATCCATACTAATTCTAATCTCTATAGTATATTCCCTTTTAAATGTAAACAAACATTTACAAACAATCATTTAGGAAATTTGGGCATAGTTCTCTCCAAACTGCTTCCTGCTTTTGCTGGGTGAAGTATTTTCTTTCTGGGGGTGTTCACAGAGACCTTTCAGAGGGTGTTGGTCCACTAAATCACATTAGTCTGGAAGGAATCCACAGGTTCTTATCCTCTGTGGAAACATCTTCTGTGGAACCTCTTTTCTAAAGCAACAAATCCTTAGACCCAAAATTTGAAGTTAAGATACCTTTAAAATATATATGTTGGTTTAGCTTTGCAGCCCATACAATGAAATGTCTCTCTGTACTTAGCTCCTTCACAGTCAAAAAATTTAAAGAAAACACAATAATATACATAATCCAGACTCTCTGTGTATATTCTATCTTTATGTGGCTTATTTTTTATTCCTTTTATTTATGACTATCTTTACTCTGTCTCTTTAAAGACTTTGTTTTAATGTTTAAAATCATTTACTTCTTTTTATAACTGTCTATATTCTTTTTCTCTCTCTCAAGACTATGTACATTTACCCAACACTGTGATCCATTTAAGGCTCTTTTCCATCTGAATCTGTCCTATTGCATATCTGCAATCCTTTTCTGACCAGGACTTCTTAAAATGCAAAGCAGCGTGGCTAGGACTAAGGCCACTTTGCCTTTTGGCTCTGCCCAGTCCAACATAGCAGAGGTCTGTTCACTGCCTCTGAGACTCACGGGTGGGAGCCACACTCACCACCTCAACTCTGGTAATTAGTTGGCCCATGCTGCCACCAAGGAACTTGCAGCAGATGTCCACAAACCCCATTCAAGTGCTTGGCCTCCTGAAAGAGCCAGAGTTAGTGCTAGCAGCATGAACCAGGAAGCCGCCATTTCCAAACCATGTGCTCTTTTTTCTTATCTCTGAATCAGGAAGACCTCTCTTAAAGGAGCCACAGTGCTTCTACTTGCTGCCAGCAAACAGAGCCCACGGGGGGCGGGGGTGCTGGCTCAGATTTTATGGATGTAGTCACCCACATTGGTGCCAATTTTTTGGTAGAGGATGTTTGTTCATTCCCAGCTGCTCAGACCTGAAATAATCACGCAAAATCTGTATTATTTAAAACACTGCTTGGCCAATAGCTTAAGCATATTGCTATCTATCTCTCATATCTTAAATTAATCCATTTCTATTTTATATTTTACTATGAAGCTTATGGACTACTGGCAATGTTCCTGCGTGTCTATCTCTGACTTCTCCTTGACTCCACCTTCTCGCAGTATTGTTTAGTTTTCTTGCCTAGTTCTATTCTGCTAACCACTGGCTGAAACAGCTTTATTCATTAGCCAATAAAAGCAACACACATATAGAAGGACTTCCCACACCACATTAAGATTTCTGGGGGGTTGCAAGTATCTCCCCAAGGAACACTGGTACCTTTGGGGCTCCTGAATCCCTGTGTTGTCAGGTGGCATTATTTTATTGCTTTATATATTTCAAAACACTTTCTAGTCTGTGGGTTCCAGTTCTTGCAGTGACTGCACAGCTGTAGGTTTCATTTATTATTTGCATCTGGTAGATGAAGACTGGACCACACCCCATGCTGGGATCCCTTCATCTGCTCTGTTCATGGGATGCTCATGGCACCATGGGAAGAAAGAGCCTCTGCTGGTCCTCCTGGTTCAACACCAGCACTGCAGAGTCCTCTTCCTGTGAACTCTAGGGGTCAAACCTGGGGCCTGTGCATGCCACCCCAGGCCAGTGTTCCACTACTGATTTATGTCCTCAGCCTCTCTTCTGTTTATTTTTTACTGTGAGGCAGGTTTTACTTAAGTTACTTAGGTTGGCATTGATCTCAAGTCTTAGTCCAGGCTGACCCTGAACTTGATCCTCACTGTTCAATCTCTGAGTATTGGGATTCCCAGCATGCACCACCATACCTGTTTTATGAAGTTCTGGGGCTCAAACTCGGGACTTCTTGAATGCAAGCTAAACATTCTACCAATTGGTGTCTCCAGCTCTTATTTTTATTTTTTTGAGGCAGAGTCTCATGTGGTTCAGGTTGGCTTCTAACTCACTCTCTGTTATTGGGTTATTGTCTCCTGCCTCTGTCCTCTGGGTGCTGGGATTGTAGATATGAGCCAACATGTCCGGATAAGAAAAATTTCTCTGAAGCAAGTGCTGGGCTCAGGTGTGACAGGGGCTAGAAGTTTCTTTTGTGGCTGACTGCCAGCAGGCTCAGCCCTGTTTCTCCAGACTCTCAACGCATGCCAGAGCATCAATCTGTGATCTCAGAACAGGCCCTGAGAAACCATTCTCACCAAGACTTTAAGGAAATCATCGCAGAGATTCTCCCAATGAAGGAAGAAAGTAATTGAATGCAAACTCATTACATCTCTGAAGCTCCGTGAACATCTTCCTGTGATTTAATTTTGATGAACTTCTCAGGATGTAGTCAGGCCAGGAAATGTCTTAAATGGTTGGCCGGAGTCGGGTGAGCTCAGGACAGGTGCAGCGGGCCTAGGGCGGAGCCTTCTTTCAGCCAGACAGATGCTCCTGTGTCAGAAAGGGCTCCCATCACCAGGCTTGGGCGAACTTGCAGAGATCCGCCTGCTTCTGTTCCTGGGTGCTGGAATTAAAGGCAGTGTCACCATACCGGGCATAAACATGGTGTTTTTAATGAGTGACTTGTTAGACATTTAAATTCCTCTCGTGTTTTTGAACGACACCTCCTCACCCCCTTAAATTCAGAGACTAGAAGCACACATCTAGAATGCTAATCAAGAGGCCTATGAAGGAAAGAACACAATCTCTCTTCCTCATGGAGTCCCACAGGCCTGTCCTCCTCTTCGGAAGGGACCTCTTCTGTTTCTTGAGAAACTTTCCCCTTGCATTTCTAAACAAACTTACAGTTTCTGGGTCTGGGCGCTGGGGCCCTTACATTTTCTTGCACCCTCTGGCTTGTTGTTTAATTGCCTGGTGGGCCTGTCATTTTCCTCTTTCCTTTGTGTGTCAACCACAGCCGTCTCGCTCTGCTTGGTGGGGAAGTTCATCCACTTGAACTCCGGTAAGAGAGTCAATGCTCCTTCTGAGGTTGTTTTTCGAACACTCTGTTGTTGTCCCTTCGGACTTCTCTTTTCTTTTCTTCTTCAGCACCCGTCCTATCCGTGGGCTTGTTCCACGTATTTCGACCTCTCTGATACGAGTGCACGTTTTCCTTCTTACACGTGTTGACTCTGAGTTCTCTCGCTTCCATCAGGGGTCTGTCTTCTTCCTGTTTGGTTGCTGTGGTCTCCTTTAGCAATGCTGGAGGTTGGCACTGAAAAACGACTTCCAGTCGGGTAGAGGGGTCAGCATTTCTGTGGCCAGTGTGTGTCAAGTAGCACATGTTTGCCCATTGCATCCTTCCTACTTGAGGGAGCTGGGGACCGTTACTCCAGTCCTACAGATGACAAAATGCCATATATCCTCAGCTCTGTGGGGTTCGCAGTCTCCCCCGTGCCTGGCAATTCTATTCAGCCAGTGAACCTAGACATCCTCCTGACCCACCTCCTCAGTGTTGGGATTACAAGTGTGTGCCCCATGCCTGCTTTATTTTTTAAATTTGGGTTCCAGGGCTTGAACTCGGCTCATCATGCTTGTGAGGCAAGCACGTTACCAACCAGTTTGTTCCGCTGGGCAGTGGTGGCGCACATCTTTAATCCCAGCACTCTAGAGCAGAGGCAGGTGAATCTCTGTGAGTTCGAGGCCAGCCTGGTCTACAAAGTGGGTACTAGGGCAGCCAGGACTGTTACACAGAGAAACCCTATCTCGAAAAAGCAGACCCCCCCCCAAAAAAAAAACTCCAAGCAGTCTCTCCCTCCAGCTCCCAGTTTGTCATGTACTTTAGAATTTCCGTTTCATTTGTGGGTATCCCCCCCGTTGTTTGCATGTGCTTGCATGTGCCATGATGACATGCGTGTAGAGGTCGGAAGACAGTCTGAGGGGTCCGTTCTCTCCTCCATTGTGTGGGGCTTTGGAATGAACTCTTGTCCTCGAGCTTGGCTGTGGACAACCCCCTGAACCATCCTGTTGGCCCTGCGTGTTAAATTACTCTTTTTACCAGAGGCTTTTGAAGTCAGCCATTTAAAAACCTCTCTTCTACTTTCTGAAACCGTCCACTAGTTTGCCACCTTCCCTCCTAGGCCTTCAGTCCCTCCCCGCTTCTCGCCTCAGGCCGCCAGTCACTGCTATGCTCTATTGCCCCGCCTTTCTGACTGCAATGCCATCTGTCCCCCCACCTCCAGTTCTAGACTCCAGGCTCGCTGGCTGGTGGACGGCCTGTCCAGCCGCTTCAGCCCACAATGACTGCTGCCCCCTCCTTCCTCCCTCTTCTGCTCCACACTGCTCTTCCCTGGGGCCTCTTTTCTCAGTCAGGCACCACAGTTTTCAGGATGGGGAAATAGGGTTTAAAATGCCCAAGAACTGCACACATAGAGAGAGCCTGGAAGGCTTTGGTTCAGCCTCTCAGCTCAGGTCACACTGGCTGTTGTCATAGTGGAGACAGAGCTGTAGAAACTGGTAGTCCCCCGACATTCCTAGACCCGCTCTTCTGTTGAGCATTTTACCTAGGAAAGCCCAGGAAGCCCTTCTTGTACCAACCCCAGGAGATTTCACCATCATGGGGGAAGGCAGAGTAAACACTGGGAAGGGCATGAGTTTTTTGAAACCTCAAAGCCTGCTCTGCCCCCAGTGACCCAGCTCCTCCAACAAGTCCGCACCTCCTAACCCTTCCCAAACGGTTGGATCAGCTGGCTTCCTGTATTTTTGTTTGTTAGATCAGGCCCTCCCAGAAGGGACTTCCCATGATGCACTGAAACTGGCAGGAGACAGAAAGAATAGTAGCAGAAGGGACAGGAACACTTCTGCAGTCTGTACTATAAAGACATCTCGAACCCCACACTGTAAAAACGAATCAACACACACACATGAGAGTTGAGCCCATACTCACTGAATTAATCCTGACCCTGAATTCAGTGCCAGCCCCTTCCTGAGATTCTGCCATTCCTCCTTCTCTTCAACTCCCAGGAATCACCGCCATTGTCCAGGCGGGGTCTTTCACTTCCTCGAGGGAGGGCAGGGCAGGAACACTTTGACTAAGGTCTTAGTCACTTTTCTGTGCTATGGCCAATCACCATGACCCAGACAATGTATAAAAATCCATTTAATTGGGCCCGTGGTTTCAGAGGGTTTAGAGTCCATGACGACAGAGCCGAGGCATGGTAGCAGGTGAGAGCTCACATCTTGATCCGCCAGTAGGAACCAGAGAAGAAGCCACACTGGGAATGGCTGGAATCTTTTGAAACCTCAAAGCCCACCCCCCCAGTGACACAATTCCTCCAACAAGACCACACCTCCTAATTCTTCCCAAACAGTTCTACTAACTAGAGACCAAGTATTCAAACCAATGAGCCTGTGGGGGCGGAGCGGTCTCATTCAAACTTCGACACCAAACCATGTGTATTAGTCACGTTTGCATAACCATGTCCATGGTGCCTGACGGGTACAACTTAAAGCAGTGAGGATGTATTTGGGCTCTTGGGTTCATATCCAGAATACCAGAGCATGTGGCTGCCTGTCACTCACAGATGCCTATGAGCAGAGGCAGGAATTGAACCTTAAAACCGTGCTCCATTCAGAGAGCCAGAAATCTGAGAAGACAGCGGATCAGCATCTTAAAAATCGGTCTTCCTCCTCATCTCTATCAGACATGGCAAGAAACTCCCGGAGTGTTACCTTATCCCTCTGGTTAGAATCTCGGCATGGTTTTGAGACTGATATTTGTGCTTCTCGTATGAACCCTCACACTCTTCCGTCATGTTCTAGATGTCTGAACTCAGGCACTGCTTGAGACAGTGAGAGTCTGGTTAACATCTCCTATCAGCCTTCTGTCCCAGACTGGCTTGCTTGGGTCAGGATTAATTCAGTGAGTATGGGCTCAGCTCTCATGTGTGTGTGTGTGTGTTGATTCGTTTTTACAGTGTGGGGTTCGAGATGTCTTTATAGTACAGACTGCAGAAGTGTTCCTGTCCTTTCTGCTACTATTCTTTCTGTCTCCTGCCAGTTTCAGTGCATCATGGGAAGGGAGTCTTCACATAGGAGCTCAGTTCATGGTCGTGGGAGCATGTGACAAGAAGAGGTCGTTTACATCGAGGTAGTCCAGAGAGCAAAAGAGGAAGTAGGCCAGGTTAACTTATTCCCAAGGATGCAAGGATTCCCAAGTCCAGTGGCCTGCTTCTGCTACTTGGGCCATATGCTCAAATTTCTAGAACCTTTCAAAATAGCACCAGGTTAAGACCAAGTGTTTAAAACATGAGCCTGTGTGTGTGTGTGTGTGTGTGTGTGTGTGTCATTCCAAGCATGACTGTGCTTTCTTGAGTGGTGGGACGAAATGTGAATCTTGGCCCTCGAGGGCCTGCTCCTGAATCTTACTGCTAGTGACAACCAAGAGAGGCACAAAACCTCCCCTGATGGAGCTAAGCAACACTGGGAAATGGAGATGCTCATTCCTAGATTTCTGGGTTTTCTCTCAATGGAGCCAGGCAGCTCGTCCCACTCCCCTCCTTCCAGTGTGGGCAGGGCTGCTTCCTTGCCACCAGATCTGGGACAGATTGGCTCAGCGTGAGTGAGTGGTGGTGCTGGAGTGGGGAAGCCTGGCCAGCTGGTGCAATTGTCCATCAACAAGCCCACGGTGAGAGGTGCTGATGGATCGGTGGCTGGGTGCCACCGAGAGGCTGTTGAGGGCAATGTGTTCACACCCTCTTGGTGGGCAGCTGGTGGGAAGGGCTAGTGAGCATGCTCTCCCCCTGCCATCACCCCCATTTGTTTGTTTTAATTCTTTTGTCTTCACGAATTTAATAATTTTGGTGATCTTAATGATTTTTCTGAGAATCTTCTTTCATTTAGCTAGTCTGGGGTAACCAATAAACTAATATGCTCGCCTGTTTTGTTAATTCCAGGAACAGATCTGTGGAAAAGGGGCATTGAAGTCAAACAAAGAAGCTGAGTATTGGGGCTGAGTATTGACATGGTTGGTCAAGTGTTTGCCTTGCAAGCATGTGGACTTTAGTTGGATACCCAGGACCCGTGTAAAAAGCCAGGCAGGGTGGCCTGCACCTGTAATCCAGAGTTGGGGAGGCAGAGACAGGGTTTCTGGGACTCACCAGCCTGCCAGACTGACAGAATTGGAAAGCTGCATTCAGTGGGAAACCCTGTTTCAAGCAATAATGTGGAGAACAAAGGAGGAAGTCACCGAATGTTGACCTCTGCTCCCCCACGCACTTGCACACATGTGCATACACACACAAAATCTAACTGTACCTTTGAAGCCCAGACATGAGTGATGGTATTTGATTTAAGAAACTTATTGTTTCCTGGTTCTTAATCAGGGATGATCCATGGCAGCCAGTTAGGTGCTGGGAGGCCCCCTTGGGTCTGGTCTTGCAGGTACTTCAGTGTTTTATGAGAACTTACATCTCAGCTCTGGGCCGGGGCCTTATAAAGTACTTGGGTCACAATAGTGACTCAAGTCTATTACAGGGCCTTGTTTAGGATGAACTCTAGAACCCACATGATGGTGTCCAACATGAACAAAGTTGGCTCATGAGAATCTGGGGTGCACACATCCTTCCAAAGACTTACAAATGGATAGAACTTACATGCAGCATTCCCAGATCATAAAGTTGCAAGTCTAATACAGTTTTTATCTTTTAAAAATTTTAATAGGAATATTAATTGTGACTTTATTTGTATTACCCTCTGCTGGTATCAGTCTAAAGGTCTGACTGCAGCTAAGTAGAATAATGAATTATGGCCTAGCCATATAAAACCACTTATAAATAAAAGTAACAAAGTACTTGAACATTGACTGGATGTTTTAATAATGATGAATGGAAAAGATATAAAAGAAAATGAACATGAACTGGAGAAATGGCTCCATGGTTAAGAACACTTGCTGCTCTTCCAGAGGACCTGGGTTCAGTTCCCAGCGCCCACAGCTCACAACCATCTGTAACTCTAGTTCCAGGTAATCTGATGCCCCCTTCTGGCTACCACAGCCACATACACCCATGTGGTACACATGAACTCATGCAGAAATGTTGTAAGGAGAGTGGGGCCCTTTGTTTGTCCTGACTACCTGGCTAGCTTACACCAGAAATAATCACACAGAAACTGTATTTATTAAAACACTGCTTGGCCCATTAGCTCTAGTTTCTTATTGGCTAATTTTTTACATCTTAATTTAACCCATTTTTATTAATCTGTGTATCACCACGTGCCAGTGGCTTACTGCGAAAAATTCTAACCAGAGTCCATCTCAGGCAGAAGATCCATGGTGTCTCTCATTCTGCTCTTCTTCCCAACATTCAGTTCTGTCTTCTTCGCCTACCTGAGTTCTGCCCTATCAGGCCCAAAGCAGTTTCTTTATTCATTAGCCAATGAAAGCAACACATGAACAGAAGAACCTCCTACACCACAGAAATACATATAAAATACACATTAAAGGGTCACAGCATTAGGAAGGTTGAGGACCAATGATCTTAAAAGTCACATTTATTTATTTTTCAAATAATAGATATAGTTTTATATCTATTCTGTCTTACAAACTCAGTTTAAAAACTGATTCTGCCAAGACAAAAAAATAAACCAGAAACTCACCTGGATCTTCCACACATAAAAAAATGTAAACATTAAAAAAGGAATTAGACATTATGATTTCATTCACTTACAACTCTACAAATGGCAAGCAGGTTGACAGAGGGTCAATCCCTGGCTGTGGAGATGGGAAGTCAGGAAGTGACGATAACGGGGACCTTATGACTCTAGGGGCAGCAAGCATATGTGCTACTGTGGTTACAAGGGTCTCGAGTTTAAATCTACTCTAAAATAGCAGTTCTCACCCTGTGGGTCTTGACCCTTTTGGGTGTCAACCGACCCTTCCACAGGGGTCTTTTATCAGAAATCCTGCATGTCAGATATTTACATTATGATTCATAACAATAGCAAAATTACAGTTGTGAAGTAGAAAGGAAATAATTTTATAGTTGGGGTTACCACCACATGAGGCACTGTATTAAAGGGTCGTAGCATTAGGAAGGTTGAGAACCACTGATCTCAAAGTAACATTTATCTATTGTGTCTAACCAACTCAGTTTAAAAAGTGATTCTACCAAGACCAAAAACAAATAAGAAACTCATCTGGATCTCCCATTCCTCTTGAGAAACAATATTTAGCAACACACACATTGGTTCAAGTCAGGTCCTCCCCAGCCTCTGACAAGGGCAGTTCTACTTGGATGAAAGCCAAGGCCCACAAACATTGATAGCAGGACTGGGGAGATGACTCAGTGGGTAGGGTGCTTGCCACACAAGCATGAGGACTGAAGTTCGAACCCCCAGAATCACGTAAAGCTTGCTATAGTAGCACACATCTGTAATAACAGTGATTTTATGACAAGTGGGACATAGGGACGGGAGAATCCCTAAAAGCATGTGTATCCGCTCACCTGCCACACTCAGTCAGTGGTGAATAGCAAAGAGACTCTGTCCCTAACGAGGAAGAAAGTGTAGATTGACCTATGGGCTGTTGCATATGTGTATCCATATATGCATGAATATGTGTACACACACACACATACAAACACAAACACACACAAAGCATCCAAGTCGTTTCTTTGTGAGTCACCAAAGTCATTGTTTTCACCTGGACTTCTCCCTTCTGCCTCCATTTTCCTTTCTCTGCAGCAATAGACTCAAACTGAGCAGCTTGAGGCCACGTGAATGCAGAAAAGCCTTTAGATTTTCTGAGGGTGACCATGGCCTTGAGAGAGACTTGAGTGCATAGATCCCGAGTATGTACATACTCCCATCCCCCAGACCTACGATGGCTGACCCACAGTGTTTGGGTAGGAGTCTTTCTCTGGAGCATGTCCCCACTCTCTAGCTGCTGTTCAGTGCTGTGATGTGACACCAACTGTAATTTTGTTAGATGGCTGGGGATTTCCTGCTTAGGAAAGGGATGAAGAGCCCAGAAGTGTGTCGCTGAGCATGTTGGGATGGATGACCTCTTCATGCTTACTTTGACTAGCGGAGGGAGTAGCCTCGGCCCCAGGGACTGGCGGTGACACACCTCAGACAAAGTACTTGGGCAGGCTAGGAAGTGGAGCCCAGGTCTCCCTCCACATCTGCCTCTCAAAGGGAGGCTCCAGTGTGGTGCTGTTTTGACAGCTGTCTACAACTGTATATACCTACCCAAACGACACAGAAAATCCATGTCACATCTGGGGTGTTTCCAGTTTGGAGCCCTGGGAACATTCTGTGCAAGGCATTGTTAGTTAAATACTTTCATTTGTCTTGGGAAACTAGCGGGGGAACGAAATACTGGGTTATGTTGTAGATTTTTCTCATGTGTATGGATTGTTTTAAGCATATGTGACGTGGGTTGTGTAAGGCAAGCTCTGGCTGTCTCTGGTGCTGGGTGAGCATGGCTAAGAAACGTTAGCTGTGACAGCAAATAACTGTAATTGTATGGGACTGACATTTTCTGGGATTTGTTGATCACCTTGCATAGACTGAGCCACTCTATGAACTTGGTTCATACCTGAGTTATGACCAATTACTGACATGCCGGATTGGAAAGCTGACTCAGTGTAGAACCCCTGTAACTACTTATCACGTGATTCAAGATTGGGGGACATGGAGGTGAGGGGCACCCCACTCTGGAGTATCCCATGTACATTCCTTCCTTCTTCCTGCAGTCAGTCCATTCTTTCCTATCTCAGATAGGAGCATGGCTGTAGCCTGACTCCTGGTCCTTGGTTTCCAGCCTTATTAACTCCGTCCTACTTTCTGATATGGTGGGACTGGAGTTATACACCCTGGGAGCCATAATGTCGGGGCTGGGAATCAAACCCTGGTTCTTTGGAAGAACATGGTTGTGGGTTGTCTTAGGGATGAGGCATCTATCCTGCTCCAAGCCTCCATGTGTTAAAGGTTCCACGACCTGTTGAAATATGAGCAGTGGGGTTGCGTCCCCAACACCCCAGCCGCCTGGCTAGCTCATGCCCGAAATAACAACACACAAACTGTATTCTGTTAAACACTGCTTGGCCCGGCTAGTTCCAGTTTCTTATTGGCTAGCTTTTACATATTGTTCTAACCCATTTCTAATAATGCGTGTAAGCACCCCAAGGTGCGCCTACCGGGAAGATTCTAACCTAAGTCCATCGTGGGTTGGAGCTGCCTGGGAGAGCAGAGCATGGCTGTTGAGTCTACCCAGGAGAGCTGAGCATGGCATCTCTCTGGGAGCAGAGCAGAGTCTGACCTCACTTCCTCTTCCACCCAGAATTCTATTCTGTTTACTCCTCCCACCAATGCTTTAACCTATGAGGCCAAGCAGTGTGTTTATTACTTAACCAATGAAATCAACAGATTGATAGATGACACTCCCACATCAACGACCTTTCCACACAGCACCACAACTGTGGACCAAGGATCCCGAGGGAACATTTCTCAAAGTCCAGCACACTGGAATGTGACAGTAAGCAAGACTCCAGGCAGTGGGCGTCACCTGTTCCCTTCTTCATGTCCTTCCTGTGTCTTAGGATCCCATCTGGGGGCATATATCATCACATGGGGCCTTCTCTGGGGGCATAGGTCATGCTGGAGGAAGGTGGGGAGTCAAGTGTGTACATGTCCCTCCTTTCTGTCATTCAAGGCTGCTCCTGGTAGCCTCAGGTCAAGTCACTCAGTCCCAGTAGCCGTACTTCTTCAGTGTCACCAGCGGTGCTCTAAATGCCAGCTAGAAAGCCCCTGTTCTCGGACTCCTAACCAAAACATGTCCAGCCCTTCAAGAGGCTCCCTGTGTGATCCGTGAGGCTCGCTGTAACGTCTGTTTTATCCCGCTAGCGTCTCCTTTGCTGTGATGACAGTGACTTCTCCACATGTCTGTCTAGATGCCTCTGTCCTGATGTCTCAGATGGCTTCTGGAATCTTTCCTTTGTGGAACACAGTCAGCTCCTGGTAAAGGCAGGGCATGGATCTGCTTTGGGTTTTTTCTTCTTTCCAGTCCTCCAGGATCTTAAATAAGTTACATAATCACTACCCAAGTCTTTGTTGTTTGAATAGAAAAATGTTTATACCTGATTTGGAGACAGAACATAGAGACATTGCTTGGCTTTGTACCTTGGGAGTAATTATTGCCTTGATTTTTATGGGTTTCAAGTTTGTGCCTATTAGTTAATTATACTGTAGCTGTGTGCACTCTGTGTGTGTGTGTGTGTGTGTGTGTGTGTGTGTGTGTGTTGTAGGCTAGAAATAGCTTCAGGTGTTGCTCCCAGACTGTTTTTTTTTTTTTTGAGACTCTCAGTGGGGCCGAGAGCCCACCCATTAGGCTAGCCAGTGAGCCTCAAGGGTCTGCCTGTCCTTCTTACCCAAAGATGGGATCAGAAGCACACACCACCATTCCTGGCCTTTTATGTGGGTCTTGGAGATCAGACTCAGGTCCTTGTGCTTCCTCAGAAGATGTTTTCCGGATGGAGTCATCTTCCCAGACCCTCTAAGCTAGAGTCCGTGTTCATTTCCCTTTGCCGCCCATTTGCAGACAGCCCACTCTGCAGAGGTGCAGGGCCATCTGAACTGTAGACACTGTTTGAAAGGGGCAGAGAATGGAGAGCCACGATGTATGTGCAGCCATTTCCGGTCCTCCTTTCTCTTTAAGATGGAGACTTTGTTCTGTCATTCCAATACTCTTTCTGTGTTGAACCCCAAGTTACTGTGATACAGGGAAGGACGGCTTCACGGCACCCATCATGCCAGCGTTCTGTGCCATGTGCCTCGGGGAGCTCTTCGCAAACTCACTTCTATTTCTGGAGTGGAAACTGTCCCAGGCGGAGCACCACACAGAGATGAAAAGGCTCACCTGTGGTGGGCTCGGTGTTTGGCTGCTTGTGATTATTTTGTGCTGGTACCTATGACATCAGGGAGAAGTTATAAGCGATGGGAAGTATGGGTCCCTGAGACATGATATATGGAGAGCAAGGCTCGTATCATGAACTTGGCTAGATTATAAGAACGATAGATGGGAAATGAGGAATTTACTCTAAGGGAAACATAAGTAAGAATCTAGAATATTCTGATTTCCCTGGACTCCCTTTTACCGTGTGTGTGTATGTGTGTGTGTGTGTTTGCATGTGCATGCGTGTGTAAATGTGTACAGATGTGTGTATGTGTGTGGTGCATGCCTGTGTCTGTGTGCAGAGGCCTGAGGAGGACACTGGATATCCTGATCTACGACTTTCCACCCCAGTACCTTATGACTGGATCTCTCAATAATGCTAGAGCTAGGCTGGGGCCAGCAAATTCCGGTGTCCTTAAGTCTCTGCTCCCCCAGAGTACTGGACACACACACACACACACACACACACACACACACACACACACACAAAGCCCCTCAAACATTTTTGTATTTGTTTCATTTGCTTGAGTAAAATCAATGACAGTTCAGTTTTGATTTTTACTCAAATGCAAAAATCAGACTAGCTGTCCCAATACTCCCAATTTACTTAATGAATAATCTCTCTGTGTGTTTTGAAATGTCACAGTTGTTATTAATATAATCTATTTATCTGCTGAAACCAGCAGCAACAATAACAGAAAGCTTGAGTAATATCAAACACCCAAGAAATAGCGTGTGCGGCTTCTGGGTGGGGACTGTGAGTTTGGAGTCAGGCCGTGGTTCCAGATCCTCGCTGGTCATTTTCAGCAGCGTATCCTTGGGTGAGCCACTGAATTACTCTGAGCTTCAGACAGGAAGCCCTGGCATTCAAGGAGGTGGAGTCCATTGTCTCTCTGGCTACCACATGCTGAAACCCCAGGCCTGTGCCCTGCTGACATCACAGAACAAACCCTGGGTGCTCTTGTCTTCAGGTTTCTGCACCTTGCTGGGGTGACCTCCCTCAGCCCCTCCCTCCTTCTGCAACCTATTATCAATCTCTAATAAACTGGTCACCATGGAGGTGTTTTCCATTTTCAGAGAAGTTCCTAAAATGGTGCAGAGAGTTTCCGTGTATCTTTAGGATGTGAGCATCTCCCACAAGTCAAGTCTGTGGAAGGCTTGAGACACCACCACTGTCTTCCCCTTCCTCTTCTGTTGCTGTGGGGGAATCCCCTGACCAAGAGACACCTAGATGAGAAAACGGCTTATTTTGGCCTACAGTTCCAGATGGGACACAGTTCATCATGGTGGAGAAGACCTGGCAATAAGGAGGAGGAAGAGAGGAGGGGAGAGAGAGAGAGAGAGAGAGAGAGAGAGAGAGAGAGAGAGAGAGAACACGACTGAACATGAGAACATGAAGTGTGTCCAAGTTCTAAAACCCCAGAGCCCGCCATCCCCACCCCGTGATGTACTTCCTCTAGCAAGGTGTCTTGGTTTGGGTTTTTATCACTGTGAAGAGACACCATGACCATGGCAACTCTTATGAAGGAAACATTTAATTGGGGTGACTCACTTACAGTTCAGAGGTTCAGATCATTATCGTCATGATGGGGAGCATGATGGTGCTGGCTGTGTCTTGACCAGAAGGCCGTTTTCTTTCAAACCACCACACAAGGCTTCATTTTTAGATGTTTTACCCTTTTATTTTATTTTGTGTATTTGGATGTTTTGCCTGTGTGTGTGTCTATGCACCGTGTGTGTGCAGTACCTGAGGAGGCCAGAAGAGGGTGTTAGATATCCTGGGACTGCACTTATACACCATGCGAGCTATAATGTCGGGGCTGGGAATCAAACCCTGGTTCTTTGGAAGAACATGGTTGTGGGTTGTCTTAGGGATGAGGCATCTATCCTGCTCCAAGCCTCCATGTGTTAAAGGTTCCACGACCTTTCCACACAGCACCACAACTGTGGACCAAGGATCCCGAGGGAACATTTCTCAAAGTCCAGCACACTGGAATGTGACAGTAAGCAAGACTCCAGGCAGTGGGCGTCACCTGTTCCCTTCTTCATGTCCTTCCTGTGTCTTAGGATCCCATCTGGGGGCATATATCATCACATGGGGCCTTCTCTGGGGGCATAGGTCATGCTGGAGGAAGGTGGGGAGTCAAGTGTGTACATGCCTAGTGTTGCAATCCCTATGTCGAGGTGCTCTTCTGGGCGGGGATCACACTGTACGCTCCTTAATTGCCTGTTTGCCATCTACATCTGGGGCACTCAGGGACTATTAGAGTCATAAATTTATGACGCCCCGTTCCTCTTCCGGATGCAGGTGCTCAACAGGCCCATTCCGTTGTTTATTAGTGGCCCATAGTTCCGGTTTGAGCAGAAGTGTAACTAGCTCTTCTATGGTCTCATTTTATTTCCTTCAGAAACCTCCCTGGTAGCATGGTTCTAGTTTTAATGTTTTAAGGAACCTCCACGTTGTTTTCTCTGACAGTTATGCTGGTGTACATCCCTACCCATGGTGTGTAAGTTTTTGCTACGTCCCTGCCAACACCTTATGTCTTTCATTTTGGTGATTCTAATTTCATCCCCTCAGTTATCCCAGGATTCTATGCCTGATGAGGGAAGTGGCAACTTATACCTGGTCTTTACCCAGAAGTTTCCAGAATTTCATAAAAGACTCTGCTGCATCTCGGCAGGGTTGGAGGACAGTACTGACCCAGCCCCAGTTGCTTGGGGGCTGGGGCAGTCAATCTTGTGTGACATCATTCAACCCTGGGGCCTTGGGAAATCCACTTCATCTAGTTCAGTCTTGCTCACCCTGTCTGGTAAGTGAAGTGTTCAGACTAGGTAGTCTCCTGCAGCCCCTCTTCATACAAAGGGAATCTGCGAGTCTGTCAGTAGGTCGCTTGGTGTGTTACCCACGAAGCTTTGCAGCGTCTTTGCTGGTTTCCCACCCCTGAAAGACTCCCTGATTTTAAACAATTACTCAGTCAGCGTTCGTCAGAGGAGTGAAGGCATCTGAGTGTGAGCCTGTGCGCTTCTTAATTTGGAAGGTTAAAAAACCACTTTAAAATGCCGGCAACAGACTCAAAAGGCGGGTTGAATCACTTCCTGATCATTCGTTCTGGCTTCTCCACCCCCGCTGCTCCCCTTTATTAGCAGGGATGACAGAGGACTTGTTTAGGTGACAAATATTAAACACGTCCCCGTCCAAGGCTGCTCTGCTGAGTGGCGGCAGCACACAGAGATGCTGTGAGCAGAGCCAGAGCCTACCATGTGCACAATCCTGGGGGCTTGGGGAGAGAGCAAATCCGGCGAGATGGATAAGGGCCCCGGTCAGAGGGGAACTGGGCCCAGTCAGGGGAAGGAGGAACATGCTTAGTGAGCAGAGAGTTGGGAATAGCCCCTGCCTCCTGCCAGCTCCGGGGTTGGCATGGTGGCCCCGTTGCTACATTCTCCCATTAGTCCTGGTTGGTAGCATCACTTCCAATTGGCCAAACTGAGCAACAGAGGACTCAGGTTGTGTGCTGGGGCCACCTCACTAGTAAGTGCCTGATCCGAGCCTCTGAGTCCAAATTCTGTGTTATGTTGTCACTAACACGGACTGCCAGTCAAGGGTCAGAGATGCCCGGGAGAAAGGCCAGCTTAGGTAAGCCCTGACGTTGCCACAGATGGAGACACAGAGTTACAACAAGAGCCAGAGAGTTCAGCACACCTCTGGAGGGGGGGCAGTAGTGCAAGATAGGGTCCTCACAGTTGCTTAGGTCAACCCTAACTTTTTAAGTAAGTTGTGGTAAGATTTTCACAATGCAGTGATGACCATTCAGTGGCGTTCAGAGCATCCACAGTGGACAATTTTCTCATCCGCCACTACCAGATAGTGATGTTCTCTGTCTGTGTGATGTCTATATTTGTGTATTTCATAAAGTCAAGACTCTGGTTTGGTGCCGTCTCTCCTCTCCAAGGGCCTTCTTTACACACCCTTGTGAAGATCCTTGGCACGATACCGGCCCTGCTCTGATGTCATCTCTAAGTGTGGTAGAATTTCTTCTGACCCAGAAAATAAGAAAGTCACAGGTTTGACCATGAGCACAGGGGCATCTTCTCCCCCACACATGCCCTTGAAATATCTTTTCTTTGGCCCCACTCAGTTTAGACAGGAGCCCAGTGCACTGTATAAATTATTCTTTTGCCACTTCTCAGTTCATGTGTAAAACAGGAGGCTGGCAAGGAAATAAAATTAAAAAAATGAAGAAATTCCACAGTGGATCTAGATTTGTCTAGAAGGGCGAAGAACAGCAATTTCCGTGGGGAGGTCCACCTGTGTTGACTTGGATGTTCCTCCATCCAAGCATCCCAGAGTTCATCATCACCTCTATCTTAGTCAATGTTCTATCGTGAAGAGACACCACAACCACAGCCACCCTTAGAAAGGAAAACGTTAATCGGGGCTGGCTTACAGTTCAGAGGTTTAGTCCATTGTCATCATGGTAAAAAACATGGCAGTATGCGAGCTGACATGGTGCTGGAGAGGCAGCTGAGAGTTCTACATCTGGATCAGCAGTCACCAGGAAGAGAAAGACACTGGTCTTGGCTTGAGCATCTGAAACCTCAGAGCCCACTCCGTGTGACATACTTCCCCCAACAAGGCCACACTTACTTCAGTAGGGTGACAGCTCCAATAATGCTACTCCCTGAGTCTGTCGGAGCCATTTTCATTCAGACCAGTCCACACCTTAGCAGGGGCATGCCTCTCTGCTCCATATTGAACAACGTATTTGTGGGAGCTTGGCATGTTTCTCATGTATAGTGACATGTATTAGTTGTGGTGATCCTCTAGAGGTTCTAGAGGACAGAATCAATAAGATAAATATATATTAAAGTGGATTTATTAGGTTGTCTGACCTGATACAGTCTAGCTAGTCCAACAATGGCTAGATAGGCTAAGAGTCCAGAGGTTCTTCGGTCTAGGTGGCTGGATATCTCAGCAGCCCCAGTCCGGTGCTGAAGGCCTCGAGGGTTCCTGGAGAGCTTCTGCTATTCAGTCTGCACTGGAAGCCTGGGGAAGTTGGTTCTGAGGTTGGTGAAGGAATGCTTCAGCAACAGGACAAATGAATTCAGCAGCAGAGGGAAGGCAAGCGGGCATAAAGCAAAGGCTTTTCCGCTATCTCTTTTTATCCGGGCTGCTATTGGGAGGTGCCACCGATATCTAGGATAGATCTTTCCTCTTCTGATAATATAAGCCAGGAAATCTCCCACGGCTAAGGAGCTTGTCTTTTAGTTGATTCCAGACCCAGTCAAACTGACAACCAAGATTAGCTATCACAGGCAGGAAACAGGTTTGGTACCCAGCGATGCAGAAGATGGACATTGCAACAGGAGGTGTTGGAGTAGGTGTTGAGACGGGAAGGAACTAAGAGGCTGGGGAAGTAGTTCAGGTGATGCTGGTGGAGTTGCTTCATCTCCTCCCTGTATGTAGAGCAGTCTTAGAAGATGAGTGGGTTCCATGGGTCTTAGGGTTTTGAAATTGTTGAAGCGGGAGGGCTGTGTTGGGGACACGTTACTGATTGGGTCAAGTTCACAGAAGAGAATGAGAAAGTTTCCAAGTCTGTCACTCTGCAGGTGGTGAGCTTTACACGGGCTGTGGGAATCTAAAGCCAGTGGAGTGAAGTCTGGGTGGGGAGTCCTTAAATCCTTCTGTTGTCTTTTACGACAGCCTGGACTCAAGGCATCAAACTGTTCAGTCTTTGCTCCCATCCAGTTAAGATGGCACCTTTCATCCTTCCTGGGCGCTTCAGAGGCTGAGGCAGATTTCCGTGGGTGCCGTTAAGACCTTTGCTGGAAAATCATTTTCAGGGCAAGTGACTTGGTATGAGCAGTCCCTGGGAGAAGGGACACCACGGCTTCCTGCATTGCCTGTTCTTTCTTCCCGCTGCCCTAATGCCTGGTTCTGTCACTGTGTTATTTCAGAGATGGGTGACGTGGCATAATTAAGTAAATTTTAGAAATCCATTCGGCATTTTATATGTCGTCTGTGACTGTTACGACAGGCGGTGGGTGTACTCTCGCCATGAAGATGTCACAGCATGTGTAAGATTAAAAAGTCACAGGCGATTAGTTAATTTGGTCAACTCTGGAGAACGGGTTGTCAAATTGAGCTTGTTGACCTCTGAGACCGGCCTCATTTTTTCCTTCTAGTCATTGAATTGCTTGTGGTACAGCTTGGTTTGTGCCCTGCAACCGGCACTTACTGCCTGGGCGAAAAGGAGCGAATCGGCTTAGTATTTAAGATTCAGTTTCTTTTCATATTTAATGTGCGTGTGTTTGTGTGTGGGAGTGGCCCGGTGTGCTTTTCTGTTGGTGTGAGAAAACACTGACCAAAAGCAACTTGGAGATGAAAAGGGTTTATTTTAATCTTACAACTTTATCTTATCTTAGGTCACAGCCCATCACAGAGGGAGATCAGGGCAGAAACTCAAGACAGGAACCTGGGAGCAGGAAATCCGACAATGGGGGAACACTGCTTACTGGCTTGTTCCAAGGCTTACGTTCTTATACAGCCCAGAACTACCTGCCCAGGCATGGCACTGCCCACAGTGGACTGGGCCATCTCATATCAACCGAGAAAATGCCACGCAGACATATACCCGTAGGCCATTCTGAGGGTGGCTGTTCCTCAGTGGAGGTTCCCTCTTCCAGGTGTGTCAAGGTGACAACCAAGGGTAGCTGTGAAAGTGGGAGGACATCTACATGTGTGTGTGCTCATGTGGAGGCCGGAGATCAACTCTGGTGGTGTTACTCAAGGGCGTCGCTATGTTTGCTGAGATAGGGACTCTCATGGAAGCTGGAGCTGGCTAATCCCTCTACACTGGCTGGTTAAGAACACCCACTATGCTTATTGAGATAGGAAACCTGGAGCTGGCTAATCCGTCTACACTGGCTGGTTAAGAATATCCACTATGCTTATTGAGCTAGGAAACCTGGAGCTGGCTAATCTACACTGGCTGGTCATCAACCCCCAGGGATCCACGGTCTCCACATTCCCAGAGCTGGGACTGCAAGCACGGGCTGCCACACTCAGCGTTTTCAGCACAGACTCTAGAGGATTATACGTAGGTCCTGATGCTTACCTAGGAAACAGTTTCCTGACTGAGCCCATATCCCCAGCCTGAGATTCAGTTTCTTGTTCCACAAATAACAACGGAAAACATTCTCCTCCTGGGGCTGTGATATGAAGACAAGATCTCAAATGTCAACCTTGGTGGCTGGAAATGGCTGCTGATCAATAGATATTAGCTTCCCTCTTCATTTTTAGAGACGAGGACACTGAAGAGACCCGTCTGACATTGACATACTGGCATCTTCAGACATTTCAAATGCTGTCGCATGGCACCGTTTTTGATGTGCCAGAGAGCAGGAAAAGAGATGAAGAGGCAAACATGAAGAGGAGACACATGTCAGTTCAACACAAAGAAGATCTCTCTAATAACCAGCCATGATCTCATGCACGGGAGCCTATGTAGTTTGGAGCAGTTTGTGTTGGGAGCTTTAAATTAGAACAGCACTTCTCAGCAGCCTTAGGACTCACATCTGGAGCCAGATGTCTCTTGGTTGTCAGGGGCTCTGTCATGCATATTGTAGGATGTTTATCATGAGATATAGCCCTTCTGTCCTACCCTCAGTGGCTCTTGCTTGACATTGTCACCTGTCCCATGGAGTAAATCACTCTTGGATAAAAACTCCTATGCCAGAGGCTAGATAGCAGCAAACTGGAGTCCATCCATTCAGATCAACACTGTCCTGTACCAAACTATCTTTATTTTTATTTATCCTTATTAGCATGCATTAATTACATTATACATACCAATGGGTCTCATGATGACCGTCTCATAAAATATGCTACATATTTTAATCATTTTCATTCCCCTTGTCCTCTATGGCCCTTCCCATTCCTGCTGATCCCTTTCCTCTCCTCAGCTAGCCTGCCTCCATTTTCATGCCTTTGCTGTTGTTGACCCAATGGGCCCATGCTTGCAGGAACGTGAGTGAGGGGCTATTTACAAGAGCATGGGACACCTACGGTGGCTTCACCTTTGTTAAGTTAGGTTCATAAAACATGAATTCTGGGGGGAACTTTTGGAATTTTGGGGGGTAGTCTTTTGGTTGAGATAGTAGCTACCACCATATTATTATGACATAGATAATAGTGAGGTCCTCCTGGAAGGCCTTATGCATTGGTTCCTCCTACTCCCAAGGCCTTATGGGTTGCCCCCACCCCAAGACTTTCTAGTTTGGTTCCCCACTCCTCAGAAGGCATTATAGATTGGTTTTCCTTGGAAGCCTTATGGGTTGGTTAATGAGACTCCCTCTATAGGGTCTCCACCTTATAGGGTCCCCCACCCCAAAAAGCCTTTATGGGTTGGTGTACTGGCTGAATTTGCATGTCAGCTTGACACAAGTTAGAGTCATCAGAAAGGAATGAACCTCAGTTGAGGAAATGCCTCCATGAGATCCAGCTATAAGGCATTTTCTCAATTAGTGATCAGTAGGGGAAGGTCCAGTCCATATGGGCCGTGCCATCTCTGGACTGGTGGTCCTGGGTTCTATAAGAAAGCAGGCTGAGAAAGCCATGAGGAGCAAGCCAGTAAGCAGCACTCCTCCGTGGCCTCTGCATTATATCCTGTCTCCAGGTTCCTGCCCTGTTTGAGTTTCTCTCCTGACTTCCCTCAGTGATGAACTACAGTGTGGAAGTATAAGCCACCATTTCCTCCCCAGCTTGCGTTTTGGTCATGGTGTTCAGTCGCAGCAGTAGACGCCCTCACTAAGGCAATTGGTCAATGACTTGCTCCCTGTGGTTTCTGCAGGTCATGTTAGCGGCTTCGTATTGGTCCCTGCTAGCACCAGCGGTTGAGATGGCCACGTCCTCAGGGGGCTTTGGCGCCTTTGCCTTCTTCCCCGTGGCTGTTGGCTTCACTCTGGGGGCTGCTTTCGTCTACCTGGCTGATCTCCTGATGCCGCACTTGGTGAGTATCATGATCCCCTGAGCTGTCACGTCAGGAGCCATTCGGCTCCGGGCAGTACATCTGTTTGTTTTGCCTTGCTGGATCCATTCATACCTCAGGTAGCATGGTAGATTCTTCACAGACAAGATAGTATTGGGAGTGAGTGGCGATTCCTTCCTTAAAGAATGTGCTTGCTCATTAACACGACGCATCCATCACAGCCCAGCCACATCTTGCTAAGTTCAGATTGTCAGATATGTAAGTTGTACCTGATGTGGTGTGTTACATGTATGTATACATGAGCAACAGGAACTGGGGGAAGGGAGGGCCTTATGGTCCTGGTTTGGGCCTCAGGAGCCGATGAGCTCATCAGGGAGGTGACAGCACCCCCAAGGACAGTGACAGACATTTACTAGTTCATCACATCTGCACAGGTGCACAGGAGTGGCTGGGAGGTTGAGGTTCACTTCTAATGTTTATGGACCACATGCCTTTTAGCTCCTGATCTCCTCCCTACCACGTGGGAGGAATAAACAACAAAAGCATCGGTGTCGGGGAGAATTAGAGCTATTGACTTCTGTGTGGAAATCAGGAGGTGATCTGGGCTTGGTCTGGGCATCACTTTCTGGCGTGACCTACTTGGCCAAGCAGAGAGCCAACTCCAGGCTTGTCTGATGGCAGCTGGAAGAGGCCTTCGGCTAAACTCTTGTTACCACGGTGTATTGGCAGCGGGGGAGGTTGATGCCAGTCACAGGGTGGGATGCGTGTGGTTCTCTTACCACATTCATACCCAACAGGTCTTAGAGGTGGGCAGAAGTACCTCCAAGTTGGCGCCCGGGTTCCCTGATCACACAGAAAGGGAAGAGGGAGAGGAAGAAACTGAGATTGTTTCTTCTGTTAGATTGTGGCGCGGCTGGAGTTAGGGGATATATGCTCCAGGATGTTGGTGAGACCTCTTGTGTGTGTACTCCCTCTCCACCCCTCCCTCTCCCCTCTAGTCATTCTCCACCCCCCCTTTTCTCTGCCTACCTTCTTCTTTCTCTCCTTTCCTCTTTTCCTCCCTCCCTCCCTCCCTCCCTCCCTCCCTCCCTCCCTCCCTCCCTCCCTCCCTCCCTCTCTCTCTCTCTCTCTCTCTCTCTCTCTCTCTCTCTCTCTCTCTCTCTTTCCAGGTTCTCTCTACATAGCCCAGGGTAGCCTTGAACTCCCAATCTCCCACTTCAGCTCCCAGGTGCTAGGATTTCAGGCCTGAACAGCCATGCCTAAGCCTTCTCCTGTCTCGCCTTAAATTACCAGCTAGAGAAAGGAAAGCGTGACCTCATGGGACCTAGACTGCTGGGCCCCGGGGCCATCATGAGGCTTCTGTCACTTGCGGAGGAGACACATTTAAGCACATTGCCTGAACCAGTTGGATGTGATGGCTGCGTGGACGACTGTGATAATATCCCAAGGAAACACCATCTGTCAGCTGTTTTCTCATCACGGGAGGCTTGAATGACGGTGCCTGTTTTTGCCCCCTGGATGTTTGGCGTCCTTGCTGTCGGATGTGACTACTGGTGGCTTTTAGAGGCTGTCACGGGGAGCTGCTTTTTCTGCTCTGAAGCCCATCTAGCTATGTGTGAACTTCTTAGTGGAAGGTTGTGAATACAGTGGCCTGAACTCCCAGGCAGGGGATTTACGTGGCTCCGTGGCTCCGAGTGTCTCAGTGGCTGGCCCCGTGGCTCCATACAGCCTGCACCTGCTTCTCATTCTTCTCTCTCACTGGGGCTACCCAGGCTCCTAAGCCAGTCTCTCATTCAGAGCCCTTCCTGTCATGATTGGTCTTCATTCCTGGGACCTCGGGAGAGATGGGCCTGGTGGACACCAGGCTTAGTACCAGGTGTGTTTGAGCAGCTGCCTGAGCAGAGGGGCGTTCTCTGGGCAGTGTAAATAGTTGCTGGCCAGTTTGCACTGGGCTGCGGGCTCTGTTGTTGTTGTCGTCAACCTTCGGTTCCCGTTTGTTTTCATATATGCTTTAGATAAGGACACAGTTGTTCCCTGGGTTGAGCTCTGGATAGATAATAAAGAAAATCAGAAATGGCTGTGGAGAGGAGGCTCAATGTTATGGGGTGGGGTTGGGGAAGGGTTGAGATAAGAGACACCCAACCGTCAGGAATCAGACCTCGCCCGTTGGCAGAAGACTCAGTAAACATCTGTTCTGGGGCACTGGAGAAAAAATTAGTTGCCACGGTTAATGTGAGAAGGGGAGCGAACACGTCTCAGAAGGTCTCATAGATAGGCAGGCTTTGTTTCTAATTGCCCCCCGCTCCTGCATACAGATGTCCACGGAGTCATGCTCAGAGACAGCCCGCTGCCCTGCGCTGCGAGGCCAGCTAAAGGTTTCCCTCTGTGGCACTGGTAATTTGCTTCCCCGACCTGAAAAGGGCTACAGCTTGGCCCTTCCGCAGGTGCCATGTGGAGTGTGAATTAATGGGGTTTGATATGGAGTCCCTGTGGTTCTATGGTATCGATTGAGCGCAGGCAGGGAATGAACCTTCCCAGGGCAGCAAGACTTGATTCCCTGAAAGCTGACTGCTCCTGGAATTTGGGAGCCAACCACTTTTGAGGTGGGGGGGGATGAGTGGTGTACATTCAGCTGAAGCCGCTTCAGTTTTTTATTCATGGAATCTTACCGAGGACTCAGAGTGGGCAGGAGATGGCTCTGGAGGAGCAGAGGGGAGGAGGAGAAGCCCAGCAAGCCTTTGACTTTCCCATGCATGTGTGTGTGTGCCTAGGAATGGAATCTTGTTTTCGGGTTTCTGGAAAAACAAATGGTTAACAGTGCCTGTGTTGGTGCTGCCTGCTCTTTTCAGCTTGCTTCTGTCTTGGCCCACTTACCCTCAGAAGACACAAGCTCTCTCCTTCCCTCCCTCCTCTCTTTGGGTGTCTGACATCTTAGGGAGACGAAGTACGAGGCTGCAGTGGGAAGAAGCAGCAGCAGTTGCCGCGGCTCTCTGTGGCTTTCTGTGGTTTTCTCCTGCCTGCGAAAACTTGGCCTTAGTCTCTCCTGAGCAGGCTCTTGGTGGGAGTGTGGGAGATCAGCTTCCTTCTGGATTTAAGGGAGTCCCCAGTCACGGTCTATAGCTTCTCACTGTGATGGTCAAGAAGATGGTGTTAGTGAGAACTGAGAGGAACAGGCCCATCACTCTCGTGCTGCAGTTTTCGGTGGGCAGGAGTTCCTTCCAGGAACCACACATGATTAATGTCCGAAGTGACATGTCACAAGGGCAAGCTTTGACAACCAGAGGGTGGTTTGCTAATACCTTTCTCTTTTGTAGATTTTTTTTCCACCACTAGCATGCCTTATTTTAATTTGCAAAGAAAGAGAGAGAAAGCGTGCCTTAGTGTGTGCTGCTCACAAGGGCATGGGGTAAAGCTGGTACCATGGGGAAGCCTGATTGGAGCTACAGGGAAGTGAGACATGGTCCTCACCCTCAGCTGTCCCAGCTCACTCTTCCTAATGTTTCCTTGAGGGTTGAGATATGGGCTCCCGCCTCCCCCTGTGAGGTGCACTTTGGGCTGGCGTATCGTTGACATTTATCTGTGCCGATGGGAGCCTCTGCAGCCGTGGCTGGTTCCTTCCTGATAGGGACATGGTTGTGCCACTAGAAAAGTCTGGAATGTAGGGTGAACTTTTATGGTTCCCTGGTCAGGGAAGGATGCAGCTTTGCAAGGGGACCTCTTGGTTACCTGTCTGCATGTTTGTATCAGCTTGTTTTGGTAACAAACTTCTCTAGGCCAGGTGACTGAAACAGCGAGGATTTATTTATTTATTTTTTCCTTCCTTGGAGGCTGGAGGTCCAGATGCCCAGTGTCCCCATGCCTTTGCTGTTGGGCTGTTGGATTGCCATGTTCTCTCCGATTCCTCATGTGGTCCTCTTCTGTGTAGGTGATTCTTCCTGGTGTCTCTAGGTGTTCAGATTTCCTCTTACAAGGACACCACTCAGTTTGGTCCATGGCTCCTTTGGTACTGCGGTAATTTAGCCATCATTCTTTTTATTTATTATTATTATTTTTTTAGCCATCATTTTTTTTAAAGTTTTTTTTTCTTCATTTTATATACCTACTACAGTTCCCTCTCCCTTCCCTCCTCCCTCCCCTCTCATCTTTACCCCACCCAATCCCCCATCTACCACTCCTGAGAAAGGGTAAGGTCTCTCATGGGGAGTCAACAAAGTCTTAAAGTTGGGGCAAGATTAAGCCCCTCCCCCCTGTATCTAGGCTGAGCAAGGTATCCCTTCATAGACAATGGACTCCAAAAAAGACAGTTTATGCACTGGGAATAAATCTTGGTCCCACTGCTAGTGTCCCCACAGACTGCCCAAGCCACAGAACTGTCACCCATGTTCAGAGGGCCAAGTTAGGTCCTATGCAGGTTCCCCAGCTATCAGTCCAAAGTCAGTGAGCTCCCACTAGCTTGGGTCAACTATCTCTGTGGGTTTCCCCATCATGATCTTGACCCCTTTGCTCATGTAATCCTCCCTCCCGCTCTTTGACTGGACTCTGGGAGCTCAGCCCAGTGGTTGGCTGTGGATCTCTGCCTCTGCTTCCATCAGTTACTGAATGAAGGTTCTATGATGACAATTAAGGTAGTTGTCAATCTGATTACAGGGGAAGGCCAGTTCAGGCACCCTCTCCACTATTGCTAGGAGTCTTAACTGGGGTCATCCTTGTAGATCCCTGGGAGTTACCCTAGCAACAGATTTCTCTCTAACCCCATAATGGCTCCCTCTTATCAAGTCATCGGTCATCTCTTTTAAAATCCCATCTCTAGACAGTCACATTGTGAGGTGTTGGGGTTAGGATTTTAGCATACAAAATTTGGAAGGGCCAAGAGAGCATCTCTGAAGTTTCTGTGTATTTATTTAATCAGTTAATTAGATGTATTATTTATGTGTGTGTGCACACACACGTGTGAGTGTGTGGATATCAGAGATCAACTCTGAGTGTTGTTTCTTAGCCACTGTCCACCTTCACCTTGTTTTTTTGGCTTTTTTGGGGGGCTCCCATTGTTTTTTGAGACAGGGTCTCTAACTAGGATTCAGGGATCCAGGCACGGCAAGAACTTTACTGACGGAGCCACCTCCCCAGCCCTTTGCAGTTTCTCTTGATACTTGTAGGGTTAAGCTAGAGGGATGACTGGATAGAGGAAGCTCATCCCGTGGATGCTGTCATAGGCCACCGGGCAGGCACAGTACATTTTTAACCAGAGCCCACTCTGCGCATCATGTCCCTAAGCACTTCCCGGTGGCTGCGTGGGGATTCCCCGAGGGGCCTGCCATGCCGAGGAATCTGTGACTCCAATTAACACTCCACTCCTGAGTGGAGAATCAGCATGTATGACAGTGGGGGTCCTGGTGGGGGAGGGGGCGGAGGACGTTAGGAAAGGCTTCCTGTTCACAGAGCCTCAGAGACTGAGGTGCTCTTGGCCCCCTGAAAGCCCAGGTCTTTCCTCTAGGTGAAGCTTTAGGGAGTTGGCATGCCTGGTACTTTTTCACAGTTAGAAATGGCCTAGCCATGGTAGAGGCAACTTCTCCAGCTCTTGGGGATACCTACAGCCTCCTGTGGCTCCGAGAAGTGTGGTCACATACAGCTTTGGGTTCTGCTGGCATGAGACAACTTCCTAATGCCGAGGCCTTACTGACTCATATAAAAAATTGATTTAGGCTGGGGATGTCCTTATGGGTTCACTCCCCAGTACCACAAAACAGCACACAACCCAAAAAGCCAAACAACTTAGCCATTCTGTGGCCATGTGTGAGTGCCCGTGTGGATGTTGGAACACCTGCCGTGACCTCCCTTTCTTCCGTGCTGTGCTTTCTGGAGCGGGCAGGATAGATGGCTTATGTGTCTGTAATGCGTGTGATTTAGCTGTTTCTGCTGTCCTGGATCACTGAGATGTCACAAAAACTGACTGAGGCTTTGCAGGCAGAGAACTAGGAGGTTTCAGGACTGCCTGCTCCTTTAGCTTTTGACCAGGGTATGAAAATATACCTGGACAGTGAAGTTTGTTCCCAAAGGAGCTGGAGTGAGACGGGTGTGAACACACACACACACACACACACACGAACTTGCTGAGGGAGACTTCTCAAGCACTGAGTGGTTCTTGTCATCATAGGTAGGGCTTCTAAAAGTGAACATAGAATCTGTTAGAACCTGTGCTCATTCTCCCATCTTTTCATATGTCAGGCTATAAAGTCGTGACTGGTTGGTTCTATTGCCACTACTTGAGTCAGGCAGCATTTCAGGCACCACCAAGGAGTTACCTAGAACCTGTGGGTGGTTGGGGTGGCAGAGACGACTTGTGGGGTGGGTGCAGAGACACTGAGAACGCACTTAAGTTAATGGCATACCCTCTTACTCTTCATGGGAACTGGGACAGGGTCTGGCTTGCCCACAGTCTACAGCTCTCTCTCCAATCAGGTGGCAGGTGCTTCATGGAACACACCTCCCTTGCTGTGTCTTGCTGCTCATCAGATCTCAAATTGATTGGGCCACAGTTAGAGTCCCAGGGAGTTGGAGGGGAAAGAGCCAGTGTCAGGGAAAAAATGGACAGTCAAGTTTGGGGACAGAGAGGAAGTTTGGCCAGTTTGTAGTGAAAGAGGAGGCAACCTTGGGGATGCTCTAGGGTTAGGTGGAAGAGATGGGATTTTTCTTTTTAAACCCCGTGTCTTGGAGACAACCCATGAATCGGATCACAGCCGTTGTGCTTTGGAAATTCCCTTTTCCAAATACACAGCTGAGAAGTAGGAGGGCTGCCTCTGCCTTGATGTGCTGAGGTGGGGAGTCGTGAATTCATTATGCACACCTTAAAATCATTAAACATAATAAGATAATGACAGCGGTTAGCAACGACTGCACAGGCCAGTGGGTTCTTGTTTCTTCCTGCTGAAGGGCTGGGGGCTAAGCGTGTGTGTGTCTTTCTTGCTGTGCACGTGACCCTTATTTGGTGTGGTCAAAGAAGGACCTGAAACAGAGTCAAACTGGTTGCCCTCTGGTGCCCCATCCCCGCCCCGCATCTCTTCAGCAACATCCTTCCTTGATTGTAGCCATCCTCACACACTTTCTCCTTTTAGGACCAGTATCCTCTGGACCAGTATCCTCTGGACCAGGCCAGCTTTAGCCAAAAAGCCAGAGTTGCTGCTCACTCTGAAAGCTGGGACTGGCCCTCGTGCGTATCCAAACCTGTGCCAAGAACAGGGCTGAAGCTGGGGTCTCTTCCAGGCTGGCATGGTGGAGAGGATTCTAGGTTTCTCTAAACGTTAACCTGAATGTAAACATAAAATGCAAACCACGATACAAAGAGCGGTAGAATGCCAGCGGGGAAGCTGCAAAGAAGCAAGCCCTGCAGCCTGTGTTTGAGATAAGCATCCTTTAGAGCCAAAGATCTGCCTCCATGAAACAAGGGCTCACCTGGGTGGTCACCCACTCCGGATCCCTTGGCCACAGCATTTGAATTAGCAGCTTGCTTTCTGCTGGTCTTCAGAAAACTGGAGATCATGCGTGTGTTCCCGTGAGTGGTCATGGACATGCATGTGGATGCATTCACACACACATTCACAGTTACATATGGCACACACATACACACACATGTATGCTTTCACGTGCACACTGATGGGCGAGTGTACACACACCTGGGTCTTCAGGGTGGCACCCGTCCTGTCAGACCCATGGACTAAGGACCTACTGCCGCACAGGATGGCAGTGGTTACAAAACGCAGAAGAGTGTCTCGGGACAGGCTGACAGAAGCAGCCTATGGAGAAACTGTTGTTCAGCCCTGGGACCCAGAAGTCCCAAGGAGCAGCCTGGACTTGGCTAGTGTCAGCTCCAGGCATGATGTGCGCAGTAGTGGTTTGGTTGTACAGCCTGAGGCAGCTCTGAGAGCAGCATGCTGTCCCGAGCTCCGAGACTGTGTGGGTTTTCACGGTCTTCTGGAGAAGAATAGTGCCGTGCCAGGTTCTTTGAGGACCTTACTTCTCCTTTCACAACACGATCCTGAGCACAGGCAAGGCAGATGCCACCTAAGTGTGTCCCAGCTGTCCTTCAGCTTGCTCTGCTGAAATGAGACACCCGTCTGGGGAGCTTGAATAGCACACAATATCAATGTCCTGGCTGATTTAATTACAGGTAAGGGCCATATCCTCCCAGTTTGCAGATGGCCACCTTCCCATTGTGTCTGTACACGAGGCGAGGCAGAGAGATGCTGAGCCTCCAGTGGGTCTTTTCTCAGTAATACACTAATCTTTTCCTGAGAACCCCACCAATATGACTTCATATAACCTACTCGCCCCCTCTAGAGGCTGCTCATAGTATTGCACACTGCTGTGCTTCAACATAGCAGTCTTCTTTGGTGGGTAGATTTGACATGGAGATTTTGTTTGTAAACACCTAGTATAAAAAATGTGAAGACCTCCTTTCTTCCTTCTTTAGGACATAAGAGCGCTTTGTGAAATTTTCCAAGCAGAACTCCGAATGGACAGCTCTCTGGAAATGGGCAGCTGTCTCTGGCTAGCAGGAAGAGAACTGTGCTGTAGTCTTTCAGTGGAATAGAGTTGATGCTGCTCTTGTATTAAGCTCTGTTTGTTCTGAAAGTAACAGCTGGTCCAGTTTCCTTCTGGTAGTGCACTCATGGCTTGTAATTTCCCATTCTGATATGTTTAGCATTGTGTTTTAAATTTAATAAGCAACAGAATTAGGTCTTGCCTTTTTTTATATTGGTGTTTGGACATACATGTTTGTGTGTGTGTGTGTGTGTGTGTGTGTGTGTGTGTGTACATGAGTGTGTAGAGGCCAGAAGTCAGCCTAGGGTATCTGTCACAATATTTCCCACTTATTTGGGGGGGATGTCTCTCACCAAACCTGAAGTTCATGAGTTTGGCTAGGCTGTCTGGCCAGGGAACCCCAGAGATCTTCCTGTTTCTGGCTCCCCAGTGTGGTCACTGGTGTGCACTCCCTCGCCTGGCCGCCGTATGTGGTGGCTGCCCGGGAAGCTCAGCTATCATGCCTGCACCACAGGCACTCTTCTGAGCCGTCTCCCTGGCCCTGGGCTTGCTTTGTGTCTCACCCGAGCTCAGTCTCCTAATGGGGCGTTTAGCTAATTTCTCCTTCACACGACGATTGCAATGCTCAGATTCATGTCCCCTACCTCACTGTTCTCTGTTCTTCATCCCCTTTGGAATTTTGTTCTTGCTATTGCTCTCCTGGGGCTCCTATCCTGCTGTCTTCTGGGTTAATCGAGTGTTCCATTCTGTTTCTTCTACTGGATATAAGACTGTATGACCCGGGGTTGAGGAGATGGCTGGGTGAGTAAGAGCCCTTGTCACACAGCATGAGGACCCGATTTCAAATCCTCAGCACCCTTGTTAAAAAAACAAACCCCAAAATAGATGTGGTTGACACACACATCTCATCTTGGTGCTGAGGGTGATGGAGACAGGAGTATCCCTGGGGCTTGCTGGCTCTAGGTACGGTGAGAAACCCTGTCCTAGGGAATAAGGCAAAGCATGGTAGAGCAATTCCTGACGTCATTCTCTAGCCTCTGTGCATGCGCATGGGTGCATGTACTCCCCCCCGCCATGTATGTATTCAACACACACACACACATACACACACCTCTTTGTGTTATATTTTGTGTGGTTGCCATGGTGATCCCTGCACCATTAATCACTATAGCTTACCTTGGGTTAACACTGTGTACTGTTTCTTATGTGATATTAGAGCTGCCTAATAATAGGCAGCTTCCCCTTCCCTCCTGGGTCCCGTGTGTCTTTTTTTGCCACACATTTTATGTATTCAAGTGTCCTAAAACAGTCAGCGCACGGCTGGCACTTTGGCTTCCAACTATCCATTACCTTTAAAGGAAACTGTGAAATCACACATTCTGCCTTTTGCGAGGATCACAGCCCCGGGCAGTCCATCCACCAATTCCCAGAAACGTTTTTTTTTTGCCTCTTCTATTACTTTATTGAGCCTGAAACAAAAGTCATGATGAATTTAATTCGAATCATTGCTCCAGATCCGTTGTAAGAGATCTTGGCCTCACCATTTTTTTCTTTTCTTTCCGCCCTTTGACCCCTCTGGCCTTTCAGATGGAGCCAGGCTGACTGTAAGGCCGTTGTGTGTGTGTGTGTGTGTGTGTGTGTGTGTGTGTTGAGAGCAGTGATGGTTCATGGATTTGTCTGTGTGCCTGTGTGTGGAGCCCTGAAGGTTGACTTTGGGTACCTTCCTTCATCACTGTCTACTTTAGTTTTTGAGGCAGGGTCTCTCGCTGAACCAGTTCAGTAAGACTTGGAAGTCACAAGGCTCTTCCCGCCTCCACCTTCCTACGGCTGGAATTGCAAGTATGTGTTACTGAACCTGGCTTTTACGTGAGGCTTGCTAGAGGTTCAAGTCAGGCCACGCTTGTGTGGCAAGCGCTTTGCCCACTGACCCATCTTCCCAGCCCCTAGGGTCATTTCGAAGGAAAAGCCACATATATTTCTGGACAAAAGTTTCTATTTTTCCTTTTTGTTCTTTATCTTTCTCCATTTTTTGGTTTGATGTCTGCTTCTGGAGTAGCGGCGGCGTTCTGGCTGCACGCTTCTGAAGACTTTAATTAGCCGACACTCGGATGACCCTGATGTTTAACGGGGTGTTGCGCGGATGGCAGGGCTCAGAGTAATTGGATGATAGCTGCTACACAGCTGATTCACACAATCACCTGAAGGTGTCACTCCAGAGAAGGCGACTAGATTTAGCTTCGGTTCAAGGGTTCTAAAGCATTGTTCCAGCTGTCCCAACGCTTCTCAGTTTCAAGGAAACTGCGTACACTGAGAAAATCACCTCTTGGCAACAATGGGATTAAGTGCTCTTTGAGAGATTCTGTATTCCGAGGCTTGGGCGTATGTTAGAAACAGAAATGACATGCGTTTAAAACTCCAGCTTTCTGAAGCTCTCCCACCCTGACGGTCTGTCTCCAGGAAGCTGGAACAGAGCCAGGACTCTGTATTTTTACCAAGTGTCCTGGAAGATTCTGATGTAGGAAACCTATAGACTTGCTGTGTCTGATGGATTGTATATAACAATTTTAACAAAGAGGTATTTTGTCCTGTTTATTATTTTTATTTTCTCTCAAGAGAGTGTAGAGGCAGCATAGGCATTATTGGTTCACTATGCAGGTGACGACCCTGTCCAGGAGATACATGAGCTTCACTGAGTCTGATAGCATCTTGATAGTGGGGCAAGGACAGAGCCCAGGCTTCCCACCGGCTCTCCTCCACCACCTGCTCCATGGCTGACATGGGTGAGCTGCAGGCTGACATGGGTGAGCTGCAGGCTGACGTGGGTGAGCTGCAGGCTGTCGTGGGTGAGCTGCAGGCTGTCGTGGGTGAGCTGCAGGCTGTCGTGGGTGAGCTGCAGGCTGGTGTGGGTGAGTATACACATGGGAGTATTAAGCATTAGGTCATCTGCTTGTGTGATGTGTGCACTTGTGCCGTGTGTGGGGGCAGTGCCAGAGGGATTTACTTTAAGGCTCTGGTCAAACCTCTCTGATGAATGAAGCAATGGAGACAGGCCCGCCCTGCATGTCAGACTCCTGAGGGCTGCTTTCATAATACTCCAATCAACCACCTGACCCTATGACCCTGTGATGTCGTTCTGAAGGGATTGGTCAAATGCAGCTCAGGGCCACATCAGCTACATCCCAATGGCTGCCTTCATGTGGTGGGTTGGTGCACATGCTCACTCGGCATCCCTGGGGAGTGGGCCCCAGGAACCCCCTCACCAAACACTACCCAAATCTACAGATACTTAAGTCCCTCGTATAGAATGACATAGTGTTCACATATAAGCCATTCATAGCCCCGTGAGCTTTAGTTCACCTGTAGGTTACCGGAAGTACTGACTGCAGTGTGAATGTCTGTCAGGTAGACCATGCTGTGTAGGCAGTGGCAGGGGAACCCCTAGGGTTCACTACAGATGCATGTTGCGGACTGAGCCATACAAGGGAACAAGATGGGAGGGGAAGAGTGCAGAAGAGGCAGGACCTGTAGGATGATGGGGGGAGAGGGAGAATGGGACACTATACATCCTGTCCGTACGTACAGCTCTTTCATTGGCGTGGGTTGATATAGTGCTTGCTCAGCCACAGGTTCAAACTTTGCTTTGGAACTTTCTGGAATTTACCCTTTCCAAATTTCTCTTCTTTCCCCTCCCAATTGCAAATATCTGATGTGTGACCCCTGCGGGCTGTGACCTGCAGGCTATGAACTGCTCATCACTCTACCTACACTCTGCACCGCACTTCCCTTCCCCATCTCCTCCTCCTATCTCTTGCTCCTTCCCCACTTCCCTCTTTTTTCTTTCCAAGGTTGCAATTTGTGGCCCAGGCTGACCTAAAACTCTTCATCCTCCTGCCTCAGCCTCAAATGTGCTGGAATCTGTGAATATATTATAAAAAGATCGATTGTTTTTAATTATGTAAATATGGGGGGCATTCAGAGAGGCCAGAATCAGATTCCCCGGAGCTGAAATGACCTGGATACCTGTGTCCTGTGCAAAGCAGAGACACCCTTTACTGTGCTAAAACTGGTACCAAAAGCAACCTGGGGAAGAAAGGGTTTATTTAATCTTACAGGTTATAGTTCTTCACTGAGGGAAGCTGAGGTAGGGACTTGAAGCAGAAGCCATCAGTGGAACACTGCTTACTGGTTTGTTCAGCTGGCATCTTTGCATAGCTCAGGCCCATATACCTCGGGATGGCATCTCTCTCAGTGGTCTGGGACTTTCTACAGCAAGAACATGCCTCTCAGACATGGTGGCTCCTGGCCAATCTGATGGAGGCAGTGCTTCAGTTGATGGGCCCTCTTCCTGGCTGACTCTAGATTTCTATCCGATTGGCAAGTGAAGCTAACTGTGGTACACACTGAGGTCTGCCTTGGTCCCTGCTGGGTCCTGGCTAGCAAAGAGTCCATCATATAATGGATCTTCAGGAAGTATCTGATGGATGAACAAGTAAACAGGGATATTTAGATTTCCATAAAAGTCCCTCCTTTCCATTCATTTCCTCGCAGCTGAGCAGCGCGAGGGAGCAGCTCTGTGCCCTTTGCAATTGACCACTTTTTCAGCGCTCTAAACACGAGGCTCAGATAATTAAACATGCAGGGGAAGAAAAATGTGAATTTTAATGTGAACATTGAGTGTGTTCTGTGATGGTTCATGCTTTATTTACTTTCGTAATTATATTTGCCTAAGAAGCTAAAAGAGCTCCACCATTTGTAGTCAGTGCTTTTTGAGCCAGAAGGGAAGGCAGGGGAGCAGGGAAAATTGTCTGTGTTACTTCAACAACACTGATGCTGGGACCTCCCCGCTGGAAAGTCACATTTTCTGTAGCCAGGTGAGGTATGTGTGTGTGTGTGTGTGTGTGTGTGTGTGTGTGTGTGTGTGTACATGCCTATGTATGCATGGGCATTCTTCCTCGTGAGGACTACACTCATGAGGACTACACAGGTGCCTGCTAGCAAAGGCTGCGTCTCACTCACTTCTATCCAGGCCTTGGACTTTGGATGAGTTGTTGCCATTGCGATCTTATTTGTTACAGAGGACTTATTAGCGAGGGGAAGAATTTCTTTGCAGAGGATTGGGGGCAGGGGCAGTCTCAGGAGGAAGGAGAAAAAGCCCTGGCCATGTGGGTTTCAGACTTTGTGGTTCTGAGACAGGCTAGCTCAAGCTGACCTTAACTCCTGGTCCTCTTGTCTCTACCTCCTGGGTGCTGGAGTACAGGCATGCACCACCACCTAGCACCCAGTTTCATGTGGTGCTGGATACAGAGTCCGGGCCTCATGCGTGCTGGGCAAGCACACTACCAACTGAGCTACACTGCCAGTCCTGGATCGCAACCTTGGACCCCAGGAGGATTATCTGTGGATCTGTCACACTTTGAGAGCCAGGTTCCACTCCATAAAAATAGCCTGAGCAGTGGTCCTCAACCTCCCAGTGCTGCGACCCTGGAACACAGCTCCTCATGTTGTGGTGATCCCAACCATAAAGTTACTTTCTTTGCCACTTCTTAACTGAAATTTTGCTGCTGTTATGAATCGTACTGTAAATATCTATGCTTTTCAATGGTCTTTGGTGACCCCTGTGAAAGGGTTGTTCGACCCGCAGAGGTTGAGAATTGCTGGCTTAGAGGTTCCCAGAGTAAAGCTTGAGCACCTGTGTCTTAACTGAGGTCACCAGTGGCCTCAGTGTTCCAGTTTCGGTTGGTGCGGCCTTGCTCGAGGAAGTAATGTCACTGGGGTGGGCTTTGGGGGTTTATAACCTCACCTTACTTCCAGTTCACTCTCTGCTTCGTGCTTGGGATTGAGGATGTGAGCTCTGAGCTTCCTGCTCTGACCACCATGCCTTCCCATTGTCAGGTCTTCCCACCATGATGGACTCTTAGGCCTTTGGAGCCATAAGCCAATATAAATCCTTCCTTCCATAAGTATCTTTGGTTGTAGTGTTTTATCTCATCAACAGAAAAAACAATAATACCGGGTCAAAGTAAACCTCTATTCCTTCAAGTTGTGGTGTCAAGCATTTTGTCACAGTGATGAGAAAAGCACCCTGGTCGTCGTTTAGCTGGCTGCCTGCTTTTCTTTCCTGGTGACTCTTTGAGTAGTGGCAGATGTACCGTAGAAGGTGTCCGGAAATCAGTGTGAAGGGGAACCATATAGATTAGGTCAGCACCGGGGCCGTTTAAGACTTCAGCATCTGCTGGCCAACATGTCCCCATCATTTCCTTTGTGGCACCAAGCAGAAAGCATTTGGTGTGATACCACCATCCTTCTCTCTGTCCAGCAGTCTTTTACTCTCCTCTGCATAATGTCCCAATCTGTGCCCAGAGGCCTGTGCCTTGCTTTGCTGTCTCCACTGCCCCTACCCCTACCACACTGGTACAGCCTCTCTTTGGAACCTGGCACAGGAGAGCCTGAGGACCCTGAGGCTTAGGTGTCATCTCCAAGAATGCTGCCCCTCCTTTGAGACAGGAAGCTGTCCCATTAGTCTTGACTGACAGCAGTGAGCTGTAGGATCATGCTGTCTCTGCAGTCCACAGCAGGCATTACAGGCTCACACTGCTGTCTATGAGCCGCCTTTTTATGTGACCTGGACATCAGGTTCTCATGATTGCATGGCTTGTGCCTTATCAACGAGACATCCCCCTTCCCCCAGGATTCAGTCATGAGGCTTCACCCTGTGACCTTATCCAATCCCAGTCCTATTAATGTTGTCACAATGGGGGGCGAGATTTCGATGCATGAAGATTTGGGGATACCAAGATCATTTCTAACCATAGCACATGAAAAGTTATTTCCTTCTTTATTTCTCGAATTCTCTTCTCTCTGGAGACAACGGCTGTTTTAAAGGTTGTTCTCTATCCATATGATGTTGAAATAAGAGCAGCGGCAGGGCTGCGTCCCCGGCACCCGGCCGCCCGCATGGCTAGCTTATGCCCGAAATAATTACATGAAACTGTATTCTTTCAAACACTGCCTGGCCCGGCTAGTTCCAGATTCTTATTGGCTAGCTCTTACATATTGTTCTAACCCATTTCTAATATTCTGTGTAGCCCACGAGCTGGCTTACCAGGGAGGATCTTAACCTGCATCTGTCTGGAGCGGGAGGATCATGGCGACTCCTCACTCAGCTTCTTTTTCCCAGCATTCTCTTCTGTCTACTCCGCCTACCTAATTTTCTGTCCTATGAGGTCCGAGGCAGTTTCTTTATTAGTAAGAAATCACTCCCACATCATTTCCCCTTTTTCTGTTTAAACAAAAAGGAAGGCTTTCATTTTAACATAGTAAAATTACATATAGCAAAACAGTTATCAAGCAAGAATTACAGTTACAATATTTATATTTATTTTATCTCTTATCATAACTAAGGAAAACTATATCTATT
>NW_026067918.1:6228360-6367343 GCF_014885135.2 Alexandromys fortis | reverse complement strand
CTACATTATTTAGACTCCTTGAGATAGAATGTCTGGCAAAACTTTCGTTCTCAATATTGTTTGTTATATCTATTATTTATTATTATTGTTTATAGTTGTATTTAGGTTAGTTCTGTCTTATTTAGACAAAGAGAGGGAGATGTAGTGATAAGCCCTCCCCTTGGGGGTGGGCTGCCCTCGGGCGTATGTTTACTGATAAATTGGGCGCGCAGATGCTGCGTGCCCCTTCCTGCCTGGATCGGGTACTCCGCTGGAACCTTGGTTTCGTGAGTCTGGTTTTGTCATTAAACTTGTTCAAATACCTATTATCATTGGTCTCCATTAATCCAACCGCCACAATATGAGTCTATACCGAAAGGGTTATTTGAGCAGGGGGAGCTTACTGCAGAGGATTGCTGGTTAGGAACCAAATTGTTACCCATCACAAGAACATGGGTGTGGCAGAGGGAGACTTCTGAAAGCAGCTGCTACCCCCCCTAGGACTGATGACCCAGAGGAGGGAGTTAGTCTGTTAAAGCTTGGAAACTAAGGGCAGGCCCCCCTCAAAGCAGAACCCCTGCCATCTGAGGGGAGGTGGCTACAGGCTGGCGTTGGCATCCTCAACTGAGCACAGTGAAGGTCCTTCTGTGAGTGTTGGAAAAGCTCACAGCTGGGGCAGGAGGAGGACATTGCTGTTGCACTGCAGGGCGATGCTCACAGCAGCAGCCAGGGAATCAAGGGGCTTCAGCCCCCCAGTTTCCCCAACCTCAGATGGCAGAGCTGAGAACGGAAAAGCCAGCACAGCGCTGGCGGAGGCTGCAACTTGTTATCTGAACACCACAGAGATAGAGAACAGTGCCCTGGGCTGAAAACAATCGAGGCTCCGCCTTCACTTGGCCCATGCGCCCCATGGCACCATAGACAAAGGCAGTAAGTCTGTCTGCCCGGGTTGCAGATACTGACTCTAACTGGTTCAACAGGGTTGGAATTCATGAAGGGCCACTGGCTAGTTTCTGAAGCACTGGAGGGAAAAGGGAGACAGAGAACTTGGCTAAGGATTCAGTTTTTAAGAATAATGGTTAATATTGTCAATTTATTTCCTAGGCTCTAAAATCACCTAGGAGACAGGTCTCTGGGTATACTTCCGAGGGACTGTCTAGGTTAGGTTAGCCTCTGGTCTGTCTGTGAGGATTATCAAGATTAAGTGATGAGGTGGGGGGACCTCACTGATTGCCAGGCCTATGGTCAGTTTGACAGTATACTTAGACTCACCAATAGTGCACTGATGTTACATTAAGGGAAGAAAGCAATAAAGCATTTCCCCTCAGAGTTACTTAACCAAGAGTGAGTCCAGATTTGACTTCTCTCCTGCATACTGCCCATGTCCTCTGTCTGTTGCTTGAGTCTGAGTCTAAACCTTCCTGAAGGCTGTCTTGTGATTCTGCGCCCATGTTTGTATCAGTCTGTATGTCTCTGTGTGTCTGTGTGTGTCCGTATATATCTGTTAGCATGTGTGTCTGTCTTTCGTGTGATTGTGTGTCATTCCTAAAAGAGGTCTTTGCCCTGTATTTATTGAGCAGCCTAGAAAGCACCACATGGGGGAAGGAATGAGGGCTAGTTTGCAGAAATCTTTAAGAGTTTTACGGGGGATTAAGTCGCTGACTCCAACTGACCCAGATACCAAACAGTACTACAAACATTTTTTATCAGGCATTATCCAAATGTTCTGTTCAATATTTATGGTGGATATTCATTTAATGAGGTTGCCTTCCACCTATATTTTCTGTTCCCAGCCAATGGCTGTCACAACACAGTACAAACACACATTATTCTTGGATCAGGGGCATTGAGGAGTACATGGCTTCAGATTACAGCTACACCTTAGCTGCTGTTGTAGAGTTAATCACAGGGGAAATCCAAGGAAAATAAAGTTGACTGTTACATTGTTCTCTTAAACAAGGTTAAACCAACAGGCTCAGCACACAATAGGACAGCAGTCTCAAGTCTTAAATGACTTTGAGTTGTGTTGTTAACTCTGGCTGTGAGGTCTAGCAGAAGTTCCAGTCCCTTAGAATGTCAGAGATATTCTTCTCATAGTGCCTCTCAACAGGTCCCCCTTTGTGTTCACCCAAGAGCATGCCAGTGGAGGATGTCACATGGTGGACTGTAGGGGAGCCTGATCAACGTCACTTTGTTCTGGGTGGTCCTTTATGGGGGGGTTGCCTGAGTCAGCATCGCTCCCATGGTCCCTTAGGAACGGTGGCCAAGTCGACTGTGAGGAGGAGGAAGCCGCAGAATGGCTCTTTCTGGAAAAGACCATGTGTTGAGGTTAATCCTGAGAAGCAATTTATAAGGGTTCAGCTAGGCAGTTATCAAGCGTCACCTCAAGGTACTCATTTCAGAGATAGGAATTTGCAGTTGCTGCAGTTGGAGTGGCTCAAGTTAAGGCCACTGGTGCTGCGGCAGTGCCGTTGTGACAGCTATGACAGCTGCAGTAATCGTGCAGCGAATATTCTTGTCCCTCTGCGTTCCGGGACATAATGAGTTTGTTCTAAAGTAAATCCCCCAGGCCACAGATGAGGCAGGTTAACAGGTATGGACTCACTCTCTAAGAATTAATATCGAAGAATTTTGAGCACTGACAGAGCCTTCCACTTTTCTGACTGGGGACACAATGTAACCATCAGTTTAAGTCCCCGGTGGCATGTCTTTCCTGCTGAAATGGACTGTGTCCTCAAACTGAGCCAACTAAAGCCCTTCCTCCCTCAAGGTGCTTATTCTGAATTATTTGGCCATAGCTATGAGAAAAAGTATCCAAGGCAATACCCCAAATGAAGTATTGGACAGCTCTGTTGGGCAAACCAATGTGGGTCAGAGAGTGCCAGCTGCCTGCGGGCCGGCCTGCGCTGCATCTCTGTTAGATACATGTCAGATGCAGCTGCTGCCTGTCGTGCTAGCCAGCGCCGGAGGAGGTTGGGGGGATGTTAGAGGTAGGAGACCTAGCTGACTCTGTGCCTGCCTGATCACATGACCGTGCCCGGGCTGCAATGATGCTAAGGACAGCTTTCTAGCCCTTTGAGCTCCTGTGATGAGAAGCAGATCAACGCGGGAGAACCCAGAAGATAGGCAGCCACCTGGTACATGGGGTGTTAGTGTTCACCAGCAGGAACTTGGAGCCTCGGCCTCCAGAACCACCTCAGCTGAGTCTGCAGTCCCACGTACCCCTGTTGCTAAGGGTTGAACATGGAGACCATCTAAAACACGCGTCTAGAATGACCTCACAGAGCCAGTAAGGGCCAGGTCGTGAGAACCTATTAATTTCAGCCTCAAGTTCTCTTCAGGTCTCTGATGATGCACCAAGGGGAGTGTTACCTGCAGAGTGCTAACTAAGCCCCATGGGATTCCCTGGCCAAGGGGACCTTGGGGAGCCCAGTCTAGGTTTTAAATAATTTCCCAGCAGCTTCTCAGGATAGGAAGATCATATGGGTGGGTTCAGCTGGGGGCAGAACACATTTCCGAGTGTGGTGGTGAAAGCCGGAGGGGCGGCATTGCCCTTTCATCCCCACTGACGTTTTCCCTTTCACAATTAACTGTATCATTTGACAATTCTGATTACTCTCTGTTCCGACCCAAACCCTCTCTCCAGTCCCTCTCATCCCTGTCAACCCCACTCTCCCTACCTGTCTCTTTCTCGTCCTTGTGATTTTAGTTTGGTTGTGACTCTGTTGGGTCTTCTGTGTGACCCCTGGCTAGGCACAGTCCGTCGGAGCCTGGTGGAGGAGGCATCAGTGGGTTCACAACCAAAGACAATGCTCCTGTCCCCGCCCCTGATCTATTAGCAGGAAAGAATCCAGAAGAGAGGGTTAGAGTCCCTGATCCCCTCCTGCATCCCTGCCAGGCTGTTGACAGGTCCATTCTAGATTTTTTTTCAAGTCAAAAAAATTCTTTGAAACTTTCATAGTTGTATATGATGTATTTGATCCTATCCACTCTTCTAAGGTTCGGGTTTTATTTTTTGGGGGGTGGGGTGGATTTTTTTGTGCTTCAACAGTATTTTCCTTTTAAAAAATTCTTTTATTAAATTTATTTTTTAAAATCTTATATATGTGTACTGTGTTCACTTATTTCTCCCATCCCACCATCCTTCCACCCCCCCCCCTTTTTTTTTGTTTTTTCGAGACAGGGTTTCTCTGTGGCTTTGGAGCCTGTCCTGGCACTAGCTCTGTAGACCAGGCTGGTCTCGAACTCACAGAGATCCGCCTGCCTCTGCCTCCCAAGTACTGGGATTAAAGGTGTGCTCCACCATCGCCCGGCCTTCCAACCCCTTTTATGTCCCTCTCACCCCCGCTCACTCTCAAATGCTTGGCCTCTTTCTTATTATTCATAGACACACAGACACACACAGACACACACAGACACACACACACACATGCACCCCCGAAGGAATATACAATGCACACATATGTTAATAAGTATATAACTAGAACCCTCTGGTTTTGCTTAGTGTTGCTTGTATGTGTGTGTTTTCAGGGCTGACCACTTGGTACCGGGGAACAATTAGGGGTCTTGGTTCCCAGGGCAGAATAATTCTCCCTCTCTCAGTAGTCCCTGATGGAGCAGGCCTGGTCTCACTCAGACCCCGTCTGGGCATCAGCAGTTGATTACAGAGATTACAGTGTCTGTGTCCATCTGAAGGTAACTTTCTGCAGCCCTTCCTTCCTGGTTTCCCAGCTCTTAGTTCCTTCTGCCCTGTCTTCTACGGTGTTCCTGGAGCTTTAGAAGAGACAGTATAAATGCCATTTTTAGGACCAAGCCCTTGCCTGTCTTCAGTGACTCTTTGCTATGTGGGGGCACTCCCTGGAGAGGGGACACAGGAAGTTCTCTGTCATAGTCACTTAAAGACTACTTTCTTCATTGACTCCTTCTCTGTGTCCTCCCAGAATGCCACCAGCTCTCAAATTTCAGCTCCAGGCATTAGGGAATTCCATGAGACTTTCTCAGGGGTCTCAGTGGACTTTGGTCCCAGGTTTGGTAATTGGGTAAGTTTTTGTTTTGTTTTGCTTGTTTTATTTTGTTTTGCCTTTTCGAGACAGGGTTTCTCTGTGTAGTCCTGGCTGTCCTGGAACTTACTCTGTAGACCCGGCTGGCCCTGAACTCACAGAGATCTGCTGGCCTCTACCTCCTGAGTGCTGGGATTAAAGGTGTGTTTTGATTTTTTTTTTTTTTTGAGATGATCCTTGTAACAGCTCTGGACGTCCTGGAACCGGCCTTTGTAAACCAGCCTAACCTTGAATTCACAGAGATGTTCCTGCCCCCGCCTCTGCCTCCCAAGTGCTGGGTTTAAGGTGTGTGCCACCACAGCCAGGCGGGTGAGTTTTTAGCATCCTCAAAGGATCCCAGCACATTGAGTGTAAAACGACATTGTGCTATGAGGTGAGACTGGAAGACTGTCGCATACTTCCATATTCTACCCTTTGAGGCTGTGAGTTCTCGTTTCTCCCCATCACCAATGGCTGCCATGTTCTCACAGGGCCTCTGTATTCTCTGGTTCATTTAGTGTTAGCTCTCGGAGCCAGACATTATTCTTGAAGAAACGCAAGCAAACAGCAAGGCTATGGTTGCTATTTGTAAGATGGGCTCTGGTGCATGACAGGAGCCTCCTAGTCTACTGGTTCTGTGTCACAGGAGGCTCCCTGGAGCTGGCGCTTGAGTTTACACTTTAAACATTAGATCACAGTTTGCTAGGGGGATGGACTTGATGGAAATGGGGAAGGGTGGCTGCATTCAGAGGAAAGTAACAGAGTATCTAAGGTCAGGCTCAGTTGTGTCTAGGTTATGGAAGAACTATGTAAGGTTTTGATGAGTGTGTGTGTGTGTGTGTGTGTGTGTGTATGCATGCATGCATGCATACTTGTATTGGTTTTGGGAGGTGTTACCAAGAAATCTTGATATAAGGGCTGGTAAGATGGCTTGGTGAGCTTACTGCCAAGCCTGAAACCCTGAGTTGGTTCTCTAGGGACCCACATGGTGAAAGGAGGGAACTGAGTTCTCTAAGTTACTCTCTGACCTACAGCATACACACACACACACACACACACACACACACACGCACACGCACACGCACACACAATGAATGAGGAAATAAAGCCCTGTTATGATCAGGTAACTGATTATCCCCTGTGCTTGAACACCCCCACCCCCACCCCCTGGCCGTTTTGCCAACAACTACCATAACACTAAGTCATAATAACTACTGAGAAATGTGACCTGGATCCTCTGGGTTTGTAACACACAGGAAACATATCGCTTGACTCCAAGGGCACCACCCCGGCTTGAATCTCAGCATTCTTCCTGCAAACCCAAGCAGGGGCTGGTCACCTGTTCCCACCATAGCTAATTAAGCTTTCTGTGCACTGCCGGCTCTGCCGCGGTGGGTGTGGGCGATGCCAGGCCTCTCCTGTAATGAGATGTCTTGGCCTTGACAGCATCATCTGCAACAGCCTGATCTCCATCCACGGCTGTGCTCTGTAATTCAGGATGACTTCTCCCTGAAAGAGCGAATTGCTTGACTGATGAAGACAAAAGGAATTGCCGGAGAGCCCCTTACACATGCGTTCTTTTTATCCCAGTTGACAATCGGGACCCTAAATAATTCAGCTTCCGTAATTAGGTTTTGTCACATACATACATGAAGCTTGTCACCGAGGGAGCACTACGGCTAGGCTTACAGGCTGCTGCTGCTTACCCCAGGCGATGGCCTGCTCGCTGTTCAAGATGGGAACGTATCACCTTTCCCTGATGAATGCCACGTTCTACACGCCTCCTCTCGAAATAGTGGCATGAGAGAAACCCTCTTCACTTGAAGCCTGGCTTGATGAGCTGTGGGTGCGAGGGTGCTTGACAAACTGTCAGGGTGAGTTAGCAGGCGGTGTAAGTCCAATGATGATTCCTTAGAACAGTGGACGCCCTTACAGATGTTTTGTTAGAAGGAAAAAGCCCCTGAGCAGCAGATTGTTTGAAGGTAACCTGTATCCTCAAGACATATCCCGAGATGAGCTGAATAAGAGAAGCTGACAGAAATAGAGTGGGTATGCCCTGTCGCCATCATGTTGGAAGGCACGGTGGTTGCTCTCCGCATGTAAGGGAAACTTGCGTGGTTCTCACGATGGATTCAGTTCACTGCAGATGCAAATCTCAGACAAGAGGAAGGGAAAGTCCAGAGTCTGGAAAATACCGGGAAATGCAGCCAAGATCATTTTATACAACAGCTTGCCCATGTCGGCGAGGACACTGGCTTTTTATTTATTTTTAAAACGATATTTGTGTTTTTTTTTTTTTGTCATGGTGGAAAAACACCACAGCATCCCCCATCTTATTTTCCCAGGGTTCTGCGTGTGGTTCAGTCTTGTTCAGTATAGCCACAGCGCCATGAGAGTAATTTCCAGCATATAAACAGGCATTCCCTTTTGTTCACTGCTCTCGACCGTGAGCAAACAGAGCCTTGTGCTAAGGGGACAGTTTAGCTAATTCCTTCCCTTACAGACATTTGCACATTGGGTGGTTACAGGGAGAGAAACACAGATACCTTGTTGAGCTTCTTGGGCTGGTGTGTGTGTGTGTGTGTGTGTGTGTGTGATGAGTGTGTACAGAAGGACCCCAGTACTGTAGTGTATGTGTGTGTGTGTGTGTGATGAGTGTGTACAGAAGGACGTCAGCACTGTAGTGTGTGCATGTGTGTGTGTGTACAGAAGGATCCCGGTACTGTAGTGTATGTGTTTGTGTGTGTGTGTGTGTGTGTGTGTGATGAGTGTGTACAGAAGGACGCCAGCACTGTAGTGCTTCCTTTGCCTGGGAAGCAGCCTGGCAGTGCTGTGGAAAACAGTGGGCACTTCCCCCCTTTACTCTCTCCTGGGGCCTCTGTGACTGTATCACCTGTGCTGCGTACACAGGTGCTGCTCTGAGAACCGCCTGTGCTTGGCTCCCGTCCTCGTGGTCCTAGGAAGCAGATCTCTGCCGCACACCATTTTACAGATCAGAGAACTGAGGCCCAGAGCAGCGATGGAACGGGGTCTGCCTGACTGCTGCTCAGTGCTGCCTCTCAGATGGTTTTGATTTATTATCCTTTCCTTTTAATCATTTGCCTTCCATCCCTCGAAGCACTTTTCATCCCAGGATATGTCCCCACTTCACCGTGGGATTTTGTTAAAACACATGTTCGTGGCTCGTGGCTCAGCTCTCTAATCCCATTTTATGTGGGAGGCTAAGGCAGGAAGATTTCTGTGAGTTCGAGGTCAGCCTGGGCTACACAGTGAGTTCTGGGCTAGCCTGGGCACAGTGTGAGATTCTGGTTCAGAAACAGAAAACAGGGCTGGAAAGATATCTCAGTCAGTAAAGTGCCTGCCTTGCAAACGTGAGGACCCGAGTTCAAATCCCAGAACTCATGTCAAAATGCTTGGTGTGGTGGAGCATGCTTGAAATCCCAGCACTGGGGAGGTAGAGACGCAAAGATCTCTGGGACTTGCTGGCCAACCCTCTAGCCTAAGTAATGAACTCCAGGCTAGTTGGAGACCTTCTCTTAAAGGAAGTGGAGTGTTCCAGAGGGTAAGACCTGAGGTTGCCCTGACCTTCATATGTATCCATGCACACACACACACCAGAAGTAAGAACAGAAAACAAACCAAAAACTACAGTCCTAATGGAGCAGGCCTATAAAAGGCTTGGGTTTTGCCTGGAGCCGGCTCAGTGACCAGCAGTGTTGGACACAACAGCACAGTAGTCATGGAGCTTGGGGTGGGGCTCAAAGTGCCGCATTCTGAAAAGCCCCACAGTGGCTTCAGATGTATCCCCAGGTTTGGAATCACTGTCAGTGTTCCCTGACCTTCTCAGTGTCTCCCCTTAGTGACTGTGCAGTGACTCGGTGGACCAGGTTTGGGGAGGTAGCTAAGGAGCCATATTGCTTCTGGGGAAGACTCTTATTGCAGAACGTATTGCTTTGCCATGGTTGCTCTGATAAGGGGCTACAACTTGATTGCCATCAACTACGGAAATCCATTGTCGCAGTTCTGGAGGCTAAAACCTGGAAAGTTCTAGAAGCACAGTCAAGGTAGAAGAGAGTCCTGTTTTCTGAAGATACGGGGAAAAGATCTTCCTCACATCCCACAGTTTCTTTGGCCTTTTGTGCACAACTCCAGCATTCCTGGATAGCCTGTATACCTCTCTATATGTACATTCCCAGATAACCTGTATACCTCTCTCTATATACATTCCTGGATAACCTTTATGCCTCTCTATATACATTCCCTGATAACCTATATACTTCTCTCTCTATATATATTCCCTGATAACCTATATACCTCTCTCTATATACAAGTCCCCCTTCTTTATAAGGACCCCATAGGTCAATAGAGCTCGGGACCACCATCACCACCACCTGCAAAGACCATGCTACTGAGTATAACTGTGAGTAGTGGGAGCCAGAACCACGCATTTGCTATAGTCCAATCTGTGATAGGGACATAGGGCATAGAGAGCCGGAGGATTAATAACTCAAAGCCAATACCAAAAAGTCCGACACTGGCATTTAGAGCGGAAAAATGAAACTGGGGTCCCGTGTGAACACAAAGAGTTTGGCTGGAAATGAAGGGCACTAATGAGTGCCACCCCGCAGTGTAGGGGACGGCATCCAGTCCCACCATCAGTACCACTTTATCCTCTGGGTGTAGATGCTGTTACAGGGCCCTTGCTCGGCGGCTCTTTCTGCGCAGCCCCCGTCGCTCTCTCCCAAGCGCTTCAGCATCACAACTTTGTACTGGCGCGTGGCAGAGGGCAGTGTCCATCATGCTGGGTGCTAGGAGGATGGCCCTGGAAAAGTTACCACACTTTCCCTACCTCTACCCCCACTGTGCTCTGATGAGCAAATCGAAGCCAGCAGAAGTTGTAGCGGGAAGACGTCTTTGCTCTGAAGAGAAGAAAATCAATTGTGCAAGAGGATTGCTGATGGTGGGAGCTTTAGTACCCGTACTGGGTAGCAGAATTATTAGCTTTGGAAAGAAAGGAAGTCGACTTGGGATGTTATGTTGCAGATAAACAAATGGCCGAATTCATTTAGTGTTCTGGTTCTGGGGGAGGAGTGGAAGAGTCGAGGCTGTGTGACTTGGCCCTCCTTGGCTTCCATGAAAGGCACAGCTCCACGTGGTGCCCTCTCGGGAGAAAGTGCCCTGGGATAACTGGAAGGCCTTCCTCAAGCAGACTGCGGGGCCTACCCCCAGGCACGCAGGTCCAGAATGCCTAAAGGGGGTTCCAGAGTTTGCATTTCTTGCTGGTTCCTGGGTGTTACAGATGTTGCACTCTCATGACCCCACTTTCCTGAATTTAAATTCCGTGTGTCTGCAGCTTTCTGGTATCCCATAATGCTCAAGGAAAAGAAAGCTAGTTTGTTGAGTTGGCAAGAAGTGCTGGCCCAGCAGATTCCATTATTAAGCAGTCATTTTTGCAGAGAACATTCTCTAAAGTCTGTGTGTGTGTGTGTGCGCGCGCGCGCGTACGCATATATGGAATCAGAGGTCAATTTCAGATGTCATTCCTCAGGACAGTCTTGTTTTGTGAGACAAGATCTCTTGTGGGACCCGGGGCTCCCTGAATTAGGCTAGGCTGGCTGGCCAGTGAGCCCCAGGGATCCTGCTGTCTCTGCTGCTGGCTTACAAGCCCAAGCCACCACGATCAGCTTTTAAAAAATTTTCAGTTTTTAAATTTTTTTTATGTATGTGAATGTTTTGTCTGTGTGTATGTATATGTACCACATGTATGTCTGGTGCCTGGGAAGGGCCAGAAGAGGGCATCTTCTGGAACTGGAGTTATAGAGTTACCAGTTCCACGTGGTGCTGGGAATCCCGCTTAGGTCCTCCAGAAGATCCACACTTCCTCTTAACTACTGGGCCGTCTCTAGAGTCCACATACCCAGCTTTTTATGTGAATTCTGGGGATTGAATTTGTGTTCTCATGCTTTTAGGTCAGGTACTGTATGGACTTAGAAGCCCCCCTCCCCAGCCCTCACTAAGTCTTTTTGTGGAGAAGCATAGGTACCTTTTCTAAGCCAAGCTGGTACCAGGAGTTGGTTATTGCTGTGACAGACCTGACTGTATTGTTTATTGGGAAGATTGTGGAAGAACTTTGAAAGTTTGGATGTTTCAGTGAGCTGTTCTGTAGTTGTTGAGTATTGCAGGTGGAGGCCTGGCTTGTAAAGGTTCCGAGGGCAAACAAGACTCCAGTGGGCTGTTTGCGTGGAGAATCTACAGTGTGTGGTCAACTGGAGCTGAAGAATCAACTCTACCTAACAAGAGGTCGGCACCTTTGAGTTACTGGGACATTTGATGCTGTTTAGTGGGAGCTGAGAAATGAGTGTGGTTAAAAAGAGGCCAGCATCACTGAGGTGACATCTTCTGGGAAGTGGTTCCCGAGAGTAAACACACAGAAGCCCTGTTCCAGAGGTGGTCAGGGGTGTATCTTGTGCTGGCAGCTGAACTTGGTAGTGTAAGAGTCACCCAGGTGGTCCTGGCTTCGAAGGCTTGAAGGGGCCATGGAAGAGTATGGCACAGTGTGCCAGGGATGGAGTCCTAGAAGAGAGCCCAGGAGAGGCCATTGGTGAAGGCGCAGCCTCAGCAGCAGTTGAAGACCCAGGACTGAAGGGGTCGTGCAAAAAAGTCAAGGATTGGTATTGTGAAGAGAGCCTGTGAGAGGCTGCTGGTGAAGATGCAGCCCAGTTGTAGCAAGGGACCCTAGCAGTACCATGGGATGACCTTGAAGAACAGCAACAGCAGTGGAGGGGAGCTGGCCGGAGCCTAGGACACAAGCTGTGTGTGTTACAAAAGGGCAGAGCTGGAGAAGTGACCCAAACCCTTTGGAGGAGCCCAGAAGATCATGAGTGAGTCCCAGATCATTGGACACTGAGTTATGCACGCTGTTGGAGTCTGTTTTTTCTTTGTTCAGGTTGTGTCTGTGCCCTGGATCCTCTCTCTTGAAAATGTTTAACTTAATTTTGATGTTTATAGACGCCCACGGCAGAAAGACTTTGACCTTGTAAAAGAAATTTTGGATTTTTAAGAGATTGGCTATATTAATGAGACTAAATTTTTAATGTGCTGGAATTTGCAAAGGCTGTGGGACTTTTAAAGCTTTTTATATTTTGAATGTGAGATCTTGGGGATGAATGAGAAGGGAAAGGTTGTGGCCTGGCAGTGATGTGTTTGTGTGTCAAGCTGATAAGAGGGTCAGTTGTGTTGTGGACTAGTCTTATGTCAACATACAAGCGAAAGTCATCTGAAGACACCAACTGAGAAAATGCCTCAGTTAAGAAAATAAGATTAGGCCGTAGGTAAGCCTGTAGAGCATTTTCTTAGTCAGTGATTGATGGGGGAGGATCCAGCCCATTGTGAATGTGCCATTCCTGGACAAGTGATCCAGGGTTCTCTAAGAAAGTGGGCTGAGCAAGTCATGGAGAGCAAGCCAGTGAACAGCACCCTCCGTGGACTCTGCATCAGCTCCTGCCTCCAGCTTCCTGCCCTGCTTGGCTTCCTGCCCTGACTTCCATGATGAGCAGTGATATGGAAGTGTAGGTCAAATAAACCCTTTCCCCCCAACTTGCTCTTTGGTCGTGGTTACCCTAACTAAGACACTTCTTTTCTGTACTTAGTTCGCATCAGGTCTTTCAGGCCCTGCTGGTCGGATATAACAAGAAGCTGCATTTCGGGGGATGGAAATGGCTTATGTAAGGAAGCCACAACTAAAGATGGCAGGTGAAAGGCTTGAATAAATTTTCTAGAACTGGTGACATAAGCAGGCCATATGTCTTCACATGCCAGTGTAAGATGGACAACTTGATGCACATTTATCTGCTTGAAATGAAAATATTTTGGGGACTAAAATTTCTTCCTCATCCTCCTCTCCTCCTCCTTTCTCCCTTCTTCTCCCTTCTCATTTATTCTACATTTTTTTTTGTTTGGTTTGCTGCACCAAAGCCACATCAGAGAAAAAATATGCACCACATCTGAACACATATGAACATGTTTAATACAGTATTTAAAAAAAGATTCTACTGGACCTATTGGTTTCGTGGGAGCCTAGGCAGTTTCGTGGATGCTCACCTTACTAGACCTGGATGGAGGTGGGTGGTCCTTGGACTTCCCACAGGGCAGAGAACCCTGATTGCTTTTTGGGCTGACGAGGAAGGGGGATTTGATTGGGGGTGGGGGAGGGAAAGGGGAGGCGGCGGTGGGGAAGAGACAGAAATCTTTAATAAATAAATAAATAAATTTTAAAAAAAAAAGAAAAAAAATAGATTTATTTTTATTTGCATGCATAAATCTCTGTCTGTGTGTGCATGTATGCTGGTGCCTCCGGGGGCCAGAAGAGGGTGTTGAATACTTCCTTGGGCTGTTGTTACGTGTGATTGGGAACTGCCTGACTTGGGTGTTGGGAACTGAACCCAGGTCGTCTGTGTAAACAGCGAGCACTCTACCTTGGAGCCATCTCTCCATCCCCAGGATATGTTTCTAAAAAGAGATTATATCATGGTTTGTGGCTTTTCTTTTTTTCTTCTTCTTTTCTGCTTTTAATTGAGAATTTCCACTTGGCCTGGGCAGAGCTTGTACCCATTTACAGTCTGCCCAACAAAGTGTGAGATGCCCCAGGGTCTTAGCCAAAGAAAGGTGCAAAATCACATTTATAGTGTCTGAACTCTACCCAACTGTCCGCTGTAGTTGTGCCATTCTGGGGCCTTCTGTGTCATCTTTTTTCCAGGTGCACTGTGGCCCTTGCCTGCCGCTTACGTCAGAATTCCTTACATATTGAGGAAATGACCTGTCATGGCTCTGTTTTCTGTTCGTCACTTACGACTCTGTTTACGTGCCTCTGATCATGTGGGTTTCTATTTAATGTGTACTTCAATTATTACTCTTTCTGGAATGATGCTTAGTAAGTCTTCATCATTCCATCATGGTTAAAGCATTATCTGTTTTCTATTATTTTATTCTCAATTTTTTCTGCATTCAAATACTTGTGTGTGGGCATGCGTGCATGCATGTGTTTGCGCATTGCCTGTGTACCAGTTTGTGTAAGTGCATATGAGCGTGTGAGCGTGGGTGTTTGGAGACCAGAGGGTCAACCTGGAATGTGTTCCTCAGGAGCCTCCCTGCACCCCCTTTGAAACGGCTTTTTTCATTGACATTGGACTTTCAGGAAAGCCCCAGGGATGCGCCTACCTTCATCTCCCCGGCACTTGGATTGGGAGAATCCACTACCACATCTGGTTTTAACACGGATTCTGGGAATCGAACTCAGGTCCAGATGCTCATGCAGCAAGCACTTTACTGACTGAGCTGTCGCCCCAGCCCTATCTGAGTGCTTAAACCATTCCAAGTTCATTCTGTTAAAAGAAGTGAGATGGGGATTAAAATATGTACAATTCCCCTGGGCCCCAGAAATTACAATGCCATTGTTGGACAACTCACCTTTTCTTCATGGTTATGAAATGCTAACTGGATAATTTACCAAGTTAAAGGATAGATTTGGCTGGTTTTTTTTTTTTCAAAATTTTAAAAATTCCAAGATAAATATGTAATAGGCATTAGCCCTGTGTGCTTGCCAGATATTTAACCCGTGATCTGGTTCAAATGAAGATGTACTGTAAGGGCAAAATACATTCCACATTTTTGGGATGTAATAAAAAATAAAATCCATATAAAATGACTCATTAGCATTTTTACACCACTTACGTATTGGAGTGGTAATAGTTTGGTTATATTGGGTAAAGTAAAATATATGATTAGAATTAATTTTACCTATTTTTTTTGTTTATAGCTACTACTAGAGAATTTAAAATTCTATTTGTGGCTCATATTGTATTTTTACTGTTCCATGTGTCACTAATCTTTTCTGGGTTGTCGTCTCGGCCTTGATGCTGTTTCAGTTCTAAAAATGCCATGTTTTGTTCTTTGTCTGTCTTCTGTATTACTTTTCCTTGTCCAAAGTTTCTCTCTTCTGAAAATCAATCTTTACCTGTGAAGTTTAGAACCAGTGCCCTCATTCCGCAAGTGTCTTCTAGGTACTTACTTATTCATCATTTACTTATTTATTTCTGCTAGCTTTGGCTCAGATGTGTGGACCCACGTCGGCAGCAATGACAGGATGACAGCCATGTGAGCTGCTGAGGAGCAAAGCATGCCAGTCCATTTCCAAGCCGTTAATTATGTCGGTCTCGGAGTCTTTGGTGCCATTCACAAGCTGGCCGCATTTCTGATTGAGCAAATCGTGGAGTTTGCTTCCTTCAGAGATGACGGCAAAGGGATCTTTCTGTCCAGCACACTGACAATGAAGCTATTGTTTTGCCTCAGATAAACTGTTGATTTCCCCCCCACACACACTAGTTTTGTTCTGAGAGGCCAGAGTATTTTTAATTTTTTAGTTTTTTTTGCTTTTGTTTGTACATGTGTGCACGTGTGTGTGTGTGTGTGTGTGTGTGTTTGCACATGGAGGCCAGAGGTCAACATTGGTATCTTTCTTTCTTGTTCTCCCCTTTGGGTTTCTGAGACAGTCTCTCATTCCACCTGGGGTTCACCTAAACAGCCTGGCTGGCCAGTGAGCCCCAGAGTCTCAGCCTCTCCAGTGCTGGGGTTACAGTCACACGTTCTCAGGGGCTGAACTCTCACTCTTACCCAGCATGCACCGTCTGCTCCTTACCAACAACATCTCACCAGCCACAAATTGGGCATTTTCCATGTGAGCAATTATTCTGCATGCTTCTCTGAGATTTGCATATATACAAAAGTATCTTCACAGTAATGAAGCTTCCCTTGACCCCACTAGGTTTTTTTTTTTTTAATCTTTCATGTTTCATCCCTCATGGCCTGTGTCTGGCAGTCCTGTATCTATGACCCGGTCTTTATTTATCAGACATACTGCTTGCCCCCCTAGGCTTTTATTTCTGTCTTTTCCGCATCCCCTCCCCCTCACTGAAGTTGGCATTTTACTTTTAGTGGTGAGCTGTTCTTTTCTTCCCCTGAAGTATTCATCTGAGTGATGCGGCTGCCTGCCTGGGAGAGCCTCTGGGCGCAATGAAATGATGGAATAAAGCCCTTTTACAACCAATAATTAAAAATATTTTCCTGCCATACTTGACACGGAAATTAGGGTAGATCTGGGCAAGCTCATTAGTACGAGACATTTCCTTTTCATTTTTCTTGTCCCCTGAAGGAGACCGGCTTTCTCTGTGTGGCTCTTGTGAGAACACTTGCTCTTCTTTCTCCGTGTCATTTAAGAGTGTGTCATCTGCAGGTTTAATAACTGTTTTGCTGCAAAGCCCCGGTGTGACAGGACACAGGCTGTCTTCTCAGTGGGGTTACTTGTCATCTGTTGATCCCCTCAGGACCGGCAGGCATCTCTGACCTTGTGACATTGTGACAGATAATGCCGTTCACAAAGCTCTGGCCTGGGAACCTTGAAACCAAGTTATCAGAAAGTTGAAAGGAAAAAAAGAAATCTCTTAGTCTTAATTAAATTTAGGATTTTGTTTTGGACTGTACTTGTAGTTCTCCTTCGGTACAGGGAGACTATGGCCTCAGGTTGGACCTTCATTAATGATACATAGGGACTATGAGCCCAACACCATTGCCAGCATTGGGGTGGGCACAGTCCAAGGACAGCCATGCCCTAACACTTTGTGATCATCTGCCCCTTGATATGGGCAGGTTCTCTGAACTGGACACTTAGGACTCCATAACACAGCATATTTTGCCTCTGAACACCCTGGAGAGAAAGACACTCTGATTTCTCTATTAAAATATGACCAAGAAGGGTCTGGGAATATGACTCACGAAGCCCTGAACTCATTCCCCAGCAATACATAAACCATGAGGTAAGGTGGTACCTGTCTGTAATCCCTGTACTCAGGAGGGAGAGCCTTGGCTACATGATGCTACATAGGAGTCCTGTGTCAACATGGATCTCAGGAAAACCCATCTCAAAAAAGAAAAGTAAAGGAGGCTAAGGAGTGAGACAAAGGAGACATTGAGACATGGACTCCAGATTTCCCTTTGGCAGCGATGGACAGATTTCTTCTCTCTCTAAGGCATGCTCATTGAAAACCCTGCTCCCTTCCCCACATTTGTAGCGAGACAGCTCTGAAGAGCAACCGGCAAATCTGTGCTCCCGAAACTGGGGGTGTGGGTGGGTTGTGAGCTGCGTTTCCGCTGAGCAGCCCTGCCTTCATGGTGGGAATCAGTCCCTGGGGGTGGCTGCTGCTGTGGAGGTCAGAGGCAAGCCAATGCCATCAGAAAATGGGAAATGTTTCTTTTTCAGTTCATGTGGGATCTTACTAAAAGAAGTACAACCGCAGGAGACTTTTGGCGAGTCTTTCCCATGTCCCGTCTCATCGTCTCATTGTTGCGGGTTGAGTTCTGTGGCTGAAGGTGGGACTTTACATGCCCTTTGGGAAAGAGAAAACTTTGTAAGGAAGTCATCCTTTGGATGTGTTTACATGTGGAGGTTTCCCAGCTTAGGCAGCCACCTTCCTTTGCCACGTATTTTTTTTTCTGAGTCCCATGAGGGACAGGCGGCATTTTTACCAGCTGGGAAACAGTTTACGATGCTCCCGCTGGGAATGTCAGTGGCTTGTAGTCAGCTCAGCGGAGTGTGTGCAGAGGAGAACCTGCGATGGCGGAAGAAGGGCTGTGGCCAGTCGCGGAAAGTGTATTTGAGCTGGTTGTGCATGTCTGTGGATGTTTGGTTTATTGTTTTGGATGATGATGGAGCCCAGGACCTTGTGCCTGTTCATAAGTGCTCTACCCCTGAGCTACGCCTTTCAGCCCTGTTGTGAATAAGTTTGATACAGATAAATCAAAGCCATTGAACATAATGCTCTTGAGTTTTGGGCTTAGGTATAAAAGGGGTAGTGGCATAGCCCCTGCTATCTATCTATCTATCTATCTATCTATCTATCTATCTATCTATCTATCTATCTATCTATCTATCAGCAGGAACTTTAGGCAGCTGGTTGCACTGAATCCACAGTCTGGAAGCAGAGAGCAGCGAATGTTGCCACTCAGCTCGCTTTCTCTGTATGTAGCCCATGACCTGAGCCATCCAACAGTGTCACCCACATTTAGAGTTGATAGTCAATCATTCACTCAACCTAGAAACTTCCTCACAGACATGCACAGAGGTGTGTTTCCGTAGTGAGTCTAAATTCCATCAAGTTGACGATCAACTAACCATTAGAGTTTTCTATTGCTGTCTTAAGAGAGACTCCACCAGTAAAATTAGCACCTGGCTTATTTAAATAGGACTCAGGGTCCAGGATCTTGGGTTGGAGGAAGACTTCGTGGCAGGTGTCCAGTGGAGTTCAGCTGTTTGTTTTTTCCCCCCACTTTTGACAATTATCTCTTCCTGTAGTTTGAAACCTAGTACCTGGCTGGGTTTTTGTTTTGTTTTTTGTTTTTTCCTGCAGACCAACAGTTCAGAGTTTTGGTTACAGAAAAGGAAAGAAACAATAAGAACACCAGGGTTGCAAAGTTCAGAATGACAGCTGGGATCATGGGAGACCTACACTTGTTCCCATAACAACAGGATCTCCTCAGTTCATCCACACCGATTGTCACAGTCTCCCAAGCATTGCTTTTGTTTCTGCTCTTTATTATTATTATCATTTGTGTACTCATAACTTTTCTCTCTGGTCAAATCAGGGCAAAGAACCTCAAAGGCTGAGGGAATTCCCAGCATGCATTCTCTTCCCACAAATTATCCCCCAGAGGGTCTTGACTTTGTTGCATGAGGGGACATGGTCCCCGATTACATCTTTATACATCTTCCTGCCCCATTCCAAGACAATGAGAAAGTCAGGCTGCCATGTTTATTATGACTTCTCCCCATCTCCTTTGTGGCTTGGGCCAGCTGTCCACTCAAGGACACAGCATCTACTTCTTCTGAGTCTCCTGGCTGGTGGTTGCTGTAGCCTGGACTCTGGCTAGTGTGCTAGGAGTGAATGGGCGAGAAGAGCTGGGTGCAGGATGGGCTCCAGCTCCTTGTCAGGTTCTGATCCTGCAGCAGGTTAGGGGTGAGTATTTTTGCAGGTGGCCTTCCTTCCTCGGGTAAGCCTGTGTGGGAACTCCTCACAGACATAGCCAGAGTTGTGTCTCCATGGTGACTCTACGGCCTATCTTCTTCTTTCTACACACTGTGCCATCTCTCTGAAATGTTCTTGCAGCTCTGAGCATGACTTTGGAGGTACAAATTGCTCATACTTCCCAAACCCCTACTTCACCCAAAGCCTTCTGCCTTCCCATGGTAGATTTCTCTTCTAGAGCTTGTCATCATCTTTCCTTATACATTTATCTCTATTATTAGACTTCTTTACAAAATTACATTTGCGTTTATTTTATGTGTGTATATGGGATGTGTGCTCGTGCGCGTGTGTGTGTGTGTGTGTGTGTGTGTGTGTGTGTGTGTGCATGCATGCATATCTGCCATGGCATGCTTGTGGAGGTCAGAGGACAGCTTGTGGGAGTCCTTTCTCTCCTTTCCACCACATGGGGCCTGGGGCTCCAATTTAGGTTGTCAGACTTGGTGGCGGGTTCCTTTACCCACTGAGTCATCTTGGCAGCCCCATCACTCTACTCTTATCTGTCTTCCCCATTGGAATGGAGGCTCCTTGAGGACAAGGACTTGCCAGCCTTGTCTGCCAGCACTGATACAGGGACCTCTGTGACTTCTCACCCAGGAGAGAAGGGAGGGAGAAAGAAGGATTCTTGAGGACAGGGAAGATAGGAGCTGCTGTAATCAAGTTTACAGATGGGGTCTACATCCTAGGAAGTCAGGAGCAGCCCAGATTCTTCTGTGTAGATCTCTCCTCATCTGCAGGCTACTTGATGGCCCAGTGGTCCCCAGACTTTTGGCTAGAAAGCTGGTGATGACAAGGAACCCAGGGACTGACGTTCGTTATTATTCCCCTGGTGACCCTGCGACTCAGCACTCCTTCCCGTTCCTGTGGCTTCACGGAAGGGAGAAGAGCCTGGGAACACAGGCTCATCTGGTCAGTCATTTCCGGGCACCGTGGCTCTCCCAGGCAGCTGGCAGCCGATGGTGTTGTCTAGGCCGTCTCTTTATTGTTTTATGGAGTGGACTTTCATCTCTTGTGGGAGCTGTTACCCTGTGACTGCTTCCCCTAACGTGGCTCCATTTTCCCTAGACTCATCACTGTGGTGTGTGTGGATGTGGGGAAGGGGACATGTTTCTCTTCTGCTGGCTCATTTTGCATCACTCATAGAAGGTGCTAGAACCTTCTTTCCTGCTTATCTCCCAGTGTCCCTCTGGATACTCTTGATGTCTTCACTTTCTCTGTGGCTTTTACAGGTGGCTCATCTATGTCCTGTTCTTACTCATCCACCCAGGGAATGGGGCTGCTTTGCTGTCACCTCAGTGATTAAGAAGGCTGTTTCCACTTGGCCAGGACCTCTTCACTTTCTCTGCTGTATTAGTTTGTTCTCACTGTATACAAATGGCTGTCAGTTCAGTGACTCTAGGTCACACCCATCTGTGAGCCCAAAGACTGGGACAGAAGTCAGGGAGGATGTGGCTGGGTTATCTGTTAGGGCCTCTGTGAGCATTAGAGTCAGAGTGACTGATAAGAGACTTGTGTGGACCCTGAGTTCTCTGCTAATCTCATTTCTGTCAGCAGAGTTCAGTGGAGCTGTAGGTGTGGGGTCTTAGCCGACTTTTGTATCCTCTGAGTCCATCCATATCCTTCCCACACAGCCCCGTCCATATCCTCACACAGACCCGTCCGTATCCTTCCCACACAGCCCCATCAATCTTCAGGCCAGCCACGCACATAAATTCTTTCTTTCCCTCTTGTGTCTGATTCTGCATTCCACCATAACCAGAGGAATCTCAGCTTCAGTCATGCGACTTCCCAGGCCAGTTCATCCAAACTGGGTAATATTCTTTGGCTATGAGCTGATGGCCTGTTGCAGTCCCCGAGTCTGGGGAGTTGGGGAGGGTTTCTGTTTAGAAGTCTGCCTGCCTCATCTGTGCTAGGGGTTGAAATTCTAATTCCCAAATAGGAAGGTTTCCTCTACTGTTTGAGTTCTCCAAGAGACGAATAAAGAGGAAAGAAGGCGTGGATCACCCGTGGTGGACATAACAGTCTCTCTGGTGGCCTTTGCAGGGGCCTCAGCTGTGAGCCTGTGCGGGGCTCTAGAGGAATCAGATCGAAGAAGGCGATTGCAGTGCCAACCGGCTTGCAGCTTTTTTTTCCTGAGAGACCCAGACCAACTCAGAGCTTGGTGATTGTTTTTGAGTTCTAGTCAAAAAGACAAAACAGAAAGTCCAACAGGCAGTTTGACCATAGCTTGATCTTGACCAAGAAACTGTGTGTGTGTGTGTGTGTGTGTGTGTGTGTGTGTGTGTGTGTGTGTGTGTTGGAGGGGGAGCGGGTGTTTAGACCAGACCATGACATGAAATTACCACAGTGCTTTCCAGGAGAAGAAGCATTTCCTATTGCCAAGGCCAGCTCTGGTGGGCCCTGCAGGGGCTGTCACCATTGCTCCAGCCTGTGAAGGGGACTCCATGGACCAAAGTAAATAACCTGAGTTTAGAAAAACAGATGAGGGTAAAGTTAGAGAAGGCATCCTTTTTTTTTTAAAAAAAAAAAAGGATCTCCTAGGATTCTAATGAGGGAAAATGATTATCAAGTCTGCATTGTTGGCTCAGGGCCCTTGAATAGAAGTGGGAGAGGGTATTGATTAGCTAAATGGCTCTTTAAAGCGCCGGCTATGTTTGCCCTCGTGCCTCTTAAGCAGGCAGCTCTTCTCTGTCTCCGTACTTATTGGATTTCAGATGGCAGTGCATACAAATTCTGCTTCTGCTGGGTAAACATTAGGCCTGTGATTGGATGGGAGATCTCGGAGCAGGTCTGCCAAGTGGAAAGGTTGGAGAGCAATCTAGACCATGATGCCCAAGCCTGTCTGGACCGGGAGCACCTCCTCCCATGGCCACTGATTTTCACCCTCACTTCTCCCGAAGCGGGCATCCACAATGGCATCAGGCATAGAGAGGACAGAGAGCAATGGCCGTGATTATGCAGGCAATCTCTTTCCAGTCTCCCGGGGGAGCAGGCGTGTGTGCCCTCACTCAGAGCTGAGCAACCTTGATCTTGTTATAGTCACACTGAGCCCTTGCTGCCTCGAAGGCAACTGCTTGGTACTTGCTGTCTTTATTCTCATTGTGGAGACAAGCTCAGGCCCCAGCAGGTTGGAAGTAGAATTTGTATCCACAACAGACATCCTCTTGTTCTGGAGCAGGTTTGTGGGACCTGTGTTGCAAATCATATATGTTTTATGGATAAAGTCTTGTTCCTCCAAATGGCGATGTTGGGGGCCTACAGTTCCTGCAAGCCCCAGGCCTTCTCTTTTTTAACTGTACAAACTACAAGCAAGTGTTGATGCCATGTGCCCAATCAGGTAGGTAGAGTAGAGTATGCATGGGGAGCAGTTGACTTTGAGGGAGTCATTGGCATGGGATTGGAGCTGGGCTGTCTTTCTGAAGGGGATGATCTCCCCAAAGCCCTTCCACTCCCCAGCCAGAATGGATTTGAGAAGCTTGGAATACTCCATATCCAGGGTTCACTCCTATCCAGGAAGTGCTCCTGTTTGCCCCGCCCTAGCACTTGCACAAAACACTGTTGATCACGGGGTCAATGGCATCTTGATTGCATGGCTTCTTTGTATGCTTTTCATCTGATGGGAAAGGAAAGAAAATGCATTGTCTGACAGGCGAAGGTTGGAAATAAAGGCTCCCATTACCACTGGGGCAGTGTGCCATTTCCTGGGGTGGGGGGGTGGGGATGAGCAGTGGGCCACCTGAGAACTTGAATGACTTCCAGAGAGGAAGGGGGAGGACCTATGTGCATGCATGTAAGGTGAGGGATGGACGGCAAATACCGAACTTGATCTTCCCTATGAGTGAATTCTTGACATGGGCTGTCATCAGAAGTCTCATTAAAAATATGTTTTGTTTATGTATGTGTTTCTGTGTAGTGTGTGCATATGTGTGCACCTGTGAAATCCCAGGAGAGGGTGTTGGATCTCCTGGAGCTGGTGTTAGAAGGGGTTATGAGCTGCAAGTGTTGGTGCTGGGAACTCGGGTCCTCTGCAAGAGCAGCAAATACTCTTCACCATTGAGGCATCTCTTCAGATGCCTCTCCTGCCCCAGCCCTAGTCTGTTTTCATTCTCAAGTTTGTCATCAGACATGGCTGTCACAAGCACTTTATTTTCTTTCTCCTAGATCATTCTCTGTAGAGAACAGAGGAATAGGAATCTGAGATAAAAATCATAGAACAGGAGACCCAAGAAGTCTGGGGGATTTGGAGACAGGATCCAGGCCTCTGGGACAGTGTTGAATAAGGATGACACTATCAAAGGCCAGCTGTGTCACTGGCATGGAGTAGCCTCAGGGATCCTCTGAGTCTCACACCGGTTACAGGTGCAGGGCAGGGAAAGGCCAGTGGGGAGCCCACTGTACCCGTTCGGAGGACTCAGCACTGCCTGAGTGAGATGAGTCTCCATCCTCTGCCTTGCTTTGTCAGGAAGCTCCCTCTCACTTCTTGGTGAAGTTAGGGCCTTCAAGTAGCCCAGGAATCTAGTGTCCCTTCACCCAGACCCTTCTAGACAGTGATCTTCTCTGCTAACCAATCGCCTGCCACCTTTTCTGTCACCACTAGATGAGAATCTTCAGGTCAAATGCTGGTGGCTGCTTTCTCCTCTTTAGCTCTCTTGCTGCTGGAGAGTGGTCTGAGGTTGGATCTGCATGTACCCCAGGCTGATGGGGCTGCCACACTTTCCCTCCCTACAGCAGCATCTGGTCCCTGCCTCTCTGTGGTTCAACCATGGTCTGCTGGGATTCCTCTTTGCTTCCTACCTGAATAGAAAAGTTGATGTCACTGAAATGTTGCTATAGGCAAAGGCCACCTGCTGCGATTTCCAGGGTCACGTGTCTCAGAACAAGCAATTAGACCCAGGATATGTGCATAGTGGTAGATACAGAAATAGGTTTCCTAGAGAGAAAGGGTGTAAGTGGACCAGGGCTGGAGAAATGTCAAAGGTTCAGTGGTGTTTGTGCAGGGTAGATGGGGACATTTATGTAGTGTGCATTTGTGTGTATGTTTATTATGGCTGCCATGGTGGGGAGGGGTTCTACTCTCTCTACCTAGACCTTCTTTTATGTAATAATGGTTACTATTAGAATCATTTGGGAGATGGGCCTCTTTCCATGCCTGTGCGGGGGGGGGGGGTCACCCTGATCACATTAATTAATGTAGAAAGACCCGTATTAAGGGAAGACTCATTATGAGTGGGCCGCTACCTGGGCGGGGGACCCAGAATGGCCTAACGTGGAGAAAGTGAGTGAATACCAGCTTGCACACACACATTGCTGTGTTCCCGATGAGCAAATGCCACATGACCAGCTGCTTTAGGTTCCTACGCTTCCCCGCCATGATAAACCATACCCTTGACTGTGAGTCATAACGCACCATTTTCCCCTTAAGTCGCTTTGGTCAGAGTAGTTCATCAGGGTAATGGGAAAGGAAATGAAGAAGCACGTGTTAATGTTAATGCCCCCTTTCTGCCCTTCTCTGGCTTCTGAGCACTGTGGCTACTGAGTGGTTCCTCCTATGTCTGTTTCCAGGTCCAGATAAGGCAGCATCACAAATGCCAAAGAGGGGCAAGTGGGAATGTGAGAAGCAGGAGGCTGTAAGGGAGGAATCTGGCTGCTGGTTCCGAGTGAAAACTCAAGTCCTTCTGGGGACGGGTGTGACCTTCTATATCCGGGATTTAACCCCTGGCTTGCTTGTTACTTGTCCTCATTTATTTTGGGAATGCTGGCCTTTTAACTGCAGAAGATTAAAGGCTAAGTGTTTGGGGACTTATAAAAATCATTTGAACTAAAGCTAACTTGTCCGACTCTCACTGGCACCCCACCCCCAGTTCAAGTGCATGGACTGGGGAGTCAGTGTTGGATTGTGCTGGCCTTTCTCCTGGGTACTAACCCGCAGGCTCATGGTCTCAGGGGACGTGAGCTCTGTATCTTTCCAGATACATCTGTGGCCCTGGGGACAGTATTCTAGGTTCCATTATATGCTGGAATGCATCCTCTGCCGTCACTTGTATGAAAACCAGGTCCTCAATGCTTTCTAATTTGAAAAAAATATTAGTGATAAAATCAACATTTTCTTTGATGAATAATTGTTCTTAATGTTCGACCCATCTCCCAGGAGCCAGAGAGATGACGCCATCTTCCCCTGGATTGTTTCCTGTGTACTAATACTCATATCTTAAAGCTGTATATATTGCTGAATGAATTGAAAACCTAGAGGAAGGGGATCAGGAATGTGGTGACACATTGTACTTACCCCGGTTTCCTGGTGCCTACTCCAGGACAACAGAAAGTACTGACTTCATCCCCAAGAGAGGTCTTGTTTATTCCCCAGGATCATCCTCCTCTTTCAAGGCATTTTTATTAGCACGTCTTACTCATGTGAAATGCTGTGTTTTGTTATGGCCTGCTTATACAGGCACACCCTGTACTTTGGTCATATTTATCTTAGGCTCCCTTCTTATGCCTTCTCTCTGGTCCTCCTCACATAGGCCCATGTCTTCTAGTGGCCTATTGAAATGGATCCTGTCTTCTGGTGCCCTCTCCCTTCACTGCGTCTTTTGTAAGTGGGGAGGGCTGGTTGGCTTGGCGGAACTGTCTCTCCCATGGAGGGGCACTTGGTATCTTTTTTTCTGGAACTAGAATGTAGAGGAAGATGGACAGATGGGTGCACAGCAGGTGAATGCCCTAGAGTCTCATGACCACATGGTGCAATGGCACAGGCACATCAGCAGAACTTACTCTCTGCTCAGAGTTGTCTGCTCTTAAGGTGTTGAGATGGAGGCCTCTGTCTATCTGGGTCTCCTCCATCCTGGGATCCATCCTGCTTGTTAAACTTCTCTTCTTCCTGTACTTCCCTCCATCTGGGCACCATCCCATCCTTGCTGCCACCCCAACTCTTATTGATAGTTCTCTTCCTCTTGCATGTTATTCTAACCCTACTACACACTCGCGTGTCCCAAACTTCAGTTCTTTTCCACTTAAAAAAAAAAACCCAGGATGGTTATCTAATTGATATTGTCAACAACAAAGAGTTTTCTGCCTGGTGTTTGGCATTTGAGAAGGATTTTATTGCTTCATTTAAATCCTCCACCCCCTGGAGGTCATCAACTCTCAGCTATGAGGTGGCTGATGGGACTAGAGGCCCAGTGGGGCTGTGGATCTAAATTCTAAATGGCTCATCGAGGAACCAAAAATGGCCCCATTAGCCCTGTGCTTATAACTCGAGGCTAATTTGTTCCCATCAAACTAATAAGCAAGTTTGTGCTGCTCCACAGTGTCCTGGGAACTACCCCATTGTCACTCAGTGTCGCTCTCATTAAGAAGAGGGTAAAAGTTCAGCCTTGTAGGAGGATCGAGGGCTTAGCTCCCTGTTGCTGAGACAGGTTTGGGTACTCTCTGGACTCACCATAGACCATGCATCACACACAGAAAATGTGTGCACCTTGAAGGGGTATCCCACCTTTGCATCCCACCTAGCCCATCTTTGGGTTCTTGAGGGCCTTGGAAGCTCCTGCCTTCTTGGACTCATTTATCCCTAGCAATACCACAAACCACATTATCACGACCATGCTGGTACAGAGATGAATGTGATTGTGCCTAGACTCATGCTTTTTAAAAATTTACTCATTTTTCTTATTTATTATTTGTGTTTTTAGGCTTACCATGTTGTTTCACTTTGTCTTTTTTAAAAAATGTTTTACTTATTTGTTTTGATAATTTCATATAATAGTTTTGATCTTATTCTTTCTCTTCTCCTGACTGTTCTCACATCTCCCCATTCCTATCCAACTTCATGTGTTTTCTTTTTAAAAAATCCAAACCTTTGCTAGGCGGGGTGGTGCACTCCTTTAATCCCAGCCCTTGGTAGGCAGAGGCAGGTAGATCTCTGTTAGTTTGAGGCCAGCCTGGTCCACATAATGAGTTCCAGGCCAGCCCCAGCTAGATAATGAAACCCTGTCTCAAAAACAAATAAATGCCTCCAAAACCAAACTAACAACAAAACCCCCAAACTCAAATGAACAGTAACCCGCCCCCACCCTCTAACCCATGGATGGGGTTCAATCTGTGTTGGCCAACTCCTCCTGAACACAGGGCCTGCTCTGGGCTGTGACCGTTGCAGTCATTGTCACTCTGGTCATCTGAACGTTGTTGACCCCCATAGGCTCATAGGGAACAGCACCATTAGGAGGTGTGGCCTGGTTGGAGAAAGTGTGTCACCGTGGGTGCAGGCTTTGAGGTTTCCTATGCTCAGGTTACTGCCCAGTGTCTCAGTCAACTTCCTGTTGCCTGGAAGACGTAGCTCCAGCACCATGTCTGCCTTCATGCCCTCGTGCTCCCCGCCATGATGATATTGTACTGAATCCCGGAAGCTGTAAGTGAGCCACCCCAATTAAATGTTTCCTTTCTAAGAGTTGCCATGGCCATGGTGTCTCTTCACAGCATTAAAAGCCCTAAGACATACCTCATTGAAGGAAACTGACCTTCACTCTCCCGGCAGCTATCAACTCCAAATAGCTTCTTGGTCTGGAGAGGGACTCTGTGTCTACTTCCCCTTTTGAGTGCTGGGATTTTGTCTGGCTTGAACCTTTGAGCTGGGCTTGTGTGTGCTGTCACGGTCTCCGTGAGTTAGTGCGTGTGTGTGTCACCCCTGTTGTGTCAGGAAGATATTGTCCCCCCGGCTCTCAGAATCTTTCTGTTCTTTCTTCTGGATAGACTTCTGATCCTCGAAGGGAGAGATGTAATAGAGACATCCCTCTTAGGGTGGAGTAATCCAGAGCCTTCCACTACTTGCACATTGTCCAGTTTGGGTTGTATTTTGAATAAAAATGTCACCACGGAGAGGCACTATTTGAGAAGGATTAGAAGGATTAAGAGGTGTGGCTTTATTGGAGGAAATGTGTTCCTGGGGTGGGCTTTGAGGTTGCAAAAGCCCAGGCTCTATGACTCTCTGTGTGTGGATCAGGATGTAGCTTGCAGCTACTGCTCCAGGGCCTGCCTGCTCCTTGCTGTGCTCCCCACTGATGAAATGCTTCCCTCTGTAAGAGTTGCCTTGGTCCTGTTGTCCCTTCACAGCAATAGAGCAGTGACCAAGACAGGCAGGTTTGTGTTAATTACCACCTTTACTCATTGTTGTTCATGTTTTCCTTCTGATTTGAAAGGAAGAAACTAAAATATCTTTGTGGGCCCCTGCAGTGGGCACTGGGCTTTGTGTCTAGGGGGCCACTTGACCCTGAGGCCAACAGAACTCATTGTCACAGAAGCTGAGCTCAAGACTCTGTCTCAACGTTTCTGGAACATTGTTTTGCAAGCATTTCCTGATGAGTTAAAGAGACGTGTTACTTGGTATTTGAGGTTGGTGTTCTGGTTGAAAGAGTGTGTCCTGAGGATGTGGTCGGGTACTATGCTTTCTGATAATATTGTCTTGAATTTAGACTCAGTAAACCACATCAATCCCAGAAATTTCTGGGATGGAGGCCTCGGGGAGTTTGGGGTGACAGGCGTCACTGTGGATGAAGTTCTCACATGGCCTCGGCTTGCCAGTTTGTTTATGTTTTCATTCCCATGAGGTGACAGCTTCCATGTGCTCCTGAGTTAACATGACCCAATAGACCCTTACACTAGGGACTGGCTCCTCTTTTGTTATAACTGTTTTTGTTGAGCTTCTTCCTTCCTCTCCCCTCCCCTTCTACCCTCTTCCATGGTCCCCATGCTCCCAATTTACTCAGGCGATCTTGTCTTTTTCTACTTCCCATGTAGATTAGATCCATGTAAGTCTCTCTTAGAGTCCTCTTTGTTGTTTAGGTTCTCTGGAATTGTGAATTATAGACTTTTTTGTTTGTTTGCTTTATGTCTAAAAGCCACTTATGAGTGTATACATATAATATTTGTCTTTCTGGGTTACCTCACTCAATATGGTGTTTTCTAGATCCATTCATTTGCCTGCAAATTTCAAGATGTCATTATTTTCCTTTTCTGTAGTACTTCATTGTGTAAATGTACCACATTTTCCTTATCCATTCTTCAATCAAGGGGGCATTTAGGTTGTTTCCAGGTTCTGGCTATGACAAACAATGCTGCTATGAACATAGCTGAGCACATGTCCTTGTGGTATATACCCAAAAGTGGTATTACTGAGTCTTGAGGAAGATTGTTTCCTAATTTTCTGAGAAATTGCCATAGTGAAATCCAAAGCAGCTGTACCAGTTTGCATTCCCACCAGCAATGCAGAAGTGTTCCCTTTACCCCACATCCTCTCCAGCATAAGTTGTCATCAGTGTTTTTGATCTTGGCCATTCTTACAGGTGTAAGAGTTGTTTTGATTTACATTTCTCTGATGGCTGAGGATGTTGAGCATTTACTTAAGTGTCTTTCAGCCATTTTAGATTTGTCTGTTAAGAATTCTCTGTTTAGGTCTGTACTCCAATTTTAAATTATTTGTTCTTTTGATGACCAATTCTTTAGTTCTTTGTATGTTTTGGAGATCAGCCCTCTGTCTGATGTGGGGTTAGTGAAGATCTTTTCCCATTCTGTAGGCTGTCGTTTTGTCTTGTTGACCGTGTCCTTTGCTTTACAGAAGCTTTTCAGTTTCAGAAGGTCCCATTTATTAATTGTTTCTCTCAGTGTCTGTGCTACTGGAGTTATATTTAGGAAGTGGTCTCCTGTGCCAATGCATTCAAGTGTATTTCCCACTTTCTATTCTATGAGGTTCAGGGTGGTTGATTTTATGTTGAGGTCTTTGATCCATTTGGACTTGAGTTTTGTGCATGGTGATAGATATGGATCTATTTTCATTCTTCTATGTGTTGACATCCAATTGTGCCAGCACCATTTGTTGAATATGCTTTCTTTTTTCCATTTTATATTTTTTGCTTCTTTATCAAAAATCAGGTGTTCGAAGATGTGTGGATTAATATCTGGGTCTTCAATTTGGTTCCATTGGTCCTCCTTCCTGTCTGTTTTTATGCCAGTACCAGGCTGTTTTCAGTGCTGTAGCTCTGTAGTAGAGTTTGAAGTCAGGGATTGTGATGCCTCCAGAAGTTCCTTTATTGTACAGGATTGTTTTGGCTAGTCTGCATTTTTGTTTTTGTTTTATTTTCCATATGAAGTTGAGTACTGTTCTTTTGATGTCTATGAAGAATTTTGCTGGGATTTTGATGGGCATTGCATTGAATCTGTAGATTGCTTTTTGGTAAGATTGCCATTTTTTTCTATGTTAATTCTACCTACCCAAGAGCATGGGAGATCTTTCCATTTTCTGGTGACTCCTCAATTTCTTTCTTCAAAGATTTACAGTTCTTATACAGGTCTTCCACTTGTTTGGTGGGACTGGCTCCTCTTTGAGGGCTAAGCAGTTTGAAGAAAGACACACTAGTTAGCTAGCTTTGAAAAAGCAAGTATCCATGCTGTGACTTGCTCTTGAAGGAGGCCACATGGCCAGAACTCAAGAGTGACCAGTAGGGGTTAGGAGTGGTGGCTGTCTAGTAGCCAACAAGAGAATGGAGAGCTGTATCATTTATATGCAAGGAGCTGAATTCATCCAAAAGCCACTGTCTTGGATGAAGACTTTGAACCTCTGATGGGTCTCAGCCCCTACCCCAGGCTTGATTTCAGCCCAGTAAGCTCTGAGCAGGGGGCTAGCCAGCCCACACCTAGACTCCTGAGCCCTGAAAGTCAGAAAGGGGCTTCTCCAAATTGCTGCATTTCTGACAGCTTGCTACTCGGTAGTAAGAATCTCACAGGCGCATCGTCTCTATTTGATGCTATGCTTTGGAATTTAGGCAGAGAAAAAGAGAGAAAAAGGGGAAGGTGGCAGTCCCCACATCCCCACAGCGGGAAGCAGAAAAACAGTCTCTTAGAAGCAAGCTGCCTCAATACCGTGTCAGCTGCCAGCCCTCATCAAGCTCAGAGAAGCTGAATAATTAACTCTGCTCCGAGCAGAGAGATGCCACGGATAAAGCCCCATCCCGTTAAAAAGAAATCAGATATGTTTTTCAAAGCCCCTGCTTTCTCTTTGAAGTGGTCTCCACGCCATTCACAGTTTCTATATTGCCAGAGCTCTCCACCTCCTCTTACAGCCGGTCTCTTCCTCTCTACCTTCTGTCACCTAATGGTCCATCTTTTGTGGAAGGCTTGGTTTGTGTTGATTACCCAGGTGGACAGCTTCTTCTATGAAGCTGTGTCTCAGCCTAGGAGGTAGTGGTTATCAGGATGCGGAAAAACTGTTTTCGGAGAGAATTGGGGGTTTCAAACTCTAGTGATCAAGATTATGTGATGTAGTTGAGAAGGCAGTGGCCTGGGAGGCTCGGCAGAGACCCAAGGATTGACAAAGTCCTGGCTGCGAAGATGAGAGGGTGCAATCATGACGTGCTGGCCTCCTGACACCCAGTGCCAACCCATGCCCAGCATCCAGAAGCCCATCCTCTGACCTGTGAGAAGATTTTGGGAAACATCATGTATGCTAATTCGGAAATGCTGCAGGAATCTAGCACCAGAACCCTCTTGACATGTTTGGGGGTCCAGGTCTTTTTCTCCTTTCCTCATACTGTTAGTCTTTAACTCTGATGTGATTCCCGTAGTGAATAGTGAAGGCATTACTACTCTAGTATGGCATGAGGACATCTCTGTCCCTACCGAGAATCAAATTCTCTTAGTCTTGCTTTTCAGGTTAGACCATCTTTAACAATAGCAGGGCCATTTGTTAGCTTTTTCTGGTGTAGCCCAGAGATCTGCTCTGTAGGCTAGGCTCTTTTTAAAAAATTTCCTTAACAAATGTGTGTGTGTGTGTGTGTGTATGTGTGTGTGCGCGCGCGCGCGCGCGCATGTCTGTGGAAACCAGAAGATGGTGTCAGATTCCACTGGAACTGGAATTGCAAGTGAACGGCTTAATACGAGTGCTTAGAAATAAGCCCAGGTCCTCTGCAAGAGCGGTAAATGCTCCTTTCTGCAGAGCCATCACTCTGGCCCCTGTTACCTTTCCTAAGGGTACAGTCCATCCTGCCTGGGGAGGCATGTCAGCAAGCACTTAAAGCAAGCAGCCACATTGTGCGCGAGAGATGAATGCCAGTGCTCGGGTCAATTCTCCATTTTCTGTTTGCATTCAGCCTGGGCCCCTGTGGGATAGTGCCACCACAGTCAAGATGAGTCTTCCTTCCTCAGTCAATCCCCTCTGGAAACACCCTCACTGACATGCCCAGGAGTTTGTCTCCCAGGTGACTCCCAATCCGGTCAGGTTGACATCCAACTGAACCTTGCTTAGTTCCTGCTTTCTGTAGACAGAGATGAGTTCTCTGTGTGTGGGGGGTGGGGGAGCCACATGCATTGCAGATAGGAGGTTGAGGTTCAGGACTCTGTGTTTGTGATTCTACCATGTAGGAGACAGAGACCACACCTAAAGGAGCACCCATTGCTTGGTGGTGGAGATATATGGGGGAATATAGTGGTTTATAGCTGAGTACCTGTTGTACGCACGTAAACTCTGCCCACCGTGTGGGCCCATGTCTTGGTGGTGGTGGCTGTTTCATTTCTCTTCCTCCCCCTCCTTTTCTCATTCTCCCCCATTCTCCTTCTAGGCTTCTTCTTCCTTTTTTGATTTCTTCAGTGGGGTCTTGTTATACAGAACAGGCCAGCCTGGAAGTCACCATCCTGACTCCCTGACGGGTGCATCCTTGTGGTGTCTGGCGTCATGTTATTCGGAACCACATCCCTTCCAGCACATTGCTGGTTGCCCCGTGGGAACAGCACAGTGCTGGGTGAATGATGGTATTTGGAAGCAGAAGATCTGGCTTCAAATTTTCCCAAACGCTGAGGCAGGAGAATTGTGAGTTTGAGGCCAGTGTGGGCTTCATAACTAGTTCTAGACCTGATGTTAAACAACGGGAAAAGAAGAAGAACAAACCTTGGAGGAAGGGGATCAGTGGGAGGGGATAAGAGAGGTCAGTACGGAGTGAATGTGGTCAAAATTCATTATAAACATGCATGGAAATGTCAAAATAAATCACATTATTATATGTAATTAATATATGCTAATGCAAAATTAAAAAATGCTGCCTGCTCTTCTGATTGATAGTGCGATGCTCAGTGAGTCATTAGCTTCTGTAAACACTGTTTCCATAAATGAAAAAGTGATTGCTAGGGCTGTCACGACAAAGTCCCCCCGGACTGGATGGTTTAAAGCCTAGAGATTAATTTCCTCACAGCTTTGGGTGCCAGACATCAGAAGCGAAGGTGCTGGCAGGGTGGGGTTTTGCAGATGCCTGGAGGAAGGCTCTGTCCGCACCTCTCCCCAGCTCGGACTGACAGCTGGGTCTCCTTTGGTCTTCACACTCTACTCCTGTCTATATCTCTTTTGAGATCTCCCCTTAGGAGGACATTGGTCATTGGGTTTGGGCCCACTACCAACCTCATTTAATTTACTATTATTTTTAATTTAATTACTCTGTCTGTCTGTCTGTCTGTCTCTCTTTCTGTGTGTGTGTATCCCACACTACATAACAGGAAGACTACTGTCCTACAGCTTAGAACAGTCTTCCCCCCCCCCAATACTGCCACCCACAATGTAGAGACTCTTGCCTTTGAATTCTGCACTGGTACAGAGGATGTGGACAGTCTGCAGTGGCCCAGTCATTGCTTGGCCATGTTCTAAAATACTTGCTTAAGCTAACACCCCCTGGGCCTACTACAGAACAGTGTATGGAGCTGGTTCTCTCCTTCCATTTGGGTCTCAGTGATTGAACTCAGGTGGCCACATGTGATGGCAAGTGCCTTTACCTGCTTAGCCCTCTCCTGTGTCCTCGAGTCCATTCTTAATGCAGGTGCCTCTTTAAATACCCTATCCCAAGATTTGGCTGCTGAGGTACCAGGGTTTGAGATATAAACTTTCTTCCTAGCAAGGGGAGGGAAATGACCCCAGATCTTAGTGCCACCTGGCCAGGTGCATCACTATTGGTCTAAGACAAGGTAAGAGAAAGCGCGTGAGAAGCCGAGCGCTTACAGATGAGTCTGTGTGGGCAACTCCATCCCACTAATCCTTTACCGGATCGGGGTCCAGCCTGTTTCTTTCTAGACCTTTCCCTCTTCTTTGCCCCATGCCGCTGGACATGGCTCCCCAGCTGAGACGAGGGACCTGGTCTCCAAGCAGTCACCTGCTGAGGGCTGGGACTGGCTGGGGCTGGCTCTTGGACAGGTGTGGTCAGCCTTTCTTTCCCTCTGGTGTCAGCTTGTCAGCAGTGAGTGTCAAGGCTCTAGGGATTGCTGGTGAGCTGGGCTGTGCCCTTTCTCCTCTGCAGTGCTTTGACAGAGAGCTGTTCTCCAGCATTGTGATGAAAGGCCTGGCTTAGCCATTTCTATCCTTATTTCTTAAAGTTGGGCCTGGTTTTTAAAAATAGAGTGATCACCGTCTTAGTTTTCTTAATCTTCAACTAGCCTAGGGAGAAGGGTTATGCATACAAGCCTGTCTGACAAATTCTACGGAACCATTTTCATACACGGTGAACATGGAGTGTTGCTTGCAGAAGTGGTAAGATTTGAGATCGCGGGTTTCAGTTACTTTTCCCCTGCCTTAATGAAATAGAAACAGGTCCAGTGCATGTTGCTGAGCCTGGACTTGCTCAGAACACTGCTCCCTGTGGCTTCATGTGCTGAACACTGATAGGTCCATATATGACTAAATGACGTGCGGTTTCATAAATCCTGTGCTCTGTGCTGGGAGAATTCATGGAGTCACTGCCTGCTTGTGTATAGATTTTCCCATATGTGTATATCTGTGGAATCTGTCCTGTCAGAGCAGCCTATGAAACAGGGAACTCTGAGAGCTCATGGGCAAGAATGGACAGTGTCATTAGGAGTTTTTGGTTTTTTTTTTTTTTTTTGTCCACAACACAGGTGTGCCTGAGGTCTCAGAAGCCCAGAGAGTGATAATTTAAACAGGTCACTATTCTAGAGCACAGTAAGCCAGTCACGGGGCTCCTGCAGAGTGTTCACAGCTGCTGCGCTAGTGTGTGATTCAGAGGCAGGAAAGCCTGTGTTTTGAGTGGCGAGATAAGGAGGGAAGAAGAAAGAGTGGCCAGTTGTTCCAAGGTATAGGACAGTGTTTTCCTCTTTGACTAATATGTTTGTGCTTCAAATAAGATCAGTACATCTCGAGGTCAATATAAGTGTGTGTGTGTGTGTGTGTGTGTGTGTGTGTGTGTGTGTGTGTGTGCATTTATAAGCACAAACATGCACAAGTATAAAACTAAGTGTGAGCTGGACTCACGATTTGGCTCTTCAAACTGTCATAGAAAATGGGACAATACAAATCAATCAAATCCAACAGTGTTTTTTTATCCACTGGCTGCAGGGTGTCAGTGGTACCGGCTTCCACCATCAGCTCCCGGGGCTCCGAATAGCTCTGTCCCATGAAGGTGCCGAGTGGAATTAGCTCACCCAGTGAAGCTCTAGAGCCTTGTGGAGACTCCTGCCATCTTCCTGGGGCTCCAGGGCTGTGGAGTGAGTGGCCTGCTCTGGCTCCAGACAGCATTCGTCTGCGGAGCCGACCTTGATGCTCGCCCTGTCTTCCCTCCACAGCCACACACAGTCACAGCGCCGAAACCCATTTACCCAGACATGCACATGTAAATGCGGCCCCGAAAATCCAGCAGTGGGGTGGCTGACCCTGGCATTTCTTCAGGATATCATTGTAATAAAAATATAACACAAAAAACCTGAAGCCTGCAGACCTCTGAGGATGTGTTCTGTTTTGGGTGGAAGAGACCGAGCTGGGGTTAAACTGGAGTTGTTATCTATAGTCTGGATCTACAGGGAGCTGTCAGGGGCTAGAGCCAGTTTCTCAGTGTTGCACAGAATAGTCTCTGTGCCTGTGCATATGCTGTGGGTGGCATCGGTACCACAGACTCCTCCCAGATGACACTGACCCTCTGTGTCCACAACACTGCAGGTGCTCCCAATAAGGAGCAACCACAGATTTTGTCAGCCTTCTACACAGTCAGGAAGCCCTGGCTTGGTTTTGTCCATGAGACGATAGCAAATTTGATACAAGCAGAGATTGGACAACTACTTGACACTGGAGGCCAGTTTCAAGTTTACTGTGCACCAACCTAGCCTCCCTGCATGGAGGATAAGCCATCACAGAGAAAGGAGTCAGTGGTTCACAGCAGGTAGTTAGCCAGCTCTGGACATCGACCAGAAAGATGCATGTGTCAGCCCAGACCGTCCACCCCTCGGTTAGCCACTAGCTTGCCTGAAGCATGAATGAGACCCAACAGCATCAGAGCCCAGTGGACTGCAGAACAGCAGTAACTGATGCTGGTTTAAAGCCAGCAGTTGGGGTTGGGGGTTGTTACCTTAGCAACAGGTACCTGAAACACGTGCTCATTTTTCTTTGGTGAAGATTTAGTGATCTGAGATTCTCTTGTCAGATAGGTCAGGAAAACATTGTCTAAGAAGGACCAGAAGGGGCTCACTGACTTACACGGATGCAATTTAGTGCTACGAAGGATGAGGGCTGGCATTAGATGACAGCCATTGAGTCACCTGCGAGTGTAGAGCGGAAAGCAAATTACTTTATTGTACACAGTTCTTTGCGTTCCTTCACATCGTTTTAAGGAAAACACATTATGAACTAAAAGAAGTACCATACTGATTTGGGAAGCTTCTGCACCATCTCTGTCACCCACACTAGCAGGACATTCAGCTCTTTGGAATCAAAGCTATGAGTGGCCTACCTAGAATGCCTCTTGGCTACCTCTACAGATCCGCTCAGAGCCGCACCTTTGTAGAACACTGTCATGCTTTGAAATCTGTTCGGTGTGATTAAATAGCCTTGATTTATGAATAGTAATTGATTGCATCAAGAATAGGAGAAGCCTTTGTCTCACAAAAGCAGTCACCACACACTGACGTAGCTCAGGTGCAGCCAGAAGTCAGTGATGGATGGCGTCCGTGTGGCACTTGAAGGCCCCGTCGAGGTGGGAGGAAAGAGAGCTGTGGCCTTGGAGGGTCATCAGTTTCCGGGTGGGAAGGGATCACCTGAGCAGGGAGCAGGCTGGGTTGCCTGTCCTGTGCTTGTCAGGAAGGGGAGCAGAGTGGGACCTTTCGGGTGGAGAGTTCCAGGCTTACGTCTTCATGAGGTTTCGGACCTCATACTGATGGCTGCTCATGACCACCTCTAGCATGGAAATGGGGGATTCCCGCCCTTTGTGATTATTCAGTTGAGGTGCATTTGAGCCCCCTTTCCCCTTTTTGCCTGGTCCCACTCCTTCCTTTTCTGCAGCGTGTAGATGGCTTGGAGATTTCATTGTATTGAGTTAATTCCCTCAAGTTAACTGTATGTCTAGCAGAGTGTGGGGCTCAGGGAAGCTATGGATATATGGGATATACTCTGGAATATACAGTGCCTGCTTGAAGAGCCTCGTGGTTCTAATAGGACCATAGGACACGATGAGCTTTCATTTTGGTCATCAGATGGCAGGAGCATGTAGATGTCAGGGGAGGACGCAGGGGACACCCTGCACCCAGAGGAGGCTGGGTGCATGTCTGAAGGCTTCCCAGAAGAACAAAAGAACTCAGAGCTCTAACCCCACCTTGCTGACTCTTCATTGGATGTAGTGTTCTTGTTGCCATGAGAATGAGGGACCAAGGCTGAGTTAGAGATGAAACACTGTGTCCCGGAGATGCTAAGAGGGCTGTACTTTACAAGTCACTAGGAATTCTCAATTGTCATTTCTGTCTCTATGACCCTACAGTTCCCGGGTGTCTAGGGAACTTGAGGTAAAGGGGGACATCAGTGTTAGCAATCTTAGGGCCTGAAGTAGGACTGTGTCCCAAGCCCCTCTGTTTGTTCAACACAGTGTCCCCATTTGCTTTGAGGATGGCCATTTCACATCCTGAGCCAATCTGGCCCTGGGCAGAAGGCCATGCTGGGTTCCCTTCAAGAGAAAATCATTTATTATGTAAGCGTCATTCGTATTCTAGCTGGTGATCGAGGGAGACATTTATTTTTTTTCCATTATGTGGAATAATTTAGGATTATGTTATCAGTGTCATTTTTATGGCAATTTCTCAGCCCTAAAAGCAGCATCAATTATTCAGCATCACCTTGTGTGTCTGGGTTAAGTGGGGATGGCGGAAGGTAAAGGCGGGCAGGGAGGAAAGTGAGTTCAGGTGTTGCTCCAGGTAGGCCACCCTGTGGCCCCTTCCTCATCTTTGCTGAGACCCTGACAAGAGCCCCCTTTAGGGCCCGGTTCCCTTCTCCCCTGGTGTAATGTCCACCAGGGGGCGCCAATTAATTACCCGACCTCTCTCTTGATTCTTCTCCAGGGAGTTCTGACCTCTTCTTCACAGACCACACTTAAAGAATCTCTGTTCTGGGGGATTTGGAAGCTCAGCCTACAGAGTCTAGGTTGTCTAACACCGGAGGCAAAGTTAAGGAGTCCCCATCCCAAACCTTGTGAGCATGATGGCTGGGACATGTGGGCTTGGAAAGATCAAATCCCGTGAACCGCTGGCATGAGAGCCTGGCCAGCCTTTCTTTCTCCCTAGATTCCATTGCTGGTAGCTTTGGGATGCCCAGCAGGGGAGAAAGAGGACGTATGACTTGAAGCCTAGTGAAGGCCTCTATTGGGCAGATGTGCCAGTCTGTCTACAGAGAGTTTGGGAGATGGCAGGCCCTTTAGGGGTCAGGTACCTGTTTATGTAGGTGTGTTTTTGTGTTTAGGTCGCTATCCTGTCCTCCATCTAAGGCTAAAACAAGGTCTGAGAGTGGAAGGGGAAGGATGTTGGGAATGCCATCAGTGTGTGAGCGAGAAAGGAGTCCTGGGGTGCTGTTGCCTGAGGATGACCGTGTCCTTCTCATAATGTTAATGTTCTCTGGTGTGTGTGTGTGTGTGTGTGTGTGTGGTAGCACATAACAGGAGTCTAATTTTACCTACCACCTTGTTTAAGACAGCTTCTTGCTCAATATTGCATGGGTCAAGGCCACTGGCCTAGAAGTGCCTGGAGAGTCTTGTTTTCTGTCTCACATCTTCCTGTAGGATACAGGGATTTCAGATGTGCACATCTTCCTGTAGGACACAGGGATTTCAGATGTCCGCATTGTTGGGCCTGTGCTCTTAAGTGGGTGCTGCTATCCAAACTCAGGTCGTCAGGCTCAGAGCAAGCTCTTTATCCGCGAGTCACCTCCCTAGCCATATTGACTTCTTTGGGGCCTGTGTATGTGGGTGGTTCTGGGCAGTTTCTTCCTCACCTGGGGGCAGCCAACCAAGGTGAGCAGAATCATCTTAGGTTCTGGGTGTGAGTTCTTTTGTGTTAATGTGAGACATTTGTAGAATCTCTTCCCTTGCCCCTGTCTGTCCTTCCTCTCCCACCTCCCTTTCATCTCTCCTTTGCCTCCTTTGTTCCTCTGCATTCCTTTCGGAAAACGCTATTCATCCCAGCTGCTGCCTCTTTGCAGGAGTGGGCGGAAACCGTCTTGTGTATTGTGGGCCGGACACTGGCCTCAAACCACTCATGGTAAAAATAATAATAACAGTAATAATTGTAATTCCACTGCATGCGCATGGAGCTCTCCAGGTCTGGAACCGTGGATGGGTGTTGCCACCTACCTCCAGCGGCCCACTCTTGACTTTGTGTATGGAGTTGGGTTAGGAGTCGTGGGTGGAAATGGGGGAGGAAGGGCAGATGAGAGGTCGGAGGGGAGTGGGATGGGAGGGGAACGTTCTTCTTGTGGCTTAGGAAGGAGCCTCCTGTTTTGCACATCACCGTTTGGAAGCCGTGAGGTGACACAGCAAGCCCGAGCTGTCCAAAGCCCTTGTAGTGGGGACAGGAGGAAGGTGACTCGCTCCTCTAATCACCAACCAGGCACTCTCAGGGCTGTGGCAGAGAGTCAGGAACCTGTCACATGTGTCCTGGAGACGGAGACGCTCCCTTGGCCCATCTTACGCGGCTACCAGGTTTCAAGGAGGGAATGTGAATGGAAAATCATTATGGAGATTGGGATGAATTAGCCCTGGAAACGGAAGGAAGGCCAGCACGTCAAGACGGTTACCACAGCATCAGGAGAAAGGCACGAAAGCTCTCGCCCTCCACTCCTGATGCCTCCTGCGCAGGCTGAGGCTGTGTTTATGAAGGGCATCTGTGCCCAGAACGCTCCCATCCTGTCACTCCGTCACCTGGACACCAGGTGCACAGCAAGGCGGGGTCCCTCAGAGCAGCGGTGTTGTCCTCCCAGGTCAAGAGCCACCTTGTGCCTGGAGATGCCTTCTGACCCCGTCCCCTTCTGCCAGGGACATCCTGAGGAAGCTGCCAAAGCAGAGTTCATGTGTCCCACTGGGAGCTGTCCCTGCAAGGGTAGAGGCGGGGTCGTCTTTCTACATTTTCCATATCAAAGTCTGGGGGTAGAAGGTGACGAGTGTCTGGAATGCAATCAGCCAGCGAGCAGCGGGGAGAAAGGAGCCCTGGGATGCTGCAGCCTAAGGGTGGGAGACAATGGAGGGGTCACAGGTGTCGGAGAAGGGTGCCACAATCCTAAGTAGCCTTTGAGAAGCTTCTGTAAGCCGTTTGCATACCTGCCAATTGTCCATATTCCATCCATGCCTACAACAGGTAAGGACCAAGTCTGCACTCCCCTACTTTCACACTCTTTCCACCCCCTGGAAAGCGCCGTTGCATTTCTCAGGTTGACTGTCCAGTGCCTGTGTGTGTGAGAACCTGTGCTGCTTGCTTGCCGTTCTGTGTGTCTGGCTGAACTCACCTAGTGATGTGGGAGTGATTTCTTACTAATAAAGAAACTGCCTCGGCCCTCATAGGACAGAAAATTAGGTAGGCAGAGTAGACAGAAGAGAATGCTGGGAGAAAGAAGCTGAGTTGAGGAGTCGCCATGATTCTCCCGCTCCAGAGGCAGACGCAGGTTAAGATCCTCCCTGGTAAGCCAGCTCGTGGGCTACACAGAATATTAGAAATGGGTTAGAACAATATGTAAGAGCTAGCCAATAAGAAGCTGGAACTAGCCGGGCCAGGCAGTGTTTGAAAGAATACAGTTTCATGTAATTATTTCGGGCATAAGCCTGCCATGTGGGCGGCCGGGTGCCAGGGACGCAGCCCCGCCGCTCCTATTTCAACAGATGGCGCCCAGACGTGATGGGCTAAATCCACTTAAAAACCTGAGAGGGCTTAAAAAGGAGAGAGAGAGAATTTAAGACAGCTTTTTGCTGTTTCTGGGTTGTGTGCCGCAAAGAAATTGTCCTGACTCGGCAGCAGGAAAAAACTGGCTGTTTTAAAATGCCGGCTTTCTGGGCTGTGCCGCCATTGTGATCTCTGTCTGGCTCCGGCGGGAGACAGAGCTTATGAATGGAGCATTTGGATTAAAGTGCTATGATTTGTTTGATGGCAACTAGACTGCTGTGTGCCTAAAAGGGGGACATTGCGTGCTGCAGCTCAGAGGCACAAGCAGCTCTGCCATGCTAGTGATGCAATGTGCAAGGATCAGAGGCACGAGCGGCTCTGCCATGTTGGACTGGGCGGGGCCAGCATACAGTACCTGTTTTTGACCTAGGAATGTCACAGCTTAGATTCTTAAACGCTTAGTGATTTAAAGGCGCAAAACAAAGTGCTCCTGGAGAGTAAAAAAATTACAGATTCACAATAAAACAGATTCAGACAGACCACTAAATGGATCACAATGTTGGATGAGTGTACGTAGGCTTGAGAGAGGAAAAAAAATAGAGAGAGAAAGAATAAAGTTAATGTCTTAAAAAAAAAGGGTAAAGTCTTTAAAGAGACAGAGTACAGAAGTACAGATAGTTATAGATTAAGAGAAATAAAGAAAAATAAGCCACGTAAAAATGGAAAATTCACAGAGAGTCTGGATTATGTACATTGTGTTTTCTTTAAAATTTTTGACTGTGAAGGAGCTAAGTACAGAGAGACATTTCATTATATGGGCTGCTAAGCTGAACCTGCACATATGTTCTAAAGGTATCTTGACTTCAGAATTTGGATCTAAGGTTATGATGCTTTGGAAAAGTCCTTCTTTTGTTTTCACAGAGGATGTGACCCTGTGGATTGCATCCATTCCAATTTGGTATGATAGACCACGCCCTCCTGAAAGGTTGCTGTGAACACCCTCAAAAAATTGCTTCGCTCAATTGTCAACTGAGATGAAACTAGCACACAGGTTATATCATGAACGACCTAATTAACGACGCCCCTATTCAGCAGAAAGCAGTTTGGAGAGAAAAAACTACGCCATGTTCCCAAATATTGTTTATAAATATTCTTTTACATTTAAAGGGGGATATGATATAGATATGAATAATTTGCATTGGTATTGATTTTACGGTCAATTTTGTTATATGTATATGTATTTTTGATCTTGATTAAGGTATTGTGATTGTGTAGTTCATTTAAAATGTAATGTATAATTAGGAAATATAGGTTGTTAATGAATAATCATTGATAATAGTAAAGCTTGTAGTCATGTTAGATTTTCTAGATATATAGAGATATATTTCAGTTAGATAGGCATTCTTCATATCTTTCAAAGACTGCAGAATATGGCATTTTAAAAGTTTTAATAACTTAGGGTTTTTCATGACAATGAGACACATTTGCTCCTGGCAGCACCAATCTATTTCAAGAAGAAGATGGGCATCGAAGAGGATCCTTATGGAGTTTGATAGCCATTTGGGCAAGAGACTGTTCTTTTCTGGACTGTTTAATAAACTGGACACAAAGAACCCACAGAAAGAGGACTGCTGAACTTGCCAAAAGGTGAGATGGTCTTTCAGGGTTCCTGATTCATGAAAGAGTCTGCAAGACATTCTGCAGGACAAAGCAGAAAATGACTGAACTGTCTTTGGAATTTCCTGCTTCGTGGAGATGTCTGCTGGATACTATGGGCCTGAAGACTGAAGATGAATGCCCCAACGGTACAGAGGAACTTTGGGTGACTGTCCAAGCAGCGAGATGTCTCTGTCATTTCTAGAGTTTTCTTATTTCTTGTTTACTTAGGTAGTATTATATCCTTCTGGAGTCTTTGATGGAGTTGAAGAATGAATAGATAGTTATAGTTTTCCTTAGTTATGATAAGAGATAAAATAGATATAAATATTGTAACCATAATTCTTGCTTGATAACTGTTTTGCTATATGTAATTTTACTATGTTAAAGTTAAAGCCTTTCTTTTTTGTTTAAACAGAAAAAGGGGAAATGATGTGGGAGTGATTTCTTACTAATAAAGAAACTGCCTCGGCCCTCATAGGACAGAAAATTAGGTAGGCGGAGTAGACAGAAGAGAATTCTGGGAGAAATAAGCTTAGTTTTGGAGTCGCCATGATTCTCCCGCTCCAGTCAGACGCAGGTTAAGATCCTCCCTGGTAAGCCAGCTCGTGGGCTACACAGAATATTAGAAATGGGTTAGAACAATATGTAAGAGCTAGCCAATAAGAATCTGGAACTAGCCGGGCCAGGCAGTGTTTGAAAGAATACAGTTTCATGTAATTATTTCGGGGCATAACCTAGCCATACGGGCAGCTGGGTGCCGGGGACGCAGCCCTGCCGCTCCTAATGCAACAACCTAGCCTCAGCCCTCCTCTGTCATCCATTTGCTGTAAATACAGCATTTTGCTCTTCACTGTGGTCAGATTGTATCTGCATCCCATCTTCTCCCTCCATCCTTGTACTGACGGGCATATCTTAGCTGTGGCCAATACGCTGTAACAGTCACAAGGCCTTAGCCTTCTGAAGGGTAGATGTGTGGTCAAGTTCGTGATGGGTGGCACAGGTGGGCATGGACACAGGCGAGATATCTTGGTCCTGTTCCAGTTTTTTAAAAGGGAAGCCTCTTGGGGCTGGAGAGACGGCTCAGTGGTTAAGAACACTTGTTGTTCTTGCAGACGATTGAGGTCCAGTTCCCAGCACCACATGGTGTCTCACAACTGTCCATAACTCTGGTTCCAGGGGAACTTATGCTTTCTTCTGACCTTTTTGGGAATCAGGAGCTCATGTGGTACATGAACATAAATGCATGTAGGCAAAACACACATGTAAAATAAGATAAATAACATTTAAAAAAGGGGTCTCATTAAAAAAGTTTATTTAGTTGTATGTGTGAGTATGTGCAGGAGAGAGAGAGAGAGAGAGAGAGAGAGAGAGAGAGAGAGAGAGAGAATGCACTGGGGTACACATGCAGACAGAAATGTATGAAGACAACTTTTGGGAGTCTGTTCTCTTCTCTCTACTGTGAAATCTGGGGATCAAATGCAGGTCTTCCGATTTATACCTCCTAAGCCAGTGGTTCTCAAACTGTGGGTCGTGACCCCTTGGGATTGAGCTACCCTTTCACAGGGGCCACCTAAGACCATTGGGAAATACAGATGTTTACGATTCATAGCAGTAGCAAAATTTCAGTTATGAAGAATCAACAAAAATCGTTTCATGACTGGGATCACCGCAGCATGAAGAACTGTATTAAAGGGTTGTAGTGTTAGGAAGGAGGAGGATCACTGTCTTAAGCCGTCTTGCTGGCCCTAAAAGGGCAGCTTCTAGTACAGTTGGGGTGGAGGCTTCTAAGTGTACTTCCTCCGACTCCCTCAAACATGAATCCGAAGCAACACAGCCACCGGGGTCTGGGCTAATGAAGTGGTAGAGAGATCTGAGGGCTACGGGGATGCCACGATTTGTTCTCCTTTTCTTTTTTTCTTAAATGCTTCACAGACAGGCCACTGTTCCAATGATCACAACCAAGGTTACTGTAATGCAAGAATCACACACACCTCCATGTTTAATAATGGCAGAGCTTATACAAATCACTGGACAACCATCTGTCACAGAGCCGGGAACAAGAGTCGCTATAACCCTTGACTGTGACATATTTTTCTTCATTTGTTTCTGCATTTACTCAAGTTCTTTGTGTGTGGTATATGGGTGTGTACATATGTGGAAACGCACAAATATGCACGTGCGGGTGGAGGCCAGAGGTACGATGCCAGATGTCTTCCTGGGCCATTCTCTGCCTTATGAAGCTGGGACTCCTCAGGTCTCTCAGCTGGTTGACCAATGAGATTCAAGGATCTGCTTGTCTCGGCCTCCCCAGAGCTGGGTCACAGGCGCCTCCACTGTGCCTGGCTCTTGAATGCTTGGGGTCCAAACTCAGTTCTTCACACTTACACAATAAGCGCTTGACCCACTGAGCCACCTTCCTGGTCCCTTTCTTCCGAACATTGTCACTATTCAGGTCTCTAATTGTTCAATCTGTCATTGATTGTTTGTTATGGTCTCTCAAAGGAGAAGGGACGGTTCGTGCAGAATGGGAATTGGCTCTTTTATATCTCGAGGAGCTGCAGAGCTCTGGTAGACAGTTGATGCTTAATTAAAAATGTATTGAATCGTGAGGGCAGGCAGGCAGCAGTCATCCGAGAAAGTGACAGAATTCTTTTCTTGGTAGGAACAAGAGCCCGGGGTTCCCAGCATGAATCTGTAATAACGCAGGGAGCTGTGAGGTCTTGGTCAGCCCAAATCTTTCATCTGATTGTCCTTTGCTCTGAGGCTGTGTCATACATGATAGAATATTGAGAAATATCAAAGGACCCACCCACACACCTCAGTGTTCTGAGGCTAAAATCATGCTATTAAAAAACCACTGTCCTACATCAACCTCCTTGTCTCCATGTTGTGCCTTCCTGGAGGGTTTCAGTAGGATGAGCGGTCTCAGCCTCAGCGTGGTGCACAAGAATGCAGTGCCATTTCCCCTGCAATGAAGTGATTCCCCTCCACTCCATCCTTCTCCCAGTTCTTCGCTGATCACATCATCAAAGAAGGAAGACAAAGGCGAGACCGTCAGCCGTTCCCCTTTTGTGGTGAAGCACGCTTTTTATTGCTGCCGTGATCTGTCAGATAGCAGCGGGAGATGTAGAATTAGAAATAATGAAAGCACACACACACAAACAAAGAGCTGCGACTCCGTGGCCCACGGCTCATCACGTAGACACCAGCTGTCACCCGAAAGTGGTTGAAGGGGCCTTCTGCAGAGGTGTGGGCTGCCTTGCTCAGGGTTTCTCATCCACCCAGGATCCTGTCCATCTGTGGTGTCAGCCTTGACCACGATGCCAAGAGCCAAATGTCATGCAGCATGACAGAGGGGAATTCCAGGATTCAGTATAGAAGCTGGGGGCTGTGTGGGACTGGCCAAACAGGGATGGGGGCTTCTGCCCCTCTCCCCATTTTCAGACAAGATTAAATGAGGCTTTGGTACTCTTGGTAAAGTACTCCATAGAAGGTTTGATGTATAAAGAATTAAGAAAATTAAGAAAAAAACTATGGGAAAAAAAAGATGTGAGACACCACGAAGTATTCATGTTTAATATTTAATTGGAAAGAAATGATGAAATAAAATATCAGAATCTTTAGTTTCTTTTTGTCTTTGATCATCATGGCCATGATAAAAACAAAAAGGTGTGTGTGTGTAAGGTACAGCCTGACACACCTTTTCTGAAATTCTTTCCCAAAAGAAATGTCCCCGAGGAAAGCTGTAGTTTGTATGTCTTTTTGGCTTTTTGACCTGCTGTTCTGAACCACTGTCCAAAGCTGTGACCTCCCCATGGTGATGGACTGAAAGTCTCCAAAACTGTGAGACAAAATAAATGCTTCCTCCTCCTCTGTTCTTCTGCCAGGAGTTTGTGTTATGGTGATAGAGAAGTAGCAAATGCAGAAAACTGGTACCAGAATTGGGGGACTGTCGTGACTAACCCTGATTTTACCTTTCTCTGGTGTGTGGGAACAATTTGGAACCATTTAGAGGTGTGGCCCATACATGCCCTAGAAGCTGTAAGCAGACTTAGTGGGTGATTCTGCTGGAAACTCAGGAGACCAGAATCCCATAAAAACTCAGACAGTGAAGAATGTACTCACCTGGTTCCTGATGCGAGAAGCCCTCTGCTGAGAGCCGGGCTGCAGACCATGCCTGTTATGTCCTAGCAGAGACTTTTGTTTACATTACCTGTGTCCTAAAACTTTGTGGGAGGCCAACTTTAAAGTTATGGATATGTCTAGAGAGATGGCTCAGTGGTTAAGAGCACACATAATGCTCTTGCACAGGACCTGAGTTTGATTCCCAACACTCACTCACACCCCCTGTAACTCCAACTCCATTGGTATCAGTCGCTCTGGCCTTTGTGGGCATCTGTACTTATATACACACATACACACACAAGTACACACATATACACACATACACATACATGTACACACATACACATGCATATATACACACACATACACACACTCTCTCTCTCACACACACACACAGACACAATTAAAAATAATAAAAAGAAAGTAAAGCATAAATGAACTTGGCAGAGGAGATTCCCAGACAGTGTAAGACTTCAGGTGATGGGATGGTTTATCGCTGGCTGCTTTTAGTCAAGTTTATAGTGAGAATTGTGAGCAGAAAAGCAGAGCAAAAGGATCTGAAAATATGTAGGCTGACTGGAAAAGGAGTAAGCTGTAAGTTGTGGACAAGAAGGGCATAGTCTGTAAAGAGATCAGTTACGTTGAAGAGAAGCCAAACACTTTCTACTGAGACAATCAAATATTAGGCCAGACCCCACTCACAGCACGTTTCCAATAGAAATTCACACACTCCTCTGAAGGATTTTTCTTGTGAATAGTGAACACCAGGGTTTCTTGCTTACATAGGGCTATCTAGGGAATTCTATTCTTAGATTCCTTCACCCAGACCTTTACAGGCCTCTTGTAGCTATGGTCAGATCTGGTCTGGTGATTTAACATGTCACAGACCCCAGAAGAGGCAGCTACAGGTGGGATAGATGAGTGTCCCCATGTGCTTAAATAGGTCATGTTCCAAGTCTGTCATACTCAGTATCCAGTAGCGACAAACTCACTCTCTCTCTCTCTCTCTCTCTCTCTCTCTCTCTCTCTCTCTCTCTCTGTGTGTATATGGGGGTGTTATCATTTAGGGGATCAGTGCCAACTCCTTAGACCTTGGGTTTTGGAACCTGCAAAGTCATCTACCCAAAGCTTGCCAGTTTGTGAGAGCCGGATCATGTCAGGTACTCAGCCCTCGGTACTCTTAGCAGGACATGGGTCCTTTGTCCAGACATCTGTGGTCCTGAGGTCTGGAGTTTCCGAGGACACAGAAGTGCCATGGTGACGTCCTGCTTCTTGTTTCAGGGTGCTGCGGAAGATCCCCAGACAGCCTTGGCCCTGAACTTGGATCCTGCACTGATGAAGAAGAAGTCTGATCCCGAGGGCCCCGCCACACTGCTCTTCCCCGAGAGGGAACTTTCCATCCGGATAGGTAGCGCTGGGCTTCTTTCAGGCAAGCTTTCGGTTGCAGATGCTGAGCTGGACCGGAGGGAGGGTCCAGACCTGGGGCTGGTGCTTGGAGAGGAGGGGATGCCGGATGCTCTGCCCTTCCCTGCTGCTCGCCTCACTGCTCACAGTGGTGCTCTGTCTGTGCTCATTCATCTCATGTGTTCATACAAACGCTTGCCATTATACAGGCAGGCGGAAGAGCTTTGTTGCTGTTCCCAACTTGGGTGAATGGGCAGGGGTCACTCTGAATGGGACTGGTTTAACTTAGAAAGGGTGAGCCTTGATTGGTCCGCTCCCCATCTCCCCATTCCCGGCGAACCCCAAGTGCCCTTTTCATTTGCGTGATGTTGACCTTCTGATTCACCTGGGAAGGAGCACATGCATCTCTTGCATTGTCTATATGGGGTCAGAACACTTTAAAGACAAGAAAACAACGTCATTTCTGCTGAGTTGCAGGAAGAGTCTCTCCAAAGGAGTCAGATATTCCTCAAACTCAGAGGGGTCCAGGCTGAGCTTGGATTCTGCCCTGTGCAGCTCTCAAGCTCCGTGGTTTCCATTCAGATTCTGCCCAGAGTGCGTTATCCAGGAAGAACCTTGGGTGCCTTCTTTCTGGTTGACCCTCTCTGCCTCCCACCACTTCCTGGCTGGGATAGAACCGGGAAATAAAATCCATCTGATAGGATCTCAGGCTGTGGAGGGCCAGTGACAGCTTCCCTCTGCCACCTATCACTCACCTCCTACACACTCAGTCTCCCTGTCGTTCTCGCCCTCAGGACTGTGGTCAAGGGCTGTGGTCAAGGGCTGTCTTCCACCAAATGCGTCGTTTTTCATGTCCGGTCCTGAGTGCACAGACACATAGATCTCTGTGAATACTCACTTGCAATTTTCTTTGCTCTACTCCTATGAGGCTGTTGTGGCCCTAACTCAACGTTTTTGTAGGGTAGAAAAATTGGCCTGGCCATACTTCTTTGTCTTTTCAACCAAAGGAGTTGGGGTTTCAGGGTGGCTGTCAAGAAACAATGTGAAAACTGCCAAACACACACACACACACACACACACACACACACACACACACACGGGTGTGGATGTGTGTGTTGTGGAAGCCAGAGGACAACCTTTGCCCTTATTCCTCAGCTACTCCGGACCTTTTTGTCTGTTTGTTATGAGACCCGAGGGTGGTTGTTTTACTCACCTGGAACTTGCCAAGTTGACTAGGCAGGCTGGCCACAGAATCCTAGGGATCTGTCTCTCTGTGTCTCCCTACACTGGGACTTCAAGTACACATCACCGTGTCTTGCTTTTTTAATGTAGGTTCTGGGGCTTGAACTCAGAACCTCATGCCTGAAAGGCAAGTGCTTTATAGACGGAGTTATCTCCCTAACCCCTCAGGGTACCTTTTCCAGGGAGCTTTGGGAGTTTTCTGCATCTTCCCAGGCAACCCGTATTCCATGGTGGGGCTGCGTGGAGGGAGCTGCAGGCCTCTCACCTGCCGTAGAACATGAGGCACCACCTGTTACCTGGTTGCCAAGCAATCCTTGTAGCTGTTGCTAACCGTTCTGCTGCAGGCCTGGATGCAGCTCTTGAAGATGGCTTGCTCGCTGCCAGCTCGTCTTACCTGAATGCACCTGTGGGTGCCAGGCATCTGGGGAGTCTCAGACTGATAATGTTTTTATGCTGCCTGGCCTCCTGCAGACCAAGCCTGAAGGGGCACTGCTTGTGCCATCTGGATTTGTCCTTTAGCTTGCTGTAACTGGAGCAAGGAGGCCAGCTTAATGGGCATTTAGTGACAAACACCAGCCTTTAAAAAACAATCATGGCACTGCTATCATGTTCTGTAATTGGTTCAGCAGGGGGAAAAGCCAGAGAAGCCATGCCTTGGGAGGGAAGTTCAGCTGCCCCGGGTGGTAGCAGCAGCCAGGCTGGGAAAATCATTTATTAGACACTTAGCTATTGATGGCTGTCTGTGTCTAACATTTATGGTATCAGCTATTCTCAAAGCTGGGGCTATTTGGGGATGTACTGAGGCCAGTTCTTTTAAAACTCTATCATTCCCTGTCTCTCTCTCTCTCTCTTTCTCTCTCTCTCTCTCTCTCTCTCTCTCTCTCTCTCTCTCTCTCTTTTCCTCTCTCTCTCTTCCCCATCCCTCACTCTTTCCATTAACCTCCTACCCATCCCTCTACCCATCCACCCTTCTTAAGTCTTTCTTCTAATTCAAAATGTAACGGCAGGGATTAAAGAGAAAGAGGGACTTTACTTCCAACCTCAAATCACTTGTAGCTTAACCCCCAGCCACAGGCACAGGTACCATCTCTGGCTTCCTGTGTGTCCTCTGAGGATCGCTGGGCCTGCGCTGTGGTCGTCCTTGGCCATCGTTCTGTGTCTTGTGATTTTGAACTTGACCAAATGTTCTTATTGGATGGGACACTCTTGGATCCATCCCATTTTGTTACTGGCCTTGACCTTGCATGACTGATAGATAGTCTACTCACACCAGATAGGGTTCTGACAACAGACCAAAGTATGGATACCACCAAAGCCAAGCTGGTGAACCAGTGAGTTTTGCTGGGGTCTATAGGAACAGAATACTCAAAGATGGCTTCAGCACTAAAGCCCACCCCAGCCTGAGTGACAGCTCACGAGGCTGGGACCCTGCACAGTCTGCAAGCAACATGTTCAAGAGGACACAGTGTCCTTTGCTGGTGACAGATCAGCTGGTTTCTGCTTCTTCCTGGCTGCTTGGCTTCTCTGAGAACTATTCCCAACGGTCTTTCTGTTTATATACTTTTGGGGGAGGGAGGGACAAAGTGAATCTGGTTGGTTTCAGGGACTTCCTAGAGTGATTTTGAGTTGCTTACTTCCTGGCTTAAGGAATTCCACCTATAAGGTAGAGTGCTTTGTTTCCCTTTAGAACCCCCTCTTGTTTCACCTCTGCATAAACATCCTCTCTTAGCATAATCCTCTTGTTTCACTTCTCATTACATCCTAGTCTTAAGATGTTTCTCTCCAAGATGCAAGGGTTTAACCTTAGAAGAAACACAACACAGCACTGCCCCGTCTCCTTTGTAAGGACATGGCCCTATGGGATTAGTTCCGAGTCTTAATGACCTCACTGAGACCGTCTCTAAGTAGTGTTCACCGCCAGATATGCAGTGTTAGGACTCTGGACAGCGGGCAGGGATTCCCAAGTCAACGCATCTGTGTTACTTTTCTCATTGCTACGGAAAATACCTAACACAAACAACCCAAGGAAGGGCGTGTTTCAGCTCAGCAGTCTGAGGGTGCTGTTTATCATGGCAGGGAAGGCATGGCTGCAGAAGCTGGAAGCAAGTGCTCACATCACGCCCACCATCACTCAAGGAACGGGTGGGGGTTGTTCTGCTTGGATTGCGTTTCTCCTTTTATTTCAGCCTGTGACCCCAGCCCACAGAATGATGCCACTCACATTTGGGGTGGCTTTCCCCTACTCAGTTATCCCAATGAAGAAATTCCATCACAGGCATGCCTAGAACTTTGTTTCCATGGTGATTCTTAAAGCCATCAAGTTGGCAATCGAGATTAACCATTGCACCATTGAAGCACCAAACTAGTTTTGAAACATCTTCTCACAGATGGTCATCAGCCCCAAGGAGTCACACATGGTGACTCTTGGCTTCTTTTAGATTCTCTGACTGCTGTTCCAGTCCCTCATGCCAGTCGGGTTGGGGTAACTTGGTGTTGGAGAATGTAGGTAGACTTTTCTTTCCCACCATCCAGTTCCCAAATAACCGGAGACTTATTAATTATAAACGTTTGGCCATTAGCTCAGGATTGTTACTAGCTAACTCTTACATCTTAACCCATATTTCTTATCTACCCTCTGCTAACCTCCACCTGTCAAGCTATTGAATAGTCAGCTTCTTTATTAAACCAATCATGGTGACATAGATCCACACAGTGTAAAGAACTACTCCACAGGAGAATGCTCTCTTCAGAGCAAAACAGCTGCCATCTGCATCAGATCAGCTGCACCTGCTGGCCAGAGGCCCTCAGGAGCAGGCCTGGGGAATGTTGATGTTCCTTCAGACAAGGAGGGGACAGGGGGGTGACTGGCCCCTCACCTGAATTGTAAGCTCCACCCACATACCCCTCCCAGCTGTTCCTATATAATCCTACCTCAATTGTATGTGACCTCAGGTCTGGAGAGGTACTGAATTTTATAGCTTAGGGAAGTTAACTAGAGTTAACTCTGTCTGCAGCTCTGGGGAAGCCATCTTGACATGGTGGAAAGACACTTTCCAGTGACTACATTGGGGTCCCTCAAGCTCCTGTCATAACCCTGCACCCTTGCATGCTCTATAGATAAGCCCAATAGACTCATCAGTTCCCTAGAGTGAATGTTCGTGAAGCTGATTGTTGGTTCCCTCGTGACTGCATCTTTTTGCCCTTTGATCGGTGCTCACCCAGCCACACACACAGTCCTAGTTTCCAAGTGAAGGCACGTTCTGAGCTTCCAGGGAGTATCTTGGTGTGGGCTCCATTCCACAGGGCACATGCACACCCATCGTCTGCTCACCTGTACCTGAACGCAGGGGCACAGTTCGTTTAGTGGATGTGTGTCAGGTACGAGAGAGAGAGAGAGAGAGAGAGAGAGAGAGAGAGAGAGAGAGAGAGAGAGAGAGAGAGAGAAGAAGAAGAAGAAGAAGAAGAAGGAGGAGGAGGAGGAGGAGGAGGAGGAGGAGGAGGAGAGGGAGCCTGGGGTGGCGAATCCTGACAGTAATAGAATGAAACCCCTTTTAATTCATCCGGAGCCTTGGAGCCGGCTGCCTGCAGCGCTGCTTGAGGTATTCATTAAGTCCTACAGAGGAGTTAAGGATACTGTCTCCTTATGCAAAATTTAACATTTGCTTGGTTAGCAGGCTCCATCATATTTATAAGAGCCCGACGCATTCATTTCAGCTCATAAGTCTATTAAACAGGGTAATGTGTTTTTAATGTGCGCTCGGAAACAACTGAGAAGCGGCCAGAGCCCCACCAGCTGGGTCAGGATACTCCTGCCGGGCTTTTATTACTGGGAGATTTAGAGGGCTGCTCCCAGAAACAGCTGTCTCGACTGTTTCCTATATTCTCTTGTTTTGTTTTTCGGCTGCTGCTTTTCTTCTTTCTGCTCTTTAAACTCAAAATTCTGGGTAGCACTTGAGTACTTAGGACTTTTTTCGCCTGCCTTCAGAGCTGGAGAGAGGTGGTCAAACTCCCGGCCTCAGGCCTCATGCGGTTGGACCAGCATGATAAGCCTGAGCTACAGCCCCAGTGTTTCAGTATGTGGGATCCTTAGAGGTTTTATTTTTCTACGAGTTCACTCCTAGCTCTGATTCCTCTACTGTTAGTATCTTGCCCTGTAAGGAGCTGAAGCTTCTTTTGATCATGGAAGATTGGAAGGAAATACTTCTAGCCTGCAAGGTGCAAGGCCATGGGGGTGGTGCGCTATTGTGTTTTGAACTCAGGTGACGTTCACCATAGCGCTGGCATCTGGAATGTGGTGGCTGCTATACCCCACCTTGAGGAAAAGGGGTTGGTGATGGAGTCTGTGATGTGCCCAGCTTGACCTGGCTGCTGTAACCACTCCACAATTGGATAGGAAACAGCACCCCCCCTCCAAATTCCCATTGGCCACACATGTAGTAAACCCCAACCATTTTTCCTCTTCATTCGAGACAGGGTTTCTCTGTAGCTTTGGAGCCTGTCCTGGAACTGGCTTTGTAGACCAGGCTGGTCTCGAACTCACAGAGATCCGCCTGCCTCTGCCTCCTGGGTGCTGGGATTAAAGGCATGCACCATCACCGCCTGACTCCCAGCCAATTATTTAACTTGGCTCTGTGGTTTTGCTCCTTCCAGAATGCCATCTCAGTGGAATCATACAGCCTTAGCCGCCAGACTGCCCTCACTTGGCATCATGTATCTGAGAACACTTCATGATGTCATAAGTAATAAGAGTCACTTCTCTTATGGCTTAATACTATTCCTTGTCATGTGAATCCACCCCAGGTTGTTTATCTACTCTGCAGCTGGAAGCTGTCTGACTTGGTTCCGTTTTTTGGTAATTGAGAGGCACGGCTATGGATATTCACATGCAGCTCTGTGTGTAAACAAGAGCTTTTGCTTCTTTCGGAGCAGGGTTGAGAAATGGCATGGTGTGTGTCTGCTGGACTTTACAGCAAACCCCCAAACTGTCCTTCAGAGTCATTCCACCAGACTTCCACTTTCTGCGAGTCCCATCCAGCCCTTGGCAGTGGAAGCTTCATTTTCCTTTTTACGTCTTAGCTCTCCTAGTGGTCTCTTGTGACTTTTGTTCGGGTCTCCCTAATACCGTGTTTGGCGTTTCTTCGTGTGCTCTTTTACCATCTATATATTACCTTTGGTCTCCAGACCCTTTACCTGGAAACAAGGACAAATGTTTGTGTTCCTAATGCAGAGCCCTCGGGGCTCATTACCTGCATCGCAGATGAAACCCTGTGTCAGACCTGCGGCTTCCATTCATTTTTCTCCTGGTTTCTGCCTTATTTCCCTGTTATTCCTGAATGATGCCTTTGAGGGGAAAAGGCAAGCTTTTTGGAAAATTATAAGTCCAGCTTACCAGCTTTTTTTCTCTTTTTCCAAATTGTGCTTTTGGTGTCCTATCTGAGAATCCTTTGTTTAACTCATGGTCACAAAGATTTCCTCCTGTGTTTTCTTCTAAAGGTCTTACATTTTCTGTTTAGGTCTGTGTGATGTTTGGTTCATTTCACACAACCTGGAATCACCTGGGAAGAGTACAGTGAGGGATTGACTGCACTGGGTTGGCCTTTGGGCATAGCTATAGAGGACTGTATTAATTACATTAACTGAGTTGGGAACAGCCACCCACTGTGGGCACCATACCCTGGGCTTTAGACTGGAGGGTAGAGGCTGATATGTTAAGATACACTTTGCACTTTCTGGGCTCTGTATCACTACAAGGGTCCAAGGCCCAGAGACCCGAGGGCAGGACTTTACCGGGGACTTTCCTCTGAGAGTCATGGTTGAGTAACCTGATGCTCCGAGATGCCCCAGCCACAAGCCTGCCTAGCAGGTCTGTGGGAATGGCGGGGCCCAGGAGCCTGTGGCCAACACTCCTCCTGTGACTCCCCAGCACACAGGATAAGGGCTCGTGTGGCATTACAGTCTGGGGCGGCAGATGAACCAAGGTGGGTTCTGGTGTGGAGCTTGGAGTGTGGGGGTGGAAAGCTGGCTACAGGCTTTACTACAGTCTCCCAGGCCAGCGGATAGATGCAGCAGCAGGTGCAGCCACTGGGGACATTGGCTACTTTCCCTGGTCTTGCCTTTCAGCCAGATGTTGTCAGGATAACTATAACCTTTCCTCTTCTCTGAGGCCCACCAGCACTTGGTAACTTTGTTAACTGGTTTTGTTACTCCTCTCTGGTCTGGTTTCATCTTCCCTCTTTTCTCTCAGTCCTTCTGGACTTCTCTTGCTCGCTTCTTTGAGCACTTCTTTCATACTGGTCTCGGTGATCTGCCTCTCTCCCCTCGTCCCCCAGCCTCTCCCTCATTTCTGAGCACGGCAGCTCCTTGGAGGATGCTCTTGCAGCCCTGGGGCCTGCCGTGAGGACATTTTTCTGCCCCAGTAGTACCACAACACTTGCCGATACTACTAATTGGAAAAGCCCTCCAGAGGCGTTTTCTTCTCCCGGCAAATAGAGATCTACAGGGGTAGATACCACACCAGGGCTGTTCCCCTCTTTCTGGAAAATTCAATCTGGGTAAAGTTTCCTCTAGGCCCTTGCTGTGGGCTGGCGTAACAGAGCAGAAGCCCATTAGCCTACGGTGCTAATTAAATACCTCCGAGTGGTGGGTCTCAGGCCTGCCATTCACTGGGTATCAGCAAGAAGTCTGCGGAGCCAGACTTGTCACAGAGAGGAAGCCAAGCTTTGAAAGCCACCTTTCCCAGGGCCTTGGTGACAATATTTCAGCTGCACCTCATCAGCTCTCCTTGATTAGCTGTTAGCCACCCACGTGTCAAACTGTTTGCATGTCTCCCATGTTGGTCTCGGTCCCACATGGTTCCCACATGATCTTCGTTCCATCACAATCACCTGGAAGAGTCTTCATTGCGTGGCCTTTGCATTGTGGACCCGTCTGTGACTGGGGAAGAGGAGTAAGGCCGGAAATGGAGACTGCACGGGCATCCAAGGGGTCTTGTTATCTAACCAAGATGTCAGAACCCTTCTTTGCAAGGGGTTGGATTTAAGGAGTGCCGAGGCTCTGGCTGGTGGTTGAAAGCCTTTGTAAGGCGAGGAGACGGGAAACACGACGACAGAATGTAATTGAAATGACTATCTGAGAACTAACAAGCTGCCCTCTGGCTTCCTGTCTAGCCTGTTGTTAGGAGGCGCTATGGCTGATTTGACATGCGGAAGGCAGAGGGCTCCACAAAGCTGGTTTTGATTGTACATCTCGACCACTAGTAGAAAGAACATTTTTAGAAACCATACCTGCATTCTGAAAGCCTGGTTAGGAGAGTTCTAGAAGGGCTGTGGGACTATTTCCCGTGTCTCTCTCCTCCCTCCCTCCCTCCCTCCCTCCCTCCCTCCCTCCCTCCCTCCCTCCCTCCCTCCCTCCCTCCTTCTCTCCTTCCTTTCATGCTGCACTTTTAAGGCCACTTCCAAGTCGTATAGATATCCGTGTCTCATTTCACCAGTACACTGAGGCAGACAGATACTCACCTTTCCCCACAGGGACTCCTCAGTGCTATACATTAAACATAGACACATGCTTTATTTTCTAGGCACGATGTTTTCTTTAAATTAATTAGCTATTGGTTTCTTTACAGGGTGCACCACAGAAATTAAACCCATAGTTTCTAAAGACTCCTTGACGTCCCCAGTTCCGCCACAGAACACCATCGGGAAGGTCGGAGGGGCGGGTCTCTGCTGTGCACGGACAGGTGCTTCTACCACAGGGCACCACTGGGAAGGTCGGAGGGGCGGGTCTCTGCTGTGCACAGAGAGGTGCTTCCATTCCTGTTTCTTTCCCTCTATATAGAAATGTCACTTCAAGCTGAAAATGTGAAATTTTCATATTTGCGAAGGTTCTAGTTGATGGGGATTGTAGAGAGGTTTTAGTTGTAGGGGATTGTAGAGGTTTTAGTTGTAGGGGATTGTAGAGGTTTTAGTTGTAGGGGATTGTAGAGAAGGGTCAAGTTGAATGGAAATGCTAGCTGATCAGATAGCTTTTAAAGTCTTCCAGGAATGCTCTGGTCTGTCTAGACACTCTGAAGTAGCTATTTATTGATTTCTCATTTGTACTCTGGCTGGGATGAACCCCAACCCTTTCTTCTTAGAGCCCCTCCTCGTGTGCTTGTGTGTGTGTGTGTGTGTGTTTATAAGTTCATGTGGAGGTCAGAGAACAACCTGGACTGTCACCCCTCAGGCACGCTCCACTCGTCTTTGAGGCAGGGTCTCTCACTGGCTTGGGCCTTCACCATGTGTTAGGGCAGCTGACCAGCGAGCTTCAAGGAACCCCCCTGTCTCTACTTCCTACCTCACCAGCAAGGGGAATGTAAGCATGTGTCTCCATTGTAGGGGAAGCCCCAGCCAATCACATTGCTTGTAGGGTGGGGTCCCCTAAGGGTATTTTTTACTAATAAATATTGCTGGTGTGCTCCCCCCTTCCCTTCTGCTTTCCTGTTTTCCGCGGGAACTTTGGTTCTGTAAGTCTTTCCCTTATTAAAGCTAAATCTTTTATTATAATTTCTGTCTGCTGTTCATTTACACCGCTACTCTCCATGCCTGGCTTTTTATGTTGGTTCTGGGAATTGGACTCAGGCCCTCACACTTGTGAACCCACTTAGGTGACACATGAGCCTTTCCAGGAAAGGTTTAATATCCCCGAGGTTTACTTTTAAACAGAAACTGTGTGTGAAATTCAGAGATTGCCTTCCATGCTACTGAACGCTGAAGGCTATGGGTTTGCCCTCTGTTCTGTTGAACCCCAGTGATGTCCTTGTTAGAGTGAGCCTCAAACTGTGTGCTTTACAAGCAAGGTGATGGGTTGGTGATGTTTCAGGGAACACTGGTTCAAACCCAGTCTGGGAACTCAAGCGTTGTCAGCTGCGTGGAGTATTTTTATTCTCAGCTCTTAGTGGGCAGCTTGATCTTCTTTAACAGTAGCCATTAGGCTGGGTCATAAGGTCACCGACTTGTCTTTTAGTCTCACATTCGCCTAAGCCCAGCTCTTAGTGTCCCCAGGGATCGGGAGCAGAAAGGGCCACTGAGACTTGCGAATCCATTCTGAGGCCCAGCTATCCATGGGGCTAGGATCACAGAACATCTTCTTACTTGCATCTAGCTTCTGTGGTTTCTGATAATTTTCTTCTGTTTCTTGGAGCTGTCAATGGTAGGCATGAGGCTGTTATCAAATGTGGGGGTCACAAGCTGTGCCCGAAATAAGTCTGTCCACCCATCCTCAATGAGCTGATAAAAAGAGTCAAATTATAGTGGAATGCAAAGAAAGGAGATTTATTCACTGTGGCCACACTGGGAAGGGATATGGCAAACCCTGACTTTAATTGTCAACCTTCCACAGGTGAACTCTGAGCTACCACAGCGACTGGCCTGACATGACATGCCCACTGTGCAGTAATGACATGAACATAATGGGGTAACCAACCATTTTTATTTGGATTTAAGTCTCACTGTGTGTTATGAAACTCATAGTTGGCACCATTGTTGACCTGAGAATCTGTGGTTAGTAAGATTAAACTTTAGAGGGCAAAGGATATGTATATCTAAGCAGTCCTGGTGAAGGTCAAGGTCAAGGTGTGGTCTTTCCTACCACTGACCCATCATTTTCTGGGCTTGAGTCTGGTCCTGTAAAGTGTGAAATCTCTTTCTGGGAGACCCATTCTCACACAGGCTGGTGCCCTTTCTTTCTCCCAGTGTGAAATTCCCATTTATTTAGGGCCCACTGCTCAGATGGTCTGATACTCAGATTGAGAGACACAGGTATTGCTTTCAAATGTCATTGTATCTCCCAGGCAGGCTACCAGGCTACCTTATGAGTACCCCAAGGACAGAGACGAGGCACGCTCTCGATACAGCAGCTGTCCAAAACATGGTTGGTTCAGAATAAAATTGTAGTTTTGATTTCTTCCCCATTGTCATTAGCTCTCGCAGTTAGATGACTCACAAAGATGATGGAATTTGCCCAAAGTTTCTAGGAGCACTTATGTAGAGCAAATTGTGCTCACAGGTGCTTTCCCCGGGAGGAGGAGGACTGAAAGGCCCAAGGCTCACACAGGGCTCCAGGATTGTTGCTTTCATTAGGTTCCTTGCCGCCCAGAGCTGCAGCATTGACTTCATTTGTCTGTTGTAATGGTGCGTGAGTCAGCTTTGCCTTAAGATGCAGCTGGAAAGCTCAGCAGTTTGCATCGTGAGGGGATATTTTGTTTTCCTATAACACGCAAGCAACAGGGTGACTCTGTCTCCAACCCTCCTGCTCCTTGGTCCCAGGCTGGTGAAGCAGCTCTTACGAAAGGCATGCCCCGTGAGGATCAGAATAAATGAGCTGGTAGATGCCCGTTTAGAATTCTTCAGGGCAGGACCAGTGATGTCGCTCATTTGATAGAGGGCTTGCCTAATGTAATCCATCCCTACGTCACTTACACCCATCCTGGGAGCACCGAGGAGGCAGGACCAGAAATTCAAGGTCATCCCAGCTGCATAGTGAACTCAAGTCTAACCTACACCGCGCGAGCACTTATCTCTTATTTATTTATTAAAAGTCTGCTGACCTTTGACACATCCGGGTCTACTCTCTCTCCACCGACCAGCAGCAGACTAAAAGGCAGATGCTGACATTGTGCAGAAGTAAACACTTGGCTGTTTGCCCCATCCCCTCTGTCACAGATAATATGTTTGTGTCTAAGTTTTAGGAGGCCACTGTTCTAGGCTAAGCATCCGTGCCCAAATACTCCAAAATGAAAGTCAAAATGGCATCACTCATGATCCAATGTCCCCCCAAACTAAGCTGTCCATCCAAGAACAGAGCGTTAGAGAGACAATGGCTCACGAATCCCGTTTTCCTCATGAAAGTCTCTTTTGCCTTTGTCCTCATACATGGGCGCATGCACTGTGCTGGTTAGCTTGTGGCAACCTGATGCAAGCTCCTGACTTCTGGGAAGAGGGAATGTCTATGGAGGAAATGCCCCATCAGACTGCCTATAGGCAAGCCTGTGGGGTATTTTCTTGGTTAGTGATTGATGTTAGAGGGCCTAGCCCACTATGTGTGAGGGTGCTACCACTGGCTTGGCAGTCCTAGCATAGATATGAAATCAATCTGAGCAAGCCAAGGGGAGTTGGTCAGGAAGCAACATTCTTCGGTGGTCTGTGCCCCAGTCCTGTTCCAGCTTCCTGCCCTACTTCCCTTCGATGGACTAAGGTTGGGATGTGTAAGACTAATAAACCCATTCCTTCCCAAGTTGTTTTTTGTTATTTTTCAACATGGGAAGCAAACCAGTATGTTCCACACTGTAACCTGACCTAATCTGATATTAGCCAGTTATGAATTTTTCTAGTTTTCTGCCTTCCTGTCAAGAAGAGTGACTTGGAAGATGCTCCTTTAATTAAGGCTTCTATTGCTGTGATAAAACGCCATGACCAAAATGCGGCTTAGGGAAGAAAGTATTTATTTCATCTTTTAGCTAGTCTGTCACCCAGGAAAGTCACGGAAAGAACTCAAGGCAGGAGCTGATGCAGAGGCCATGGAAGAGTACTACTTGCTCCCCCTGACTGCCTTGGTTTGCTTTCTTTTAACTCTTTGGCCCACCAGTCTAGGGGTAGAACCACCCACAGTGGGCTGGGCCCTGCCACCCTCAATCCTCAGTCTAGAAACTGCCTCACAGGCTTGCCTACAGGCCAGTCTGATGGGGGGCATCTTCTCAGTTGAGGTTCCCTCTTCCCAAATGACTCAAGGCTGTGTCAAGTTGACCTAGATACGAGCTGGCACAGAACCGGGGTGCTTTTTGGGGTTTTGTTTCTGTATTCTCAACCCTTTTCTGTGCATAAAACCAACCGCTCTGCTTGGCTCAGGGGAAGGCTTGTTTTCTGTCCTGGTACAAGGTGTTGCCTGATTCTAGTATTGAAAACGAAGCCTTTGAAGAGCTTTAAATGGCTGTAATTTGATCATTTGATACAGCCAAGAGGAGGGTATCTGTCACTATAAGTCTTCTTTCAATACTAGATAGAAAGGAGAGGAGAGACAGCCTTGCCGGTGGTCCCAACAAAGTCCTGCTTGTAGGGGGACCTGGAGATAGGCTTAGAAATGGGCCTTACTAAGGAGATACTGGGAGATAAGCTTAGAAATAGGCTTGTTTGGGGAAACCCAGCTTAGTGTGATCTTGTCCTTTCTCTGATCAGCATCCTCCTACTCCCCAAGTTCCTTAGAAACTCCTCAAGGGGGAAACAGCACCCCAGCTTGTGAAGATAGCCAATGGGATGGGTGTGTTTGTCCCTCAGAGGCCTCCCTTTCTCTCCTGTGGTGTCTCCTTACCCTGGGACTCCCCATCCCAACCTGGCTCTTTCCTTGGTGAAAAGGCTGTATTTCAGGCCCAGTAAGGAACCGCACACCTTTGTTCTGTATCTCTTTTTCAGCTCAGAGCGTTGTCTGTCCCAGGTCATTAAATTCCACTTAAGCAGCTGGTTATTGCAGTGTGAGAGGCTGGCTCTACAGCTGGAAAAGCCGCTGCTCCCTAGAATGAAATATCTGAATTCTCTTCTGGGCTTCTGGGAATGTGCTTGAACTCTGCTGGGACCTTCTGCGTGTTTGGTCCCTGGCTCTGATGGCTTGGCCGTGTTTGGTCCCTGGCTCTGATGACTTGTCGGTGGCTAGAGTTGTTTTTTTTTCCTTCCTTCTTCTTCTTCTTCTTCTTCTTCTTCTTCTTCTTCTTCTTCTTCTTCTTCTTCTTCTTCTTCTTCTTCTTCTTCTTCTCCTTCTCCTTCTCCTTCTCCTTCTCCTTCTCCTTCTCCTTCTCCTTCTCCTTCTCCTTCTCCTTCTCCTTCTCCTTCTCCTTCTCCTTCTCCTTCTCCTTCTCCTTCTCCTTCTCCTTCTCCTTCTCCTTCTCCTTCTCCTTCTCCTTCTCCTTCTCCTTCTCCTTCTCCTTCTCCTTCTCCTTCTCCTTCTCCTTCTCCTTCTCCTTCTCCTTCTCCTTCTCCTTCTCCTTCTCCTTCTCCTTCTCCTTCTCCTTCTCCTTCTCCTTCTCCTTCTCCTTCTCCTTCTCCTTCTCCTTCTCCTTCTCCTTCTCCTTCTCCTTCTCCTTCTCCTTCTCCTTCTCCTTCTCCTTCTCCTTCTCCTTCTCCTTCTCCTTCTCCTTCTCCTTCTCCTTCTCCTTCTCCTTCTCCTTCTCCTTCTCCTTCTCCTTCTCCTTCTCCTTCTCCTTCTCCTTCTCCTTCTCCTTCTCCTTCTCCTTCTCCTTCTCCTTCTCCTTCTCCTTCTCCTTCTCCTTCTCCTTCTCCTTCTCCTTCTCCTTCTCCTTCTTCTTCTTCTAATGACAGTATCTCATTTAGCCTAGCCTACCCTTGAACTCCATTGTGGAGGTCATGATGAATGACCTTGAACTTCTGATTTTCTACCTCCACCTCTCCAGTGCTAGGATTCTAAGTATGGGCTGCCATGTGTAGATTTATACAGTGCTGGGGATCGAACCCCAGGCACTGAGCATGTTAGGGAAGGCACTTTACCAACTGAGCTGTATTCTTAAGAAATCCAAATCATTGGAGATTCTCATCTTACACGTGGCCATTCAGTCTTCAGCCCAGGAACTGAGTCTTGGTTGGAATGCCATATGCTGAAGGGCAGACATTCACATGGCCTGGGATTGAGCTCCCCGTGAATTCTGACTATATTCTTACTTGTAATTTCTTTTTTTTTCTTCTTTTTTTCTTTTTAGTTTTTTTGAGACAGGGTTTCTCTGTAGCGTTGGAACCTGTCCTGGAACTCGCTCTGTAGGCCAGGTTGGCCTCAAACTCACAGAGATCTGCCTATTTCTATCTCCTGAGTGCTGGGATTAAAGACATGAGCCATCACTGCCCAGCACTTGCTTGTATTTAAATAGACGCTTGCACAGCTATTGATTATCTGGGACCAAGTGAACACTAGAAGAGACGAGTGGTATTTGAAGGATTTGGGGTCCCGGAGCTGAGAGGAAGGAAGAAATCAGAGGCACAGCCATATCAGCCCTCCTAAGTCGCAGGAAGTCTTTGAATTTTGTGCTGAGAATTCCATTAAAACCACCAGAAGGTCTGAGCCCAGCCTGACTGAGATTTTGAAAGGACAAGCCTGGATCCTGCACTGGAGATAGGTAAGAGCAGGGAGAGCATTGATCCATACCCCCGATGCTTCTTCTCTTCCACCTCAACTGCTTCTGCGGTCCTGGAAACACTCAGCAAGCAGAGGAAGCTCACGTTTGTAAAATGCTTCGTGAGAAGCCCCTTTGAAAATGTCCACAGCATCCAATTTTGCTAAAACTGCTCTTACTCCTGGAATAGAATGCAATCCAACCTCCATCCTGCAAGCTACTTCTCTGAAATATCAGTTAGGGCAGTGAAATTCCACAGCAACTAAAGTCTTGGGCGAGTTCCTTGAGGTTTCTGGCAGCTGGACTTAGCCTTGTCACACCCCCCCCCCCACACACACACACTGTGTTCTCACAATCAGTTACAGACCCCTACTGCATTCCCAGCAGGGCGCTGGGGATGAGCTAGGGTGTCACAGGCACCAAGTCACCCTGAATCTCTGACCCCTTCACAGGTCACAGTTGAAGGGCTGGCTCCAAGTTGTTCTCTGTGCGGGTTCATGTTTTGTGGGTTTTTTTTCTTCTTCTTTTAGAAAGAGAAACCGTCCAGCCAGCCCTGAAGTTGGGTGTTTTGTCAGAAGTGTGTCCGGTTGTTCAGCTCTGCTGTGGTCCACATCCCTTTCTTCTTTCTTTCTTAACATTTATGATCACTGGAAGAGTAGTGTTCTCAGATATCCTGTCCCCTTTTCCCCCAGACAACCAACCCCTTTCCCTGCCTCTTCCTCCCCTACCTCTCCCCCTGCTCCCCCTACTTCATTCTTTTTTTAAAAAAAAATTTGTTTGTGTGTGTGTGTGTGTGTGTGTGTGTGCACATGTGCACACGTGCATGTCCACCCATAGCAACCAGAAGCGGGTGTGAGATCTTCCGGAACTAGAGTTACAGGTGGCTGTGAGAGGCCTGATGTGGGGGCTAGGGTTCTCTGCAAGAGCAGCAAGAGCTCTAACCCCTGAACCATCTTTCCCACTCCGTCTTTGTTGTTCGTTTGCAAGACAGAACAGAGAAGGTTTTCAGCACACCCCCTTCCCTCCCCTGACACCTCAAGAGCTCATGGTGGCAAATTGGGAAATCCCCAGATAAGCTTCGAATCCCACGGAGAGCCACATTCGGAGGTGGGGGTTCGAGGATTTCCTGGGCCCAGCCAGGGTCCTGGTCTTCTTGGGTTTGGGGGTGTTCTGCAGGCTGACTGCTGTTGAGTTGAAAGGTGTCATCTGTTGGTTTGTGTCTTTACAAACTGAGGACAGGGTTTCGGGGAGTTGAGGTTGCAGAGGGGGACACTGAATCTTTGTCCCCCTGTCTTCTAGTGCCAACTATCATCTGCTCACAAGCTCCCTCCCCATACACACTTTTTGGACTGGGGGTCATGCCTTTGTGGGGGACCTTTCAGATCAAAAAATCTACCAAGAAGTGTGTGGGCTCCAGCAATTGACGTGAAGTGGAAACTGAAAAGGCGTCTAGACGTGAGCCCTCAGCATACCCAGGCCGGATCTGAGTTCTGCCCCTTCCCTGATCCCTCCATGTTCTGTGAAGACCAAAGGGAGGGTTTTGTGGGGACAGCAAGCGGGAGGAGTGTGTATGCAGATGCAGGTCTCTTTTTTAAAAAATTTAAAAGGGCACGGCTGCTATTATGGTTTGGATTTTGAGTGTCCCCAAAAGACCCGTGTGCTGGAAACCAGCCTAAGGTGCTAATGCGATATGGTGGTATCTTCAGGAGATGGAGCCCATGGGCAAAGAGTGATGTCATTGGGTTGGTCCCCTCTTTTCTCTCTTCATGAGGTGAATATTTTCTCTACCACATGGTCACATGATGATGTTCTGTGTGCCCCAGACCTAAGGTGACTGGGGAACAGAGCCTCTGAAGCCACAAGCATACATCTTTCCTTCTTTAGAGTTGGTTTCCTCGGGCAGTTGGTCTTGAGTTCACAGAAAGCTGATTGACATAGGTTTCAGATCAAGGCTATGTGCATTGGACGTGGATCTTTGAAGTTATCACCTGGTTTAATGGCCTTTGTCATAGACAAAGACACCGCGTTTCCCAGGGGAGGAGTGGCGGGTCTCTGATGGCCCGGTGCACCTGTGAGTTCTGCCCTCTTAGTCGCTCTCCTTTCTTTTGTCCTATACCCAGAGGTAACAGTGCTAATGAGTCTGGGTCTGCAGGTCCCATTAGCCTTCATCCCATACTGGGTGACCTGCCTCAACTTCCCATTCTCACCGTGTTCCTTCCTGCTGGAGGAAGGTGGTGATCTCTGTGGAGATGGAAGAACGGCCAGATCAGACGGACTGATGCAAGCCTATCTACTGGAGGGGCTGGAGAGATGGCTCAGTAGGAAAGAGTTTGCTCTGCCCAAGCAGGAGGATGCGAGCTTGCATCCCAGTAGCTAAACAAGAAACCGGGTGTGATCCCATGCACACCTGAACCCCAACAGTGGGAACTGGAGGACAGAGGAGCTGTGGGGATGTTAGCTGTTCTTCACCTGCCCATGGTGATCCCGTGACTTCACTTTTCTCTCCCATCTGTCTTGTCCAGTTCACAGCCTCCTCCAGATACATTTTAGTTGGAAGTGTTTCCCTGTGAGATACAGCCTGGCTTTCCAGGTCTCGGGAGCTAGAGCAATGTTGAAATAAGAAGCGGCGGGGCTGCGTCCCCAACACCCCTGCCGCTTGGCTAGCTCATGCCCGAAATAACAACACACAAACTGTATTCATTTAACTGCTTGACCCATTTCTATCTAGCCTCTTCTAGGCTAATTCTCACATATTAATTTAGCCCATTTCTAATCATCTGTGTAAGCACCCCAAGGTGCGCTTACTGGGAAGATTCTAGCCTCCATCCATCATGGTGTCTCTGCTCCAGAGCAGAGCTGTGGAGTCTCCGGGAGCAGAGCAGAGTCTGACCTCACTTCCTCTTCCGCCCAGCATCCTATCCTGTTTATTCCGCCCACCTATCTTATAACCTATCAGGGCCAGCAGTTTCTTTATTACTCAGCCAATGAAATCAACAGATTGATATATGACACTCCCACATCAGAGCAAAACACATTTCCTGTCCTTAACAGTGCCCAGCGGTTGTTGCAGAGAGAACTATTTGGAGGCTTCTAGAAGGACATGGGGTGGGCAGTCTTTCTTGCACATCCTTGGATGTGGGGTGTAGAGGGCCCCTCCCCAGCCAAGTCCTCCCTCGTAGCTCTTTTCTCTGTGCACTGGCTGAGGCATCACTGGGAATATGGAGTTGATTTCTCTTTTGAGTGCCCTTTACCAAGTCCTGTCTGGCACGATGTCCAGGGAGACAGGTACAAGTAACTGTTCACTCTGGATAGGAAACTAATGACGGGTCATATCGCTGATACTACCAAAGTCAAATTTGAGGAGCCAGTGAGTTTTACTGGGGTTCCTTCCAGGGGTCTGGCGGAGAGGTTAATTGCAGGAGCAGGGATGACTCCAAGGCAGCTGCATCACTGAACGCCCCTCCCCCGCCCACCTTTGAAAGCTGGAGTCCTGGTGCTTACTGCAGATCTTTGAGGCAAGTTAGCAGGTCAGAGTCTCTTTCAGGCAGCTCTGCTGCTATCTGTCTTTCCCTCAGTCCTTACTGTGTGCATAACCTCGAGGAGGGAGGGGCTTTTGCACCTGGTCACTTTCAGGGACTTCCTGAGACTTGTGAGTCATTAGTTTCCTAAGTCTCAAGGAGTGTCTCTCCAGGATGGGATGTTTTAACTCAGAGGAAATTGCTGTACAATACCAAGCAGGTACACAGCGTCATCTCAGGTCACTGATGACAGAGTAGACAGACAGCCCTGGACAATTCCGTAATGACCCAACTACACAGATGCTCTTTTCCCCACTTCCTTTACTCTCTCCAGCTTTCCCATGCCCCTCATTAATTTGAAGATGCTCTGGAAAGTATGTCAGTTCCATCTCAGTGTTATGAAATATTGTGTGTGTGAGGGGGAAGGGTGGGAGAGAGAGATAGACAGACAACAGACAGAGAGAGAAAGAGAGAGTGAGGGAAGGGTGGGAGAGAGAGACAGACAGACAGACAACAGACAGAGAGAGAAAGAGGGGGGGGGTGTTGAAATATTTCTCTCTCGAGCTGAAGAAGCGTCTGCTAGTGGTATTTGCCTCTGCCTGGACATGTTTGGTAAAATCCCTTTCCTGACCCCACCACGAGCTGTGGTGTGGCAGCTGTGCCATACCTGCCGGCAGAGGTCGTACCTGGTGAACAGAAGCCAGATTCACCAGCATTCAGGAAGACAGCTTCGGTAACTGCAGAAAGACTTTAGTGTACCCATTTGAACTTGACCTTTGGCCCATGTCCGATTGTTAGTTTCCCGCCTAGATATAGAAGGGAAGTGGGCTGGGCAGGGCTCTTGTGGAGGGGAGAAGCAGCAGAGAGGTCTGGCGGCCTTAGGACAGTGCAGTCCTGGTGAAGTGGCAGCCATGTCCAGCTGCTTTGTAGTGACAGCCACACACGGCCTTGACCAGCTTAGAAAGCCCAGAACAGAGGTTCAGAAAAGGAATGGAAGGTGCCTTGCCCAGTGGAACTCAGGGACCAGCTTTTGGGACTCTTGGGACTCACAGAAACCCAGGACAGAATTTGTAAGAGGACAGGGACCTGCCTGGGCCAGTGAGACAAGAGGTAATGATGAGGATTATATATGTTTAAGATGAACAAATGAAATTAAGTCTATTTTTCCTTCCTGCCATAAGGTTTTGAGATGTTTTTGTTTGTGTGTGTGTGTGTGTCCATGTGTGCTTTTGTGTGCACGCATGTACAATGGGCACTCTTGTCTGCCTGCATCCACATTTCACCTCTTGACAGTATGCTATGTCTCAGAGATGAAAAGCAGTGTGGAGATTAATGGGGTACTCAGAGCCGGTTAGCTCCAGAGCGGGCTCATTGACTGAGCAAAAATTCCATTGTTCTGAAGACAAGCTGCTCCCACTTGATCCCCTCTCGGGAAACAAAAGCCGCCTTTGTGTTCGCTTGTGTTCCTAGGCAAGGGCAGACGTGCGGACGTGTGTTGCACTAGACAGCACTAGACGCTGGCATATGGTGGTGTGGGTGTGAGTGGCTGGTTCCTATTTACACAGAGAAAGTGTGGGTTTCTGAAAAATGTCTACTTAGCAGACTTTTTATTTTCGTGGATTCAAGGACATTTCAGTTTAAGGTGTGAATCCAGGAGCTGTGGGGTGTGAGCTGCTCCAGGCTGACGGCACATGGGACCATCTGGGCCGTGTGGCGGGTGCTTACTGTCAGCCTGGCTCAGCTCTGCCCACTGCCAGGATTAATAAGGTGCCAACACGTGAGGGTAGTGCACATGGAGGGTGGTGGGATGGACACAGGGAGGTCAACAGGAGTGGGCCGGGGTGGAGGGTCCCATGCATACCCATAGCATTTAACTTATAGAAAAGACCGAGGAGGAACATGGAGAGGCCAGTGCTATGGGAAGTATGTGTGACTTAGATGTCCTAAGAGAACTAGACACACCATGCCAGGTAGGGCCAGAGGAAACCAACAGGAGGCAGAAGTCAAGATTGAGGGGACAGTGGAGGTCAGAGCATGGGGCTCTCTGAAGAAGCTCCTGCAGGGCTGGAGAACCAGCTCAGCCATCAAGTTCACAGGTTCAGGTCTGAGCTCAGCCATCAAGTTCACAGGTTCAGGTCCGGGCTCAGCATCAGGTGGCTCACAACTGTTGCACGAGTTCTAATTTGTCTTAATAATATAAACCCAGAGCTAGATATCAGGGTAAATGCTGAAAGATCAGAGAGACAATGGAGCAAGCCACAGGCAACTCGTACCTTGCTACCTCCTCAGCTGAAAAAGGACAGGGCATGAGCTCCTGTCTCCTCCTGCCTTATTTCCCTCTCTCCGCCTAGCCATATCACTTTCTGCCTGTCTGTTCAGGCCTTCATATCTCTGTGGTTAACTAGTAGCTAGCTCTGCCCTCTGATCTTCAGGCAAGCTTTATTTGTTAGAGCACAAACAAGATATCACCATACACAGCTGCCCATAAACTCCAACTCCAGGGAGACTTATCCCCCCTCTTCTGGTTTTGCGGGCACCTGCACTTACATGCACACAACCCACACATATATACACACAATTAAAGATAAAAAACATTAAAAACCAAGAGGCAAATACAAGGCTGATGAAGAGTTCAGGACGGGCCAGTGTGACTGCCTCTGGTCTCTGTGCGCTGCTGCTCTGTCCCTGATGCCTGGGAATAGCTCTGTTCACTGAGGAGGAGAAACACGCCCTTGAGAATCTCTATCCTCTTTGCTGTCTTTAGGAGTTAGCTCACTGTGGAGGGCACAGTACCTCCAGAGTCCATAAGACCCCACAAATATGAAAACAGACTAAGACTGGAAGTAACGATGATGACGATGATAAGTGCCCAGGACGGGGGATGGCAACACGTTCTTGAGGTCATACAGCAAAGAAAACCTGGATGCTTTTTTCACATAGCAAAACGTTCACAAATGTAAAGAAAATTCACTTGTCTCTGCTTCGAAAGAAGCAAAACCTCTACAAAACAGAAAGGCTCAGATATTCACACTATGATATAGAGTATAACTTTCTTTCCAACTGTCACTTTTTGGCAACATCATACCTTAACTTTCTAATGCTGGTATGCAGACTTGACATTTGAAACCTTTCCTGGTAGGTGGGAACTAGAGACATTTGAAGTCTTCTATAATGGATTATAGATGATGTTAATTATAAGAATGCATTGATGTATACAGCCTCAGGTCCCCTGATTCCTTTGAAGAAGGAAGTGTCCTGGTTGCTGGAGAAATGGCTCACAAAGCTGCCATGCTGTAGGTGGTCCTCCATGTCAAGTTCATGGTCCCCAGCCTCAGTGGGATCTTGAGTGACAAGTCTCAGATCTGGGATGTACACCAGCTGTGTGCCCCTCATGGGTTGCCTACGAATTAATAGTCTATATATTTACCTCTTTCCCCCACATGCCCATGTTTGGACTTTTCCACTTCCCCATGTGAAGCCATCTCCTCCTTCCCTGGGCCAGTCGAGGCCCCTGGAACTCCATCCACTCCTACACTCTGGACTTCGCCTTCCCTCTTTCTCTGGCCTGGTCACTTCAGAGGATGTCAACTCTTCTGTCCATCTGCAGGATTCGTCTGCCCAGCCCCACAATTGATCTCCATCTCCTCTCTGCAGGAGCTCGCCCGCCTGGTTAGCTTTCCTTTATTACATTTGGAGCATTTGCCCTGAGGGCTTCTTTTAGTCCACTCGAGGATGCTCAAAATTTCTCATTAAAATTGGTATTTTTGACCCTACACCCTACAGTTTCTTCCTTGCCACGGCTCTGTTTCTTTCCCCAATGTGGATTTACTTGTCCAAACAGTTATAACATGGCCCAAGGACATTTTGCCGTTATGGTACAGATCAGGACTTTCCAGAACAGCTAGAAGGTAGCAGAATAGTTTTTGTTGCTGAAGAAGGAGGTGAAAAGGTGTGGAAGCAGCTATGTTACATATTTTGATTTCATCCTGGAAGCACATCTGGGGATGCTCCTGGTAGCCCAGGGCTCGGAGAGGTCAACACCTGCAAGCTAATTGCCAGTGGAGGCAGGAGGGCTTGAGAAGGTAGGTGGGGCTTGTGTCTGGAGTCCTGACGTAGCTGATAGAATTGGGGCCTCGATGAGGGATCCTTATAACACTGGCATTGTGGTCACATCTGCCTTTGCCCATGTCACCATGTCTTTGGCACACATGGGACCAAGTTCAACACTCCTCTCTGGTCGGGCGTTGATGCTCCTTACCCAGCATCCTTTTGTAGTTGTCGTTGTTGTTGGAGGCAAACTTAATTTCGTCTGTGAGATTTAAAGGAAGTTCCAGGTATGGAGTTGAGAACTAAAAAAATCATTTACATTTGGACATTAAGCATGGCTCACTGCTGTTTTAATATTTTTACTTGAATTATCTTTGTAGAATAGGGAATATTGTCTCTATGTAGGCAATGTTCACAGTAAAAGTCTTGACTGTGAGTTGGGGAGAGACTTCGTTCAGACTACGGTGAGGGGCCCTCTTCCCTTTTTATGCTTACTGTGTTTCTCCTTCATAGTGACCGAATTTCCCCTATAAGACTTTGATCCCTTAATTTTATTTTTAATTATTTATTTAGTTTGAGACAGGTTCTCAGGCATCCACCCCGGGGCTGACTTGATTTTGCTATGTAGTTCAAGGGATGGTGAACTTCTGCTCCTCCTGCCTCTACCTTCCAGGTGTTGGAATTACGGGCTTGGGCCACCACGTCTGGTTTCATGTGGTTCAGGGAATGGACCCCAGGGCTTCACACATGCTTGACAGGCCTTGCTAAGCAATTACACTTACAATGGAGCTACACCCTCAGCTCCTCCGTCCCTCAATCTTAAAGGCCCGTGAAGGCTGAAAATCAATTTTCTCATACATCTTTATTGATTGAGAGGAATGTAAACCCTGTCTATCCAAGGGTCAAAAGTTTTGATCTGTCTGAACAAAGGGGATCATGAGAAGGCCTGTATTTAGAGACTGGAAGACCCTCCCCTAGAACTTCTCTCCCACAGATGCCTCTAGCATCTTGTTACAGTGCGAAGGAAGGGAGATGCCAAGGATCACATATCCCCTGGGGCTAGTCCCCTCTTAATAGCCCCAGTGGCTAAGAGCCGCTGTTGCAGATACCAGCTGCAAAATTCCCCGTCTAGCGTTTTGGTGGGAAGATGAAGTCATGCTCTCCACTAGCTGTTCGTCTCCTCTCGGCCATGTCTACGTACAGTTTCCCCAGCTCCAGCGCGCACACCGCTTGCTGTGGCCAAGGAGCAGCCACTCTCCTCTTGCATCTCCACTTCGACCCTCCTTTCTGTGGGGGCCCCCGTAGTGTTGATCCATGGCCTAGCACGGTTCCTACTGACACGTGTGCAGTGTCTGTTTCTGGAGTTGGAAGATGTGACTGGATTCACGGGGAGGACCAGAACTGAAGTGTCTGGTAGAGTGGAGAAGAGGGGGAGGGGATGAGTTGGCCCCTTGTGTTGTTTGGGGGTAGGAGGGTGTGACAGGACATCTATTTCAGGGTGTTGGTGGGATTGGAAGCCCTTTGCCAGTTCTCATGTGAGTCCTGCAGTGTGGACGTGGGCAGGAGGTCTCACACTGTCCCCCTGAGTCATCTTCTGACTTCACTCCCCTTGCACACTCTTCTGGAAACTAGAGAAAAAAGTACAGGAACTGTCTCTGCTTCCTAAATGTCATCCCTCCCTCCCCACTTCTCTCCTCTGGTGACTGCCTGACGTCAATGGCCGCCTTTTGGTCTCTGGTCTTGCCTGCTTTGGTAAGTTTGGCTCCCAGAGCACTTCGGGCAGGAGCAGGGATTCTGAGTGGCCAGCCAGGGCTCTCAGGTACAGGGCGCAGGCCAGGCTGTGTCACCTGAAGGTTGTGCTCCATCTCATCACACGTTTCTGAGGCAGAGTTCCATCTGAACACAACACAGGCAAGAGCTGTAATAGAGACATGAAAAGTTTGCTGTGGAGAGGAGAGATTATGTGAGAGCTATGTGGGTTTGAGTTTAGACCTCTAGTGAGATTTGGGTAAGAGGGCTGTGCCATTGGCTGTTGGTATGATTGTACCGATCGTATCATGCCAGCCTGGTTCCACTAAACATGTCTATAGCAGATGAGCTATGTTGTATCATCAATGGGAGCCTGGATGGTGCAGTGTGCCTCAGACAACATGGCAGCCTCCTTGACTTGGATATCTTCCCAAGTCAAGATATCCTTGACTTGGTGTTCCATCTCCTAGGCCTCTCTCTAACACTTGCCCACTTTTACCTCCTGTGAGTTCTGAGTTCCAGCTGTGGTAGGGATCTCACTATCCCAGTATTCATCCTGACTTCTCATACTTTCCAGTGGACTTTCTGGATGCTTGTGGCTCAGATATTTGACAACTAATTTTTATTTCCTGTGGACTCTTGGTCTGGGATGGGGATCCCTCTCTGTATTCACTTTCCTTTCTTTGGTTCTGATCTCTAACACATGCGACTTTCTGGGATTTTAAGAGGATTTGAAGGAAAATGGCCCCCAAAGGGAGTGGCACTATTAAGAGGCATGGCCTTGTTGGGGTAGGAGTGGTCTTGTTGGAGGAAGTGTGTCACTATGTGGGTAGACTTTGAAGTCTCCTATGTTCAAGCTACTCCCAGTGAGGTAGACCATTTCCTTATGCCTGTCTATCAAGATGTAGGCCTCTCAACTCCAACACCATGTCTGCCTGCATGTCACCATGTCTCACTATGATGATAATGGACTGAATCTTTTAACTGTAAGCAAGGCATTCCAATGAAATGTCTTCCTTTATGAGAGTTGTCATGGTCATAGTATCTATTCACAATAGAAACTCTAAAACACATATCTACTGTCAAAACTCTACATCCTGGTCATTCTGGGCCACTCTATTCAGTTTTGACCTGAAAACCAGCATTAGGTATTGGAACATTGCCAGTCTTCATGCTAAAAGGGGTTAGCTACAGGGTTAGGGATATTAGTGTTCAAGTGGTGACTTGCTCACCAAGTGACCCCAAGAGGCACAAAGGTGCCTTGGGAAGTGGTGCTTAAGTATAGACCAGACTGCAGTTTCTTGGTGTGAGGCTGGAAGTGCCATCCAGACTGAAGAATGGAGATGAGCTGGAGTTGGGGGCTTGTCTGGGATGACTTCTGGTGGGATTAGCATTCGTCCTTATACCTTTGACTCGGGATGTGTTCCTGAAGCTGGAGTCATTCTAAGCCCGTGTACATATCCCCACAGTGAGACAGATATCTAAAACATTGGCCATGACTTTCTTTCGGAGCCTTAGATGATTTTTCTGTGTGCTGCCATTGTCTTTTTTGCTTGCCCTATGGTTGACTTTGTTTCTTCCATGCAATTCATGAGAAGTCTTATGAATAATTAAAGGAAGAGGAACAAGGAAGTGGGATAGAGAGCAGGGCTGCATCATGCATCTGAAGTTGTTCCTTGAGTAGCTCAGCCAGCGTGGTGCTTGTCTAAGGGAGTTCTTGAAAGTGGCAGCTGCTCCCCTGAAATGGGGGAAAGAATGCTGGGAACATTGTTTTCTGCTTTGTGAGGTTCATGTTACTGAGTTGTCTCTTGAGTGCACTGGCAGGGACTTTGTAACTAAAATGTAGTCCAATTAAAAATGGTGGAACTCAGTGCTTCAAAAGTTTCTTTAGTCCATGCAGGATTTGTATCTACTTCCTGTTGGTGTTGTATCAAATCACCAGTAGCTAGGCTATAAGAAACCCACACACAACACATTTATTCTCTTTCAAGTTTTACAGATCATAAACACAAAGTCAGTTGCGTGGGCTAATGTAGGTTAATGTCCATTAGGGTTGGTTCCTCTCCCAGCCTGAGCCTGTGACATTTCATGACTTTTATCTGAATCACTCCAGCCATGACTTCCGGCTTCTGCCATTACATGGCCTTCTCTGACTGTCCTCCTGCTTCCCACTAATAGGGACAGTTATGATTATATAATCGTTACCCCTCAGCTAGAAGCTAGTGCAGTCCTCAAGAATTTATATCCTTAGCTCAATTCCATTGGCAAACGTCTTTGCCATACAAGGTATAGTCATAATTTTTAGGACTTAAGAGGTAAACTACGGGGGAAGGTATTATTCAGTCTGACACAGCATCCCATTGAATCATCACACTCCCTGAATCATGGATCCTATAAGCTCCCAGCATCCTTCCCTTCTGAACACCAGGAAAGGTATTCAGCATGATCAGAAGACAGAACTAGGATCCGTGCAGCCACTGGTACCCTCACCTCCACACTCTTCCACCATTTCTGTGAACATAACTACATGAGGGTTGCGTCTCCCAGAAGTGGATGGGCTCAGTTACATAGCCACACCCTCCTTTCCTACTGTCTGGTCCATATATGGTCAGAGAATTTCTTATACCTTAGGAGTGGATAGTTGCCCTCAAAGATGCCAAGCTCATTAGGTCAACAGCCCACAGGAAAGAAACGTAGCATGCCAAGGTCCCATTGGAATTTAGGTGGCTCCTTCTTAGTTAGCATTCTGTTGCTGTGATGAAGACCATGATCCGAGCAGGTTGGTGGGGTGGAGGGCTCATTTCAGCTTACACTTCTACATCACAGTCCACCACTGAAGGAAGCCAAGGCAGGAACTCAAGCAGGACACTGGAAACAGGAACTGAAGTAGAAACCACGGAGGAACCATGCTTGCTGAGCCCACTTTCCTATACCGCTCACCCGTATCACAACAGGTACCAGGGCTGGTACTGCCCACAGCAGGCGTGGCTCTCTTGTATTAGTCATTAATCAGGCAAGTCTGATGGGGCCAGTCTGATGGGGCCAGGTCCTCAGCTGAGATTCCCACTTCCCAGGTGACTCTGCTTTGTGTGGAGCTGACAAACATTAACCAGCTTGGCTCCTCACCCAGACACCTGGCTTGTCCATCCGCCCATGGCCCAAGGCCCTGGGTCCATCTTTGTTGCTTCAAGCTGTAACTTGTTTACTGGGGCGACCATTTCTGAATGGAGCATGGCTTGTAAGGATGGTCCGGAAGGTGACAGGAGATGCTGTAGACAGTGTCTTTAGCAACCTCTCCCTGTTCTGGACACCAAGTGAAGGCTGAATACTCCAGGCTCTCTGACTAGAAGCACCATCCTCTATATTCCCAGGCTTCGGATGCCATGGTCACCTTTTTGGAAGGAGCCGTCTTCCATTCCTGGCCCTTCTTCATCATCCCCCTGTCCCTAGAAATAGCTGCCACAGGTGATTAATGGTTTGGGAAATCCCTCCCTCAGTGAGACCCTCACTATATCTTCCCCATCTCGGGGTATCAGTGCCCAGGACAGCCTGGCATGTACTATGGGAGAGCAGCCTCTAAGGCCAACAGCATCACGAGCTGGCGGAAGTCTCCGGTGCAGGAGCTCCCTGACTGCCATTGTGTATGCAGCAGGCATGAGGACTGATGAGCCATCGCTCCAGGGCTGGAGATGCTGCCTGCCGACTTGTTTGAAACTTGAGATTTTTTTTTTTTGTCCTCTTTTATCCTAAAGGCAGACAGATCTTTCAAGACAATTGAAAAGACCCATCAGGCCCAATTACTTTGAAAAATTCTCATTGTTTCCTTCCATTACCATCTCTCTCTCTCTGCTGGCTCCCTCTTGAAATTTAATGTGGAGAAAACGTGAGAATAAGCAGCACAGAGCTCCCAGGCCCTGGGAGATCGCCTGCCCGCGTGCCTGCCCACCTGCCTGCCTGCCATCTCTGAGGCTCTGCTGCCCTTTTGTGTTGCAGCGCTGGCTCGAGCTTTGCATGGCCATGACTGCCAAGGAAGCCTTGGAGAGGTTATCGGAGAGCAGTATTTCTAGTGGTGGCTCCGGGGTGTGACAGTGTGGCAAATGCTACAGACAGGAACGGGGCTGAAAGAGTCCTGGGGGCGGGGCATTGATAGTGGCTCTTGGACAGCCACGCACAAAGCCAGCCTTGACCTGTGTTCATGCATCTCCTCTGGGCTTTTCCAGGAACTATGTAGCCCAGGCTAGACCAAAACACCTAGGTTCTATCAGTTTTCCTTTCCCTGGCCTCCCAAGCAGCTGGGACGACAGGCCCATGCTCCTGTCTACTGTTTTTGTTCACATCGCTGGAGTGTCTAAATTACTTCTTGCTTCCCAGACTGCAGATTACGATCTTTGGCTGAGGTACAGAAAAATCGCAAATAAATTTTAGGTTCTACTGTGTATTTGCAGTGCAGGACCCATGCTATGTTATCTCTGGAAACCGGAGGTGATTAGCAAGATGAGACGTGGGCCATGGGGTGGCTGTCAGAAGATGGGGCTTTCAACGGAATCTGGGCTCATTCATCAGCTGTACACGAATCCCTTCTTCACTTCCTGGTTCTCAGCGTTGTCTGGTCCTTCCATCTTCTTGCTCTCCACCTGTGGGTGTGGACCACTTGTCTTTTGCTCACTTGTTCGTTCATTCTCTCATTTATTCACTCTCTCACTATTCTCTTCCCAGCTTTCCCAGTGCTGCTGTAACACACTGTCGCATACTTGGATGACGTCACGCAATGCTAATTTCTCTTCTCAGCACTGACATCGGGTGTGAGTGGGGATGTGTTCCACCTGGCGGCTCTTGGAGGGGATCTTTCCTCGCCTCTTCCCAGATTCTAGGCATCCCCATCTATCTGACGTAGCTCCTATCCCATACTCCTCTCGGGTTCTTTTCTGTGTGTTGTCTCTACATGTGCTTTGAGGTCCCCCTGATATGATGTCATCTTAATAATGTCGGCGTATGCTCTACTTCCAAAGAAGGTGATGTTCTGTAATGCCAGGTCATATGAGTTTTAACCGGACACTGTTCTGGTGTCAGCCCCAGCCTTCATGGTGTTAGGTACCGCCCATTTGAAGGGTACCAGATCTATGGGCAAGGGCAAACATGGCCCACCAGCCTTGAACCTGCAGGCTTCTGGGGACGGTGATGGTTGCATCATTACCAGATATTCAGGTGTGAGCCAGTGTGTCGGCTGACCACCAGGATATAGTACCCCTTTGCTTTAGCATGGGGCAGCAGGTCAGCCAGTAAAGCCTATGGCTGGTACAGCGATTTCCCATGACCCAATAGCTGCACAGCTCTGTCAGCGGCAGCTCTGTCCCCAGCATTGGAATTCTACCCATGATGCCATCTCATTGGCTTCCAGCCTCCACTCTCATAAATCCATAGAGAAATCGTTCTGACTTAGCTTGTACCCAATTTTTCAAATTTTCTCAGCTTTGTGGATAGGCTCTTAGACTTTTTTAGTTTGATGACCTCCTGCAACATAATCCTGGGAGGTGACGTGTTTGCTTTCTCTAGTGGATACAGGCATGTGGGTGATATTTGGTAAGCCTGGTTTCTGCTTAGAAAGAAGGAGACATAAAACTAAGGGCCTCTCCTGCAGTATTGCTAGTGGGAGGCCGGGCTCTCTAATTGCAGCTGGTCCCTAATTAGGGCCTACTTCTCCAATGCACTGACTCAACATGCTTGTTAGCATGGATGTTAGTGTGTGTGTGTGTGTGTGTGACCGAAGATGAACCCAGCATCCTGAGCTGTGCTAATAAGTTAAACTGCAGTGTCTCATGGTCTCGTGGTGGTACTGGTGACAACAGATGCCATTGAGGCTGTCACTAAGTTATTGTTGCCTACTCTGCACCACCGTGTCCTGTCCTGGAAGGTGACCTGGCCCTCTTTAATCTCTTTATCCTTGTGATGGTTGATGCTAACTGCCTACTTGATAGGATCTGGACCCACCTGGGACGTAAGCCTCCTGGCACATCTGTGTTAGTCTCTGGGAATCCCAGGGATTGTTTTATCTTCACTGATGTGGAGGATACTTCTGAATTCTGAGGGGGACCCTTCCGTAGGCAGGGATCTGGGTCTGTGTCAAGTGGAGGCAGCAAGCGAGTACCAGAGCGTTTGTCATTCTCTGTCCCTGACTCTGGATGCCATGTGACCCCCTCTTTCAGCTTTTTCCATCTGACTTCCCCACTGTGATGGACAACACTCTCTGACTGTCGGCAGAAACAAACTCTCTCCCGCTGAAATTGTTTTTGTCAGAGAAACTTCTCATAACAAGAGGAAAAGAAGCCAAGATGGGCTTCATTCTGCCCTCGTACCAGAGCCCTGCTTGGCAGCCATAGCAGCCAGGTCAAAGTGCAGATCCGATGGCTTCAGGCCAAGTTCAAGTTTTTAGGCCCAGTAGGACCAGGTTCATGGTGGCTTCTCTTCCTAGCTGTTACTCTTGCAGGTTCCCAGACCCCCTGCCATTCCTTCTTAGAGATGCTTGCTTGCGCTTCCCTCCAGACTTCTGCATGGCCCATCCCTTCCTCCATGTCCCTTCCAGACATCATGATGGCACCTCCCTCCCATTTCCTTGCCTTGGTGGCTCTCTCTGCCTGTGATCACAGCATGCCTCATTCTGCCACATCTGCCTCCTTCCCCCAGTCTGTGTATCCTGCCCACCACTGTGATCCTGAAATATGAAAATGGCCTCACACTTCAAATGTGGTGTGTGTCATTCAGCAGGAATAGGACTGCGAATGGGTTTAGCTTTCCACGAAATTCTGCTGTCCTTTCTTTAAATTAAAATGGCATGCAAAGAAAATGGGGTTTAAGATTAAAAAGACAAAGCAAAATGGAAGCCATGGTAATTGTTGGTTTGAGGATGAGAAAACCAAATAAGAGTCAGTGTCCATTTCAGGTTTTGGTGAGGAATTCTCTAGGGGACTCTTCGTTAATCTCCAGTCTCTAACCAGCATAGATATTACACCATCTTGTGTGTGTGTGTGTGTGTGTGTGTGTCACACATGCACTTGTGTAGATGCATGCATACCCCCATGTGTGTATGTGAATGCTCATGCAGGGAGACAACCCCAGATGTTGTTCCTCAGTTGACATCATCTTGTTCTATTCATTTTTATTTCTAATTAAATGTGGGTATATGGATGGTGATAGATATGGATCTAGTTTCATTCCTCTACATGTTGATACCCAGTTATGCCAGCACCATTTGTTAAATATGCTTTAATTTTTCCATTTTATAATTTTTGCTTCTTCAAAAATCAGGTGTTTGAAGATGTGTGGATTAATATCCGGGTCTTTGATTCAATTCCATTGGTCCTCCTGTCTGTTTTTATGCCAATACCAGGCTGTTTTCAGTACTGTAGCTCTGTAGTAGAGTTTGAAGTCAGGGATTGTGATGCCTCCAGAAGTTCCTTTATTGTACGGGATTGTTTTGGCTATCTTGGATTTTTTGCTTTTCCATATGAAGTTGAGTATTGTTCTTTTGATGTCTGTAAAGAATTTTGCAGGGCATTGCATTGAGTCTGTAGATGACTTTTGGTAAGATTGCCATTTTTACTATGTTAATTCTGCCTACCCAAGAGCATGGGAGAGCTTTCCACTTTCTGGTGTCTTCTTCAATTTATTTCTTCAACTATTTGAATGGCCAAGATCAAAAACACTGATGACAACTCATGCTGGAGAGGTTATGGGGAAAAGGGAACACTTCTGCATTAAAAGGGAATGCAAGCTGGTACAGCCCCTTTAGATATCAGTGTGGCGATTTCTCAGAAAATTAGAAAACAGCCTTCCTCAAGACCCAGCAATACCACTTGGGTATATATCCAAAGGATGCTCAATCATGCCACAAGGACATGTGCTCAACTATGTTCATAGCAGCATGTTTGTCATAGCCAGAACCTAGAAACAACTTAAATACCCCTCGACCACAGAATGGATAAGGAAAATATGGTACATTTACACAGTGGAGTACTACATAGCAAAAAAAATAACAACATCTTGAAATTTATAGGCAAATAGATAGAGCTAGAAAACATCATTTTGATTGAGGTAACCCAGACTCAGAAAGACAATTATCATATGTACCCACTCATAAGTGGTCTTTAAACATAAAGCAAAGAAAACCAGCCTACAAATCACATATCAGAGAACCTACACAACAAAGAGGACCCCAAGAGAGGCATACATGGATCTAAATTACATGGGAAGTAGAAGAAGACAAGATCTCCTGAGTAAATTGGGAGCATGGGGACCATGGGAGAGAGTTGAAGGGGAGGGAAGGGAGGAGAGCAGAGAAAAATGTAGAGTTCAATAAAATCACTAAAGAATGTGTGTGGGTGTGTATGTGTCAGCATGTGGGTGTGTGTGTCAGCATGTGAGTGTGTGTGTCAGCATGTGGGTGTGTGTCAGCATGTGAGTATGTGTGTCAGCATGTGGGTGTGTGTGTCAGCATGTGGGGGTGTGTGTCAGCATGTGGGTGTGTGTGTGTCAGTATGTAGCTTTTGCACACGTGCAGGTGTCCACAGAGGTTAGAAGCAATGAATCCCCTGAAGCCAGAGTCACAGGAAGATGTAAACTACCATGTGGGTGCTGGGAATTGAACCTGGGTCCTCTATAAGAGCAGCAGGTTCTCTTAACCGCTGAGGCATCTCTCCAGTCTTCACCTTGGTCCTTGAGACAAGATCTCTCATTGTTCTGGAACTTGCTAAGTGAGCGAGGCTTGCTCAGCAGCAAGCTCCAGGAATCCACTGTCTCCCTCTCCAGCAGTGAGTTCACAAGAATTTCTCCAGCTTGCTTTGTTACATAAGCCTTAGGTGGCTGAACTCAGTCCCTACTGTCCAAGCCATCACCTGTGGGACATTAAATGTCATCCTCAAGGCAAACCGGTCCTTGCTGTCATCACCTTCGATGGGCTGTGTTGAGCCCCTCTCTGTATGTACACTTTCTTCAGTTTTTATCGTGAGCTAGTATATCAGAAAGATTACCAAAAATAGACCTGCTCCCCACTCGGTGACATCTCTGAGGAAGGACAGGCTCAGTCATCATTCCCTGATGTCGTATTTAGTGTTGATGTCACCGAGCACATGAAGGTATAGCCTGAATCACACTTTAGTGTCTCCATTGGCTGTGGACTGCATGGTAGGCTCATAACTGTCATCAGACTTCCAACTATGAAAGTCACATGATCTGAATGCTAAGTTTTCACGGCACTGGTAAATAAACTAGATTCTGAGGACTTTTGGGGTTTTAAGGCATTGAATCATACCAATTGCACGCTAAAGACAAAAAGATTTCAAAAATCTTTAATAGGGCCTTGGGATTGCAGGCACTTCATTAAACACTAATTCCTTCAAAACTGGCAATTTGTGCATGATATATATTAGCAATTTTCGCTTCACTGCAGCATTTGGCTAAGCAATACCCTTTCCCAGCCATCCTTCACAGAGGAATTTATTGAACATTCGCAACTGGGTTTTGCTGATGGTTATGCTCAGATGGAATTTCCTTTCCCTAAACACAGAGTACGTAGTTGCGCGAGGCAGAGAGAATAGAGAACAGAGGGGAAGAGGGAGGTGGACATGGGGACATGCCACAGAGGAGAGGAGAACAATATTCCTCATTCTGATTGGCATTGCATTTGAAACCAAAGTTGCAGTTACCATTATGAAGACCTCCCTGGTTTTCCCATGATCAATTTAACATGATTGCCTCTCAGAGAAACCACCCTGTAAAATACATCAGTGCTATTAACGAGTTACAAGCCACATTCATTGGCCTCCTCTATCTTTCAGTTGGCCTTTTCATGCAGCCCATCCACTTGTCATAGGAAGGGGCGTGGTGGCCAGTCTGTGTTCTGGATGGCGCCTCACGGAGCACTTCGTAAATGCAGAAGCTTTTGTGGTCCAGCCACATGCATGGGTTGTAAACCAGTTGTTTCTGTGTCATGCCACCTTGCCCAGAATCTGCAGAAATTGATAGCATCTTTTCGCCCTGGAGTCTAGAGATTCAATTTACTCTGTAGTTCACTTAGAAAAGACAGGGAAAGAAACAATGCCAAATCAGTGGGGAAATAGATTCTCCTATCTGGAACAAACCATACAATGTTATTTCATTTATTTCTTCTCATTCTTTTTCCTGCCCAGTAAAGAGAATTCTCTCTTTTTTTTCCTCCCTGTGACTCTTTAAAGGTGAAGGTGTTTTCTGTCACTTCTGTCCCTACTCCCAATCATATAAGAGAAAAATTATAAAAATTTTAATAATATGATTGCATGCCCTCCTACTTCCCAAGAGGCTCTTTCCCTCCTGTGTACAACTTGTGAAGACTCCAGACTCTTGGCTTTGTATTGATAACCTTTCCTTTCTTCATATTTATGAGTGTTGCCTGTGTACCATGTGCATCTTGTTGTCTGTGGAAGCCAGAAGAGGGCTTCAGATTCCCTAGAACTGGAATCAGAGATTATTGTCAGCCACCATTTGGCTCTGGGAACTGAACTCAGATCCTCTGGAAGAGCAACCAGTGCTTTTAACCACTGATCCCATTCTCCAGCCCCCCTTTCTTTTTCACTGCTGAGGGTTCAACCCAGGTCATCAGGAATGTTGGGCAAGTATGCTCCACCACTAAGCTGCACCCCAGCTCCAGGTAGAAAGTCAATGTGAATCATCTACTCTGTATTGGACTCTGTGCTGGACCCTGGGAAGCAGCAGTTCCACAGAATAGAACTGCAGAATCCCAGACTTGTGAACTAGTGGGAGACAGATACAGTGATTTCAAAGACACCCATGCAAGTTTGAAAGGAGTAATAAGATCATAGTATATATGTTGGTAGTTAGAGGTGTATGTATGTCTATAGCAGTATATGTAACAATATCAAGTAGGAAGAGACCAAAAAGAGAAACTAAGTTAGATATGGCTAGAGATAGTGACAAGGAAGGTAATTTTGAGAGGAGTTTTTTTGGAGGTTGGTATGTGTGTGCACAAGAGTGTGCGTTTGGAGGCTGGAGAGATGGCTCAGCAATTAAGAGCACTGGTTGTTCTTCCAGAGGTCCTGAGTTCAATTCCCAGCAACCACACAGTGGCTCACAACCTTCCGAAATGAGATCTGGTGCCCTCTTCTGTCAGGCAGGCAGAACACTCTTAAACCCCTGTGAGCACCCTTCAGCGTGCCCCCCCCCTTCCTGAAGTCTGCAGTGGGAGCCTCCAGGCTTCTGGTCTGAGGGGGCCAGTCTCTAGTTTCCTGGTTGGGTGCTGAGAATTTTAACCCTAATATTTACAATTTTTGAATAAAAGTTTTGTTCTTTTTGGAAAAAAAAAAAAAAGAGTGTGCGTTTGGAAGTCTGGGGTAGACCTTGCCTATCTTCCTTGATTTCTCTCCACTTTATATATCAAGGCAAGATCTCTCAATTGAACTCCAAACTCCCGTCTTTGAGTAGCCTAGATAGCCACTTTGTTCCCTGACTGCCCCCTGAGTAGCAGAGTTACAGGCAGGTTGCCATGCCTCATCTCAGTTATGTGGGTGTTGGGGATCAAAAACTGAGCCCTCATCCCTCCTTGGTAATCACTTTATCCACTGGGCCATTTCCTAGCCTGTGAGAAGACTTTCATGAAGGACATAGAACAGAGCCTAGAATCCTGAACTTCTAGGAGCTAGCAAAGAGAGAACCTTCCAGATTGGAGACAGCAAAACAAAAGGCCTTAAGGATAGTGGGGGATGCAGGTAGGAGTGGTGTGAACCCCAGGCATAACAGGTGTGCGTGTGCACATGCATGCATGCATGTGTGTGAGTGTGAGTGTGTGCACATGTGTGTTTGGGGTAAAAGATCGAGTCTTCTAGCGATCGGGTCAGCCCAGCAGTTTGGCTCTCTAAAGGAGCTGAGCCCTTCTGCCACGCCTGTAATGGAGCCCAGCAGGTGTTAACCCTTCTAGAGTGCCTCCCTTCGTTCTTGCATGCGCTGCCTCAGACACTGCTATGTATTGGCTGGAATCCCAAACCACAACTCAGGATTGTCCTTTCTTAGTTGACGATTCACTCAGCGGCCCCCTTCCCCACATCCTCCATCATTTCATTGGCTTTTCACCTCCTTTTACCCCCACTCTCTCCCGGCTGTCTCCTCCATGTCCCCACTCTCTCCTGGTGATCTCGCTCATGCCCCCACTCTCTCCTGGCTGTCTGCCCCATGTCCCCACTCTCTCCTGGAGATCTCCCCCATGTTCTCCATTCTCCTAGAACCCCTGGGCTGAGGCTCTCATGTCAACTGTCCAGCCATGCTTTCTCTCATGAATGTCAGAATCAGACACCTATGCTTTCTGATTTTTTTGCTCATTTGTCCAGCAGCCATGTATATTCAGTGGATCTAAACTGGAGTACACCGATAGATCTGCTTCCCCCAACCTCTGCTTTCTTCGTATCTTTTATTGCTCATATCGGGAAGAATTTAATGGAACCAAATTTACTCAGCCTTCCCAGCCTGCAGCCTGAAGCATCATTTATCTCTCTTCCTTTTCTCTAATCCTCAAATCCACTTAGTTCACCAGGCTCTGCTGATTCTGCTCCACAAATACTTCTCAAATCTCTGCCCACTGTGGCTGCCGAGTGCCGCCTTGTGCCTCACCCAGACCATCTGGCAGCCCCTCCCACCTTCTCTGCTCTTCCCGCCTCTGGGCCCCTGTCATCTTTCACCCACCTGACTCCGTCCGTGTATTCATTTGTTCCATCTTCTCAGCAAGCCAGAGTCCATTGCCCCTCACATGGCACCCAAGCCACGCTGATCAATACAGCACAAGGCTCCCAGTGCAAATCAAATCTCCTCCTACAAGATAAATGAAAACAAAATGAAAAACGACCCTAGTGCCATGAAAATGAATCTTTGTGGCTGAGGATAAGATTACAAGTGACAGTACTATAGGTGGGTTATGAAGGAGTCAAATCTTAAATAACTTAGGAGGGAGCAGAAATTATGTGCTGCTGAAATGTCATTCAGTAGCAGAAAGGTCTCTTGTGAGGGGCGCAACACCAGCATCCAAGATGCTGAGGCTGGAGAACATGGCTGTGTGAGATGTGTAGGTTAGCAAAAGGAACACCTCTAATTGATGCATCTTACACAGTATTTCACAGATGCATATGGAGTGGGATTCGCTCGTCATTACCAGTCAACATTTGAGTGTTGTTTCCATAGCTGTGACTTCAAAAATATATGTACTATGTTGGAGAATTCTCTCCTTTTCAGTGGGAAGAACGGGCATTTTCTCCGTATCCAGACTCAGTGCATATCTGGGCAAGAGAAAAAAGGTTGTTAGAATTCTGTTCGACTGCTAGGGCTCCTCCTGATCAATATGCTTGATCAGTCGAGCATCACGTGAGCCTCTGCAACCTGTCCCTCCCAGTCGCTACTGACTTTGAGTGAAACAGTCTCAGAGCTGAAGCAGTGGGCAAAATGCTGCTGCCACTCGGGCTCTGAAAAGATCACGTGTGCTTAGAAATAGCTTTGTTTAGAGCAGAGAAGCTTCCAGATGGCTTGGTCATCAATCAAAGCAGTCACATGTAAGTGTCCATTAACCCCAAACCTTGGGTCGTGGGTAGATCCAAGACGGCTCTATTATATGACTTCATTTAGATTCATTATGATTCCTCGGTGGAAAGCACACAGAGTTCCGCATGACTCTTAGCGCTGCGGCCAAGTACGGAAGCACACAGATAGTAAACTTTAGGCTGTGCACTCCTCCTAACTTAATAGCATCTAGAGTGTAGGAAAACAGAAGTTTAGACTTAGGGTCCAACATAACAGTCCTGTAGAAATGAAGATATTCTGAAGAGACACCTGTCTCTTACTCCTTAGTTATCTGTCCAAACAGTGGACCCCAGAAATTGGAATTTCCCCAGGAGTCTCATGCTGGAAGAAGAAAAAAAAAAAGCTGAAGCCTGGTGGTCCTGGTCAGAGGTGAACTGGTCTCCTGAAGGGAGATTTCATCCGGTTCCGACAACTTTTCAGACCACCCTATAGGATGACTCAAGCCAAGACAGTGATGGTTGATAGGCAGGTCGGCACTTAGACCAGTGCTCAGTTAGCCATACCTCTTCCCATCCATGCAAACTCAAACCTCATGTTAGTGCCCAAAGGTGGACTTGGGAGTTGGAGGTGGTCATTGGACCTCTTTGTAATTATTTGATCACATTGAATACATCTCCCTTTTCAGCCTGTAACTGTTACTTGTTTGGTGTTAACTGTCCTATGAGGGTGGGAAGCCGAGCCTGGCTTGTTACAGGTCTCACGGGCTCAGGCTCTGACCCTAGGCCCTCCAGTGAAGCTAAGATGTTAAGCAGAGTCCCCATCTGATACACTGTGGCTCCACACCCAAGTCCTTAGAATATCTGGTCCTGATTCGTAGGACGTGGGGAAGAATTTTCTAGCTCCTGAAATATTTCTGGGAATCAAAATACAAAAAAAAAAAAAAAGCCTTTTCTGTTTTAGAAACAGTGATTTCAGTATGAAGAAAATGGAGTTTCCGAGGCAGGCCGGGAGCAACTGGGGAAAGTTTCGTCTCTAAACTCCCACTCAGAAATCACGAGATAGGGAAACATCATGGGTAGCAGAGCGAACTTGCATTTAGTGTTTAGCTTTGTGTTGAGGAACAGGGGAGAACAAATGGAAGCAGGGCTCCGCCCCGCAAAGCTGGCATTTTTAATGACCATTTTTCCCCTCCCTATTCTATATTTGCAGTAATCTGGGCAAGTGCCTACACAAATAGCCACAATTTGTAAATTGTGCCTGACATATTTTCTGCTCTTCGAATTCCCTGGGTGCCTGCAATATAATTAGAAATAAGCAATCTTTTACATCAGTAATAGGAAAAGGGACGCGGTCTCAGCATGCAAATAAGACTCTCCCTAAACAGAAAATTACAGCTGCAAAGCCGACTGTCGTCACCGAGGAAGAAAGGTGGCTGTTGGAGGAGGTGGGACCGGCTGCCAGCTCTGCACACCGACATTTTCCTCTTATGTTCAGTCACCTGCTGAGTGCACAGGCAGGAGGAGGAGGCTCAGAGGAGGCAAGAGCTTAGGGAGAAATGCTCAGGGCTTACTTGGTGGGACTGAGACTGGATGGTTGAACAGACCCACTGGTGAGCTTCCTTAGCCTTAGCCTTATTGCCCAGAGAGCTTTCAAGTCAGGTCTGACAACCGGTGCAATGGTTTCCTCAAGCCCATTCTTCTCCTTAGAGACAAGTGCAGCTTAGATGGAGAGCTGACATTAGCTGGGCACGCGTGGAAGCATATGCCAGAGGGTGGTTGTAGCAAGGGACCAGGGCTAAGGAGGGAGATAGGAGAAGGGGATGATGCAAGGTAAATGTTGTTGGTCCCTTGGGATTCACTGTGAAGGGACTGGGACTATGGAAGGCCCGTCATCAGGGGTGATTCAAGTTGAGAAGTAGGAGTTAGTTTTATTATTATTATTATTTTGGTTTTTCGAGACAGGGTTTCTCTGTGGCTTTGGAGCCTGTCCTGGAACTAGCTCTGTAGACCAGGCTGGTCTCGAACTCACAGAGATCCTCCTGCCTCTGCCTCCCGAGTGCTGGGATTAAAGGCGTGCGCCACCATTGCCCGGCTAGTTTTATTGTTAATGATGCCTATGGCATGTGGTGTAGTGGTACACGCCATTAAATCTAACACTCCGGAGGCAGAGGCAGGTGGATCTCTGTGAATTTGAGTCCAGCATGATCTACATAGCAAGTTCCAGGCCGCCAGAGATAACAGTCAGTTAATAATAATAATAAATAAATTGTTGGCTGAGGTTTCTGTCCCACCTAGTCCCACACAGAGGATAGAGGTCTACATTAATTATACACTGGTTGGCCTATCAGCTCAGGCTTTTTGTTAACTAATTCTTACATCTTATATTAGCCCATTATTCTTGTCCATATTAGCCACGTGGCTTGGTACCTTTTTCAGCGAGACATTCTCATCTTGCTTCCTCTGTGTCAACTTTCTTCTTCCCAGAATTCTCCTGTTCTAGTTGTCCTGCCTTTATTTCTTACCTGGTTGCCCTGCCTATACTTCCTGCCTGACTACTGGCCAATCAGCATTTTATTAAAAATAATACAAGTGACAGGATACAAGACTATTGTCCCACAACACTTCCCCACCCCCCTTTTTAAACAAGAACTCTGAATCTAATATTTTTTGTTTAGCTTTTTGTCCAGACCATTATCCATAACATCTTGTAAACAACACTCTAAACAAAGATAAATATCCATAATCCATTTTTGGGGAATGTAGGTGTAGTTTTCCAGGCTACTTTCTGCTGATTGGGGGGCACTAATAATCTTTTGGGAACCTAAAGAAAATTTAGAATTATGATCAAGTCCTCACTGAAGTATCCTATGAGGCTTGATTTTCTCAGGCAGCAGTCTTGAATCTGTTCTGGATGTAGAACTCAGACATCTGGGCTATCTGCTCCTATTGGAGATTTCTCAGGTGGTCTTCCTTGATCAAACCCGATTTTTCTTAACTCAGAATGAGTCCACAGCCTCTCATTTCCTGTGGAAACAAAAGCAAAACCTCTTCTTCAAAGTAACATATCTTTTGACTTAAATTTTGAAGTCAAGCCATTTTCAAAATATGTATGTTGGATTAATCCAGCAGTATTTGTAACCCAATATCTTTTAGCAGCTGTTGTTCCTTCTTCCTCAGCCATCAATCAATTCAAAGACAAAACAATAATATATTTCTTGAGAATCAGCTACCATATTCTGTTTGGGGTGAAACTGTTTTTGTGTGGACAGTGGCTCATGGTTGTCAGCAGCAGCATGCTCTTCTGAGCCAGCTGTGGGGCAGACTGGCAGGTACTCCCAAGGCCACTGTGGTTAGTTCAAACAGCTTCTCTTTTCCACAGCCAGGATCACCGTCTGAGAACTACTTGGGTCCAATAGGAGGCCATACTGTAGGATCCTCCAACTCTCTTACATAGAAATTGCCACCTTTTCCTCCACTGTGAGCAGTGATGGGAAACATACAGTGGGCTGTCCTCTTAACTCTCCAGGGGCCAGTTGTTTCTGATGAAGCTAGAACACATTTAAAAATATTTTTCTTATTTCAAATTTTGTGTGGATGTGTGTGTGTGTGTGTACATGAGTGTGGTGACCACAGAAGCCAGAAGAGAGTACTGGATCCCCTGGGCTGGAGTTACAGGCAGTTGTGGGTCACCCAGTGTGGGTGCTGGGAACTGAACTCCTGTCCTCTGCAAGAACAGCAGGTGCTTTTAGCCACAAGGCCATCTCTCTAGCCCTAGAACCCATTTTCAAATTGGTAATTTCTCCCTTCCAGCCTGACAGGTTTATTGACCATTTCTCAGTCAAGTGACAAATCCAGTTCACCTGCTCAGTGACACCCTGCCAGCGGCAAGAACAGAGAGCAGAACTCAGAATACGTCCCCAGATGCCCTCTGATTACCTGGCCAGCTCCTGTTCCATGAGACTTTGAGAGGCTTTGTGGCCTGGCTGTCATCATTTGCATATTCTCCAGGAGTGCTCCCCAGCTGGCCCTGTCATTAAGATGGTGACAGGAGGGGTCATCTCTAAGATTTTCAGCCGAATTTTGTCAGCAGCCCTGTGGAGGGACTTAGAGGGGATTAGAAGGGAAGTGGTATTAGGAAAGCGGATCCAGTCCAGATGGCTAGAAAATACCTCAGCCCGCTAAGGCAGGAAGGCAGAGGTGGAATGACCTGGGCTGCATTGCTCTGCATAGGGCCCAGCTCTTCCCCAGGACTCGTGCAGATTTCATTCTCCTGCTCCTGCGATTCCATGGAGCCAGTCCGTCTACAAGTCACGGGGACTGCACAGTAAGCCGTCTTCCAGATTCCCTGGAGTCGCTCTCTGCTTCAAGCAGGCTGCGGGCTCTTTCATCATCCTGCCTGAGCCAGAGCTCACTCCTGAAGGCTCATTAGGGTTTGATATGAAACTCAGGGTCCTGAATTAAACACTTGCACCAAGCAACGTGCATGAATAAAACAGCCAAGCCAGGTGACTTAATCACATGCTTCGAAGGCTTCTGCATGCAGCTGCAACTTGGGGGGGGGTGTCATTGCTGGAGTTCTCAAGGCAGGCATGAAACGCTGGCATTTGAGAGTTCAGGAGAATCTTCCTAATCATCGTAATTTATGAGTGCGACACTTTTGTTGATATATAACTGACATATAAACACCTATAAAATTGAAATATTTTTCAAAGATTTTAAATGTAAACACTTTTTAAAATGATGTGTATGGCCGTGATTCTCTGCGTGGGTGTATGCATGTGGGTACGGATGCCCAAGGAGGCCAGAGGCACCATACCAATCTTCTTGGAGCTGGAATGACAGGTGGTCGTGAGCCGCCTGACATGGGTGCTGGGTCCTCTACAAGAGCAGCCTATGCTCTAACTGCTGAGCCATCTCTCCAGCCCATCCCATTTAAATGTCTTCAGTATTAAAACAACATTTAAATTATTGGGACTATTTATTATAGCCAAATTAGTATTCTAATAGTTTACATTTGAAGGGTGCCAATCCATAAATTGGGACATACGCATATACTTTTGAAGCCACCACAGTAGTGACAGTGCCTCCCTTCTATTGCTGACTTATTCTGGTTGTTTACCTGGTCACTCATTGACAGACATTGAGCCTAGTTACAGTTTGAGGCTATTACAAGCAGTGATTTAATTAATACAATTTCTGTGTGGTTATTTCTGTTCTGAGCTGTTGTCTAGGGTTTCTGTCCTGCCTGGTTTCTGTTTTTGTTTGAGCAGGGTCATACAAAGTTACTAGGAAATTTATTTCAGATCAGAAATATGCTTAGCCAATCTCTTTTCTGTAGCTCTTTATGGTTGTCTTGAGGAACAAATCTTTAGCTTTGAAGTCAACTTATTAATTGCTTCTTTAATGGATTGTGATTTTTGTGTAGGAGAAGACACTCCCGTTTTACCAGAGGTGACAGAGTTTTCTCTTAGAGGTCTTCTGGTTTTGAGATTTACATTTTGGATGGTGATCTCTCATGAGTTGGTTCGTATGTGTTGTGTGAGTTGTGGATCCAAGCACTTCTGTGTTGCATGTGGAATTAAGCTGCTCAAAAGCCATTTGTAGAAAAACCTATGAGTCCATCTCTGTTCACACTCTCTTCTGGTCTAGGGACCTATCAGTATTATACCAAAATATCACAGTGACTGAAGCTTTGTGTTATGTATATGGTATACATGTATGATGTGTGTGAGCCACACTGCACATGTGGGGATCAGAGGGCAACCTTGGGTGTCTTTGCCTTCTGGCTTATTTGAGACAGGGTCTTTGGTTGTTGACTACTGTGTACGCCAGACTAGCTGGCTCCCGAGCTTCAGGCAATTCTCCTGGCTTTGCCTCTGTAATAGAAGCATGCTGGGATTGTAGATGCCGGTGAGCCCCAGCGGTCTCCCCTCTCCGCTTCCCCAGTGCTGAGATAATAAGCATGTGCCTTCACACCCAAGCTATTAAAATCTATTATTATTGTTGTTGTTATTACTAATTATTTTATGCAGGAGTGTTTTGCCTGCAAGCATGTCCATGCACTGTGTGCATGCTGTACCAGTAGAGGCCAGACAAGGGCATCAGATGCCCTGGAACTGGAGTTGTGGATAGTTGTTAGCTGGCATTGGAAGGCTGGGAATTGAACCTGAGTCCTCTGGAAGAGCAGCCAGTGCTCTTAACTCCTGAGCCGTCTCTCTAATTTCCACACCCAACTTTCTATATGGGTGCCTGAATAGAACCCATGAGATCCACTTCCATGGCAAGCACTCTAGAGACCCAGCTCTCTTCACAGCCCCCTCTCACTCTTCTTTTGCCCTTTGTAAGATCACACATTCACAGTGACCACAGCGTGAGGCCACCATGGTTCAAAACTATAAAACCACGGTTTCAGACAACTGTTTTGATCTCCCACGTCTTTTACTCCACCCGCTTGTCTTCTTCAGGCTTCAGTGGCTGCATGAGCAAGCAAAATCTACAAATTGTCTAAGTGTAGGTTAATTTCTCATTGGATTTAAATGTCAAGTCTGAGGGAAAAATCACAGAAAACTATGAAGAGAATTTTCCTTTGTTTAAAATTTGATGAAGATTTCCTAACTGAAGGGTTGGTGTTGTCTGAGCATTAGCCATGGGAGGCTGGGCATGAGAAGCTGGCCCACTGGTTCAGAGCACTTGATATTCTCGCGATGGGCCCAGGTTTAGTTCTTGGGACTCATACGGTATCATACAGCTGTCTGTAACTCCAGTTCCAGGGGATCCAGCACTCTCTTCTGGCCTGCTCAGGCACCAAACACACATGGTGCACATACGTACATACATACATATATGTGCCTGCAAAACACACTTAACACATGGATGAAATAAATCCTTAAAAGAAGATGTGAGGTGGGGTGGAAGGCCCAGGAGCCCCTCCATGAGGCAGCTTGTTGCTTCTGCTAGAACCCCTTGCCCTTTGGTCAGGACCTAATAGTCCAGGGTTGCTAATAACTACGGAATTGTGTGAGGTTGTTTGGAGGGTGTCCAAGCGCATTTTCCTTCCTAATGAACTGGTGCATCTCATCAAATTCTCTAAAATGTCTGCACCCAGAGAACGACGTTATGAGCCTCACCGTGGAGAGACTCTGCTGGAGTCATCTGGGGAAAGGTGAACCCTTCCGCTCACTTGCTGATGTGAGGTTAGGCATGAGCCTGTGCGATCATGTGACACATCACCCACCTTCCATCTGTGAGACAGTGAACTCACGCATCTCAGTGTCAAGGTGATGCCACATGAGGCACAGTTGTAGTATAGACACAGAAGTAAAGATGCCCCAACTGGATGGCATTCTGAAAGCTCGTATTTTCCTGTCTCTGTTCTTCAATCCCAAGTGTCATTTTCTCTTTTCACAAGGAGAAAAGCCTTTGCAAGAATCAGCGTTGACGCTAGGGACATGCTGAAAGGAGTATCAACTCCGGGGTTTTCAGAGTCAGATTCACAAACCCATAACCAAAGCAGGTACTCATGCGAGTGTGTGTGTGTGTATGCGAGTGAGTATATGTGCATGTGTATATGCATGCGCATGCGAGTGAGTATATGTGTGTATATGCACACGTGTATGTGCACGTGTTCACGCATGTGAATGTGTGTGCATGTGTGCTTGTGTGTGCGTGCATGTGAGTGAGTGGGGGTGCTGAACTTTGACACTGGGTGGCTTTCTGATTGCTGTTTACATTATTTGAGTCAGGGTCTCTCCCTAGACCTGGATGTCACCCATTAGGCTAGGCTGTCTGGCCTGTGAGCCCCCTCCCTGGAGCTCCACCTGTCTCGTCTCTACCTGCCATACACACGGAGATTACAAGTGCAAACCAGCTTCCTCAGTGGGCCCTGAGAATATGGATTTAGGTCCCCCTGCTTGTTTGGCAGGCATTTTGCTGACTGAGCCACCTCCCCAACCCCTAGGTACTCTTTGTTTTAATTAGAATAAAGTAATTGCGCAAGGTAATAGTCTTCACTATGTTTTCAGAACCATATATGCCATGCACCTTGTTCCTATTCCTCTCGTTACTTTTCCTGCCCCCTCCCTCTTCCCACTGGTCCCTTCCTCTTCCCAAGTAGTCCCCATGCTCCTTTAATGTCCTGTTGGAAACTCTAGGCTTTGTGTAGGTGAGAAAACCCGTGGTGTTCATCTTTCTGCCTCTGGCTTATTGTAGTTATAATGATTTCCAGTTCTGTTCTCTTTCTCGCAAACATCATGATTTTATTCTTTGTAGCTCAACAAAAAGTCATTCCATATCTATAACACATTCTTTTCATCTCTGCGTCTGTTGGTGAGTGGCTGATTCTGTGATTTGGTTATTGTGAATACTGCAAAAAAAATAAATGCTTGGTGGAGGCATCTCGATTGTATACTGACTTAAATGCCTTCAGATATATACTCAGGAGTGGATCATATGGTAATTCTGATTTTAGGTTTGAGAAGCCTCCATATTGATTTTTATGAAGACTAGACTGACTTAGATTCCCACCAGAGCTGCCTAGCATCCTCACGGTCCTTGCTGCTGTTTGTCTTCTGATGTCTCACCAGGGAGAGATGACATCTTTGGTGTTATCATTATCATTTGTTTTATTGAAATGGTCTCACTGTATAGCCCGGGCTGGTTCGGAACTCACTGTGTAACTTTGAACTACCTCGAACTGCCATCCTCCTGCCTCAGCCTCTCAGATGGTGGGCTATCTGGACCTCAGTACAGTTTTGATTTGCATTTTCTTGATAGCTAAGGATGTTAAATGTGTTTCTTGTATATTTATTGGCCATTTGCACTTCTTCTGAGAACTGTCTCTCCGGCCATTTGCCTGTTTATTGGTGTGATTGCTCATTCCTTTGGTGTTTAATTTTTTTAGATCATTGTATATTCTGGGCATTAATCCCCTGTGAGATGAATAGCTGGCAACGAGTTTTTTCTGTTCTGCAGGCTGTACCTTCACCCAGGCCATTGTTTTCCTGCTGAGCAAAAGCCTTCATTTCATGCAATCTTACTTACCCATTCTTGTTGTTTCCTGAACTATTCAGAAAGCTGTTGCCTATGATTATATCTTGACGTGTTCCCTTTATGTTTTCCTCTAGTAGGTTCAAATTTTCAGGTCATACACTAAAGCTTTTGATCCATTCTGTAATTTTTTCCCGTAGGGCGTGGTGGTTCAAATGAGCAATGCTCCCCATAGGCTCAGGTGCTTGAATATTTTCTTCCCAGGAGCTGGTGCTGTTTGGGGGGAGGCTTAGGGGGTGTGGTCTTGGTGGAGGAAATCTTCACTGGGGGTGGGCTTTGGGAGTTCATAGCCTCACCTTATTCCCAGTTTGCTCTCTCAGCTTTTCGTTTGCTGTTGAAGACATCTCAGCTTCCTGCTCTTGCCACTGCGCCTGCCACATGCCCCCGTGGCTTCCATCACAATGGGGTCCTGTCCTTCTGGAACTGTAATCCAAAATAAACTTTCTTCCAGAACTCACTTTCTTCACGGTGTCTCATCATAGCAACAGAAAGTAACTAGTTCACAGGGTGAGAAAATGCATTGATGTAATCTTTTTCAAATAGATATCTAGCTCTCCACACATCATTCGCTGTTTTGCCAACACACGTTTTTGGCCTTCTGGTTCAGTACAGTGGCTGTAGGTGCAGGTTTATCTCTGGGTCCTTTGTTCGGTTCCACTGACACCTGCACCTTGGTGCCACCACCCTGCTCTTCTGATGTGGGAAGTCCTTCTGTATATGTGGTGCTTTTATTGGTTAATGAATAAAGCTGTTTTGGCCAGTGGCTTAGCAGAGCAAAGCCAGCCGGGAAATCCGAACAGAGATATAGAGAAAAGTAGGTGGAGTCAAAGAGATACCATCTAGCTGCCGAAGGAGACAAACACCACTGGAAACGTTCCTGTAAGCCACAGCCTTGTGGCGATACACAGATTAATAGAAATGGATTAATTCAAGATATAAGAGCTAGCTAGAAATATGCCTGAGACATTGACTGAATAGTGTTGTATTTAATACAGTCTCTGTGTGATTTTTCGGGTCTGAGCGGTTGGGAACAAATGAGCAGCGTCTGCGTGTGCTCTTCCATTACTTTGACTTCATAGTATGTTTTGCTATCAGGTACCGTGGGTTCTTCCAGCATCCCTCCTTCTGCTCAGCACTGCAGTGGTTATTCCGTGGGTTTTGTGCTTTTGCATGAATTCTTGAATTCTTCCCCCATGTCTGTGAAGAATGCCGTTGGAATTCTGATGGGAATTGCATCAGACCTATAGATTGCTGCAGGAATGTTAATTCTTCTAGTCCATGAGCACGGATGGCCTTGCTACCTTTTAGAGTCTTTTTCAGTTACGTCCTTTAGTGCTTTATAGGAAGTCTTTCTACTCCATGATTAGGTTTTTGTTTGTTTGTTTGTTTGTTTGTTTGTTTATATACATTGTGAGGTTGTTGTGCATTTTCCTGGTCTTCTCATTTTGTTTTTAGAATGTTCGGTGTTCATGCACAGAAAGCTGCTGATTTTTATATGTGGATTTTGTATTGCAATTCTTGACTGAAAGTGCTGATCAGATTTAAGAGTTTTCCGGTAGAGACTTTAGGGTTCTGTCTTCTGCAAGTAATGATAATCAAAGCATGGGCTCTTCATAAATGGGATGGAAAAACTTTTAACTGTGAGATCACTGTGCTCTTGCCACTAGATGAGAGGACTCACTTAGACCCTGACATTAACATTCTTAATTTGTCTTCCAAAAGACTTAAATGGGAGCAACAGCACAAACCACTTAGGTTGCTAAGAACATCAAGGACAAATTGATTATTAAAGATGGCTGGAGACAGGCAGCATGTTTGCAGAGGACAAACATAGCAGTAACGGCTGCAGGAGAGCTTTAGGAGAAGGGATTGAGAGCCTCTAACGTCAGGGAGAAGAGACTCCTGTCTCCGAACTACCTTGAAATACAGCACCATGGTCTGTGGCTCTCAGTCAAGGGTGGCATTTCCTATTTGGGCTTGGAAAAGGTACTGTTGGGGTAAACTGAGGAGCCAGCATGGCAGCCCCATATGCTGTTCATGGATGAGCTTTAGCAGTAATCTAGGATCCACAAGTCTTTCTAACATCTACATAAAACTGTGGGAAGAAAGCGCTCCTGGCGCTGTTGCTGCCTCGTCTCTCCTGGCATATGCAAGCCTTTGTTCAGTGACAGCTCTGCTGATGTTCCCTGGGTGAAATTCTGCCCCTGAAGCCCTCAGGGCCCCTGAAGCCCTCAGGGCCCCTGAAAGCTCATGCTCTGAACTCAGGATATTTTGTCATTTTAGCTACATATGAAAAAATTAGACAAGGCTAAATCTTGGCAGCTCTTTTATGTCTAAGAACTATATGAGCAGAGAGGGTGACACATGAGCTTGGTCCCCTTCATCTGTATAATATGTCCAGAGTGGAATGCTGGTCCTCACCTTCCCATCCTGCAGCCTGCTCATGGACAGTAATGAACGCCCAGAACTACAGAAATGCCTAGAACTTTGGAGTCTCACTGTGAGGGAATGAGTGCTAGATTAGGACCTGAGGAATCCTACTTTTCTTTTATACTTTAATTGATTCATTTATTAATTTTTGAGGTAGGGTCTCTTGTAGCCCAGGCAGGCCTCAACCTTATTATGGAGCCAAGGATGATCTTCAGCCTGTGATTTAGCTGCCTCCACCTCCCAGGTATTGGGTTTGCAGTTGTGTGCCGCTGGTTCTGGTTTATTCAGTGCGGGCGATCTAACCCGAGCTGGGCAAACTCTCTACCGAGGGAGCTTCAGCGTCAGCCCATTCGCTGTCCTTTGAAAACTGCAGCTTGATTATACTGACAAACATGATACATGGATTTTTTTTTTCGAGACAGGGTTTCTTTGTGTATCTCTGGCTGTCCTGGAAGCCACTCTGTAGACCAGACTGGCCTCGAACTCACACAGAGTTCTGCCTGCCTCTGCTTTTCAAGTGCTGGGATTAAAGGTGTGTGTCACTACCACCAGGCAGATGCCTGGACTTTATAAGCATTTAAGTAATACAGAAGATCCATAGAAGAAGGCCCAAAACAAAAAGAATTCCCACATCTCATGTCGCAGAAATAACAAACGTAACTGTTCTTTTTTAAAAAATCAATTTTGGATATCTGCCTCTGCATATTTACATGAAATTTTAAAATAAGTATAAAATCTGATTTTAATTTAAGTGAAGGTCAGTTAAATGATTTACTGGCCTTTATAGACCTATTCACTCATGCAAATGATGGACAGATGGTGATAGGTAGACAGACAGACGACAAACAGATAGAGACAGATACATGCATACATGTATACAGACAGATGGATGCATGAACTTTATTGGTGTTTGTGTTTGGTTTTTTGATTTTTATAGCCATGTATCATAGTTTTCTGCCTTCCCCTTGGCAGACTAAACGGCTTCCTGTGTCTCTTTTGGTCCATACACATAATCAGTAAGTGGATAAATAAACAGAGAGAAGGGAGAGATGATTACAGACACATTCCAGATGGTGTAGTAGGAGGGGCCACCGCTGATGTGCCATTACTCAGCCTTGGTGATGTCCCCACATTAAATAATATTGTGTGTTAGTTATGACCAGTGACTCCAGGGCTCCTAGAGGGGAGTCTGGAAGAATTTGCTTCAGGTGATGTTCATATCCCCTTTGTCTTTCCATGCGTGAGGGTGGTTGCCTGGGCCCTGCTCTGTGCAGGGCTCTGTGATGTATGGGGAGGCCACTGAGACCCAGGTTCTGTGTCCATGTAACTGAAGTAAGCCTTTGATGTGTCCTGCCTTGTCTTGGGGGTACTTGCTGACCCTTTGATTTTCTCTGTAGTGAACCCCATGAACATCACTACCAAGCCCAGATCCCCCTCTTCATTCCTTCATTCTTCATGTTCTTGGGAAGGTCTCAGCCTCTCCTTCCTGATGCCTTGGTTGAACACCGCTCATTTCTTGGCTGTGGTCCCAACACAGGTATTCAAGGGAAAGTCCATGTCCCTGTCTTAATAATTTCCAAAAGTTGGCACAGTTTGGGCCTCCTTAATCTGAAACCCGCACAGAAGTGCTCTTAAATCATCAACAACAACAAACCCCAAACTTCTGAATGCTATCATATGTTACATGTTATCATAAGTGGAAAATGCCACACATGACCGTGTCCTCCCCACAGGGGTACACCTGTCACCCCAGCACCCAGGAGCATGAGTGAGGAAGCTTGACAGCCGAAGCCCGACATACAATACAGAAAGCTAAGTAAAAACTGTGTAAACAGGCGTGTAGGAAGCAAATGGATGTGATGGGTAGACTTTTATTCCCATCCCATCCTCATCCCATTATGTGCATGCAATTATTAAAAAATCCAGAAAGCTGCAAAATCTAGATTGTTTTCCGATCTTTATAATTTTGTGCAAAGTGTATCCAATCTGTAGGATGAAAAAATGCCCAATTTTGCATTTGTGTAGAAGAGAGATTTTCATTGTATAATCAAATGCACTTTCTGAGAGGAATGAAAAACATTTAATTTTGTTTCTTAATTATAGACTCCCACCTCTGGATGGTATATTAAAATGTAATCCTACAGGTGCCGATGAGAAAGAGCCCCCACTGGAACAGTTTAAGCAGCCAAATTAATAATGTAGTATTGGATTATAACCTAAAATATAAACACCCATGTGCCCAGACCAACGTAAGTAACTGATCGAATAATAAAATTATAACAAAGGAGAAGAGAGAAACGTGTGTAGCGTGTAGACGCTCTCTCCTTAAGGAGCAAGATGGTCCCTCTCTCCCTGAGCATGGGTTGTGCCTAGTAGCTCACAGCGCAGGGAGTTGAGCATGGGAAGTGGGGTCAGCTGTTGACCTTTGCTCGGTGATCAAGGTTAACTTATTAGGTCAGTCATATTGATAGCATGTATACTAATATGATAACAAGGACCCTTGATATCTCTGTTGCCTTCTGACCTCAAGTTCTCAAGTCCCATCTTATAATTTAATAAGGAAGGAAGGAAGGAAGGAAGGAAGGAAGGAAGGAAGGAAGGAAGGAAGGAAGGAAGGAAGGCAGGCCCAAATCAAAAGGCATCCTATAAAATGCCTGACCAGACCTCATCCCAGTAGTCAAAGTTGGGGCTGGAGGGATCTATGGCTCAGTGGTTAAGGACACTAACTGCTCTTCAGGACCCGGGTTCAGTTCCCTGTACCCACATGATGGTTTACAATTGTCTGTAGCTCTAGTTCTAGAGCATCCAGTGCCCTCTTCTTCATACATGTACTGTATGCATGTGGTACCCAGACACATGTCCAAGCAAAATAATTCAGATAAAAAATTTGAAAATAAAACAATTAGCTTTTTAAAAATGCCAAAGTTGAGTATGGGGAAATGGCTCAGTGGCTAAGAGTGCATACTGCTGTTGCAGAGGCTGGAGTTTGGGTCCTGGCACTCATGTCCAGTGGTTTGCAATGACTTGTAACTCCAGTTCTAGGTGATCTAGTGCCCTCTGCTGGCCTCTGTGATTATCTACACTCACGTACACATACCCACACGGACAAACACATATACACAATAAGTTTTTAAAAAGTACCAAAGTCGTCAAAAATAAAAGAAGTCTGAGAATCTATCACAGCCCAAAGGAACTCAGGGAACTCTTATGATTTACTATGGTGTGGAGTCCAGGATGGGCTCTTGGGCCAGAAATCATTGTAAATCAAGTGAATCAATGAGATCCAATGAGGTGTAGTGTTTGGTCCACAGTGACTCATCAAGGTTGGTTCTATAGCTGTGACATATACACCATAGCAAACAAAACCTCTCACCAAAGCGGAAGGAATCTGGGCGAGCAGACCATGAGGTCTCTGTACTGCCTCTGCACCTCTTTTGTAGAAGTAAAACTACTTTTGGGCTGGTGAGATGGCTCCACAGGTAGAGGTGCCTGCTGCCAAGCCTGACGGTCTGAGTTCAATCCCTGAGTCCCATGCGGCGGAGGGAGAGAACTGACTCCTGAAAGCTGCCCTCTGACCTTTGCACGCACACTCACGTGCCTGCACATGCACACATGGAAATACAGACAGACAGAAAAGCTTTCTACACAGTTTACTGGAAGCTGAATTTAAGTATCGGGTTACCCTCTAAGTATCTGAGAGTGTCACTGTGAAGGTAAGACATCAAAAGGTTTGTTTTTTCAAGATTTATTTATTTTTATGATATGTGTGTGTGTTTGAGTGTGTGTATGTGTATCACATTCACGCTGCTGCCCATCGTGGCCAGAAGAGGGTGCTGGGCCCCTCAGAGCCAGAGTCTGTAACTTTTTTTCTTGTTCTCTCCTTTTGATAACTGAAGATTTACAGAAGGATTTGGCATTTCATAAGAGATAGTCAATGAGCAAGGGACCAAGAAGCATTTGTAATAAAAATTCAGGACCAGTGAAACAGAAGAAAGTGAGCTGAGGGCGGTGGGATGCAGGCAGGGTTGCCACCAGTTCAAGGCCAGGCTAGGGTACAAAGGGAGTTCATATCACCCCTCTTTCAAAATGAAAGCAAACACACAGGAAAAGGCACAAGTCGCCTTTTGGGTGACACCTGTTCTCCACACTGGCCATGATAACTGTGAGCACTGTCTCTCTAACACTGGCATTCACTGACCAAGAACTTGCAGGTTCAGCTACCTAGGCTACCTGGCTAGTGAGCTCAGGGTCTGTCTACCTCTGACCCCTAGTGCTAGGATTACAGATATGTTTCATCATGCCCAGTTCTTTAAAAAAAAATGCGCACTCTGAGGCCAGAACTCAATCGCTTGTGTGTTCAAGGTAAGCACTTTACCAAATGAACCGTTCTTACTGGTGCCATTTTGAAAATGAAGACCCATCCAGTCCCTCCCCACTCCTTGCCCCAGGTGTAAAAGATGGGGTAACTGTGAAGTCTGAATAAAGCACACTTATCTGGCTGTCATGAGACTATGGGTGACGTTCAGCCAGCTCACAATGGGAGCCTCAGAGTCGGGCAGCTGGAGCAGCCCCTTTCTGAAGGTAATGAGCTGTGATTTCTCTTATCCAGCTTCAGGGTTTTCTCCCACTTTGATTACCTTTCAGGAATAATTGGGGGGGGGAATAATTGGTGGGTTTCATTTGAGCATCCCAGGCTGATGGTGGAGGACAGGCTTGGTCCTCCTGTTCCCTCTTTTGCCTATTTTAATGTGACACCAACCAGTGTGACAGTAATTGTATCTGATGGTCTAATTGCCCACCCTTCAAAGGAGTCAGGAAAATGGGCCATATTACACAGCCACCAATAATTTCGCCTTGTGAATTACTGTTCAAAGACCCAGTGTGACGGGTGTTCATGAAGCAAAGGCGAGAGAGGGGAAATTAGACCGGAGAGACGTGGACAATTGATCACAAGGCCTTCTCTTGCACTTTCTCCCCAAAGCATACCCCTTAACACATGGCATGGTTACGTAGTTTTACCGTGATCCAAAGGAAATGATGTTGATTAATGACAACAGACAGCTATGCTAGCTAGCATTTGGTCGGGCAGTGCCTGATTTGGTTTTATCTAACTCAGGTGTAGCACCATGCATGCTCCTCTGGGCCTCCTTCAGCAAAGGACCTGGGGTTTAGAGAGCTTGCTAGGGAACTGGGCATTTCTTTTCTGCCTGTGACACAGGGAAACTAAAAAGGTTCCCAGGGGCGCTAGGTTTTTGTGATATGTCTGCTTGCTAGCACCATGTTGGAATGAGCAGAGTCCGTGTTTAAAATTTAATAATATGCTTCCTTGGTGCTGTAGATCAGATCTGAAATATCCTCCGCAGGCTTATGTTTTGAAACCCCTGGTCTTTGGCTTATGGGGCTATTTTTTTTTAAAAAAAATTTATATATTTTTATTTTGTGTGTATTAGTGTTTGCCTGCATGTATGTATGTACACCACTTGTGTGCAGTGCCTGCAGCGGCCAGAAGAGGACATCAGAGGCCCTGGAGCTGGAGGTTGTGAGCTGACACATGGGGGCTAAGAATTGAACCCAGGTCCTCTGAAAGAGTGACCAGAGCTCTTAACCACTGAGCCATCTCTCCAGCCCCTTGTGGAGTTATTTTGACAGTTGTGATGTCTTTAGGAGGTGGAGCCTGGCTGGCAGACATAGGTCACTGGGGGACAGTAAAGAGTGTATCCACTGCTGGTCCCAGCCCGTATTCTGCTTTCTGCTTGCTCTCCTCCACTGTGAAGCCATGTGGCCTTCACGCCATATCCTGTCCCCCATGAACTTCATACACTCTCCCTGATGCTTCTGAAACCAGGGGCCAAAGCAAATCCTTCCTCTCTCGGTCACTCCTGTCATGTGACATAGTCACTAAAAGTTACTGTCATACTCGGCTCTTTGGTTCCTGACAGTGGCTTCGGGGTCATGGAAACCTAGCCACCTAGCCCTCCCATGAAGCTCTGAGTCGCTGCTCTTTCTCCCTATACCAGCCCTGCAGTAAGTTCTGCATATTGTGGTTTTGGCCATCACAATGCAACTTGTTTTCTACCCAGCCATCAGGAGGCTCTGGGGCATGGCAGAGTGGGGTGAGGTGTCAAAGTGAGGAGAAAGAAAATTTCAATTGTGAACCTCACAGCAGAGGTTAGGAAGCAAACTCTCATTGCCATTGAACATAAGCAGAGGAGCTGGGCAGCCCCACAGGAACGCGATGCAGCATGGCAGGCACACGTATGAACATGTACAACCACAGGCGTGCCTTCACGCGAGACGAGGAACTGAAGGATGGGGAGGTTTGGAGTATTTGAACAGCTTTCCCCTAAAACTGCCTCACTCTGCGAGCTTGCTGGTAATTGTTGGACAACCTCAGGGGGACGCAGGGTGCTGCTGCTCTCTTGGGAAGCCCCTAGACAGCTTGACTGCTGTGTTCAGAATGGTGCCTGCTCCTCTGGCTGCGATGAGATTTGTGTGTGTGTGTCTCCCTCCCTGCTCCACCGCCCCCCCCCCACCAACCCCAGCCCGTGGGCTGCTCTCGGGGACAGGAAATTTGCTCCACTCTGCCTGGGTGTAATTAAACTTTGGGTTGAAGTCTTACCCCAGGGCACTACTGGCAAATTCAATAATGATGAATTAAGTGTGTGTGTGGGGGGGGTATTTACAGCATCGATGCGAACAGGATTTAAAATAATGTGTACAGTTCACTTAATTACACTCCTCGTGACTCCACACCCACTCCGAAATGTCATCCCGCCACCCGCTCTAATTGCAGCAGCCCTGCCATTGCTTTCTCTGCCCGTGCTTTCCATTTCTGGCTCCCTCCGTGTCTAACTCTAGATCTGTTTGCTCCGTCGGGGTGTCACTTGTGGGGCTCCCCCCAGTTCATTCCACCTGTGGCCATTGCTTGTGGGATGGCTTTCCTTTGCCCCTATTGTCAGGGGAAAGAAGCAGTGCCTGGCTCCTGAACGCCCCATGCTGTGTTCCTTTTGCTCGACCCAAAGTCTCGTGGAGGCCTCTGGCTGTACTATCTCCCCGAGTGAGGCTGGCAGGACTAATGTACACATATCACCACACCCTCCTTCCCATCAACACACTCCTGTAAGTGGCCCCTGGTCGTTTCCTTGGGAGCAGGATTTGGAAGGTGAACATAGGTTTTCTGCCTGTTCTGATTACTCCAGGCTTCTACCAAACAAGAGTTTGATGAGGTTGGATTACCAAGCAACGGGCTCTTCTTTCCTTTCCTCTGCCTAGGATCCTGCACAGTCTTGAAAGTGGATGCCACTGGTCATTGTCCCTTGGCGATTCATCCTGTCTGAGGATGTATTGTGAGTGGGAGCTGCTTGTCTGGGATGAGGGAGGAGAAGGAGGGTCAGCCTTGCATCTAGCAGGGAAGAGGGCAGACCCTGGGGTCTCTCAGTTTGCTTTGGCGCCACATCAGGGAAACTGCCCTCAGAAGCTTGGTCCCCTGAGCAAATGTGTGAGCAGCTATCGTCAGCCTTCTACTGTCTCGGTGCGGCAGGGATTCTCAGCCTGTGGGTCAAATGGCCCATTCATAGGTCAGAGCATCAGAAAACACAGATGTTTACATTACAGTTCATAGCAGTAACAAAATTATAGTTATGAAATAACAGCCAAAATAATTTTATGTTTGGGGTCAGCACACTATGAACTTTATTAAAGGGTCACAGCATTAGGAAGGTTGAGAACCATTTGTTCTATCGATCACAGTTGCTAGGAATCGTCACCAAGGAGCGGAGACTGGGCTGGAGAAAGAAAGAAACACACACAGGTCGGCTAGCTGTGGGAAGACAGACTGGATTAGGACACTGGGCCCGCTCAGCCTCATGGCACACTGGTGGTAGGCAGTGTGGCTGGGATGCCGTGTGTTTATCCCTCGCCCCCCCCCCATGTCCACCAAGGTCCCTATTTCTGTCTTCCTTCAGCTGACTTTGCGCTGTCGCCTCCCTTAGCCTCTCTGTCCCACCAGCAGTTGAGGCCCAGGAGTTGCTATTCTTTCAATCAAGCTGAGAATCTGGCCATTACCTGTTATCTGCCTCCAACCCTCTCTGGGGAGCAGAGAGGAGCACATGGTAGCCCCGGCTTACCCATCCATCCAGAAGGCATGTCTCGGAGGATACCGGTGGCGTGTGGGTGGAACACCCCCCAAAGGCTTATAAACCCAGAAATGTGGGTGTCAGATGGCAGTTCCCTTCAGTTCCAGGATTCTGTGGGCTGGGATCCCCTGCCTGTATTGGGATAGAGAAAGAAGGCCACCATGAGCCATGTACCTTTGTTTAGGAAAACCATCTCTTCTCCGTATTCTCGCCAAAGGACACCGGGTGAGCTTTCTCCCACACCAAGCAGCTTTTCAGTCCTTGGCAGGCATCGTTAAGTTCCCTACAATTCAGCTTAACTCTATCAGCATCTACCTGGAGAAAGTGTCGTGTTCCACAGGTGAAAGGCTCAGTCCCACAAGCCTGTCTCAGCTCAGGGCACTGGCCATCCACCGGCTGGGCTTCAGACCAACCAATGGTGAAGAGGCCTTCAAGCCCCTCCTCAAGTTTTCTCATTGGCTAGAATGGCTCACAAGCCCTGCCTCAAGTTTTCTCATTGGCTAGAATGGCTCACAAGCCCTGCTTCACGTTTACTCATTGGCTAGAGTGGCTCACAGGACTCTGGGAAGGAAACTTAGTGGATTGTCAGCTCTTTACAGAAAGCTCTGATCATGCTGTGGAGATGTGGAGGCCAGGTGTGGGGAAAGAACCCCGCAGTGTGCACCAGCACCCTAAGCTCTCTGAACCCAGTCCTCCTGGCTTGTTATTTTGCTTTCTTATGAGAGCATGCTTGGCTGTGGGGCACAAATCCAGGCCTCAGCCCTTTCCCCTCCCTGGAAGTCAAGCCAGTATGTGGGGGTCCCAGCTGTCCTACTCACAGGCTCTAGGGGTCCATTGCAGGAGCCATCACTTTGCCATTAGCTGCATTCTAAAGGGGTATCTTATGACTTGGCTTTCTTTCTCAACACAGGAAATTCGCAGGGGCCCGAGGAGCCCTAGGACCACAGTGAAGACCGAAATATGTTCTCCTTACTACATCACAGTGTCCTCTCCACCTGCAGATCTCTGGGTGATGGATAACATCATCCCTGCACCCCCGGGAGGAAGGCATTGGCGAGGATGTTCGAAGATAATTAGATGAAGGCTAACAATGTAGGCTCATTAGCAGGCAAACTTTTTCAAATTACGAGATAAGTGAGCCTGTAAAACGCTGCCTCTGGCAAATCAGGAGCAGTGTTATCTTCGAAGGCTCTTGCCAGGCAGCCAAAAATCTGTGGGAGAGTGTGGCCAGGAGAGGCAGAGGGCTGTCAGCATCCAGAGAACATCGGGGCCAGGAGAGACCAGCTCTCTAGCTTTGGCCTTGAGCCAGGCAGGAAAATGGATGAGCAGCCTTTTGAGGTTCTACCCAGCACACTCAGCCCATAAATAGATAGATGGCTTGCATGTAGATCATTTTCAGAGGCAAAGCCAGGCATACATCCTACCCACGCTTCCTGACCCCTGGCAGCTGTCGGGAGACCATCCAGGTGTTAAAGAGAGTCCGGGTAGAGATTGTCATCCACTTGGAGGAGACCATGTTCCTGAGAGACAGGGTGTTCTCAGTCAGGTCCTCAGGAAGTCTGCCGTCCATTAGACTCACCTAAAACATTGGCTGAAACTGCAATACGATTCTTTACCTGCTGCAAGCCTCTTTACTGAGCAGGAAGTTGTAAGAAATTCTACAGGATGATATGTGTGTGTATATATGAGTAATATGTATAGCCAGCGACCACACTGAATGCTGTGTTTTGAGCAGAAAAATATTGGAAAAGGTATATGTCCTCGTATGATTATTACGTTTTTTTTTTTTTTCTAGAGGAGCACATTAGAAGCTGTCGTAGGTGGTTAACTGTGAGAGAAATATTCAGGGCTGGGAGAGAGACTTCTGTTTTCCCCTTCCGCCCTTTGGTTCTGTTTGTGTTTCTAAGTGTCATGGTCCCCTCCCGCCATCAGTGTTGCAGGAATAATCTGAGCAGTGGGATTTGTGAGCTCCTATAGCTTGAGTAGGGAGTTAGTTAAGCTAGTCTCAGCTAGGACTGGGGAGTGTTACTTTTTTTTGTGTGTGCTTTCCTGTCTGGTCTCTGGGGTGGTTGGGGGGTGTCAGTAATTCCTTGGTAAGTTCATAGTCAATGTTAAAGGTAAAATGTAGGCACATTAATCCTGGTAGGGGTGAGCTTGCAGGCATTCAGGAGTCCATGGTCCTGTGGAAGGGTGGTGGGGAGGACTTTTGTAGGTTGTACTCCAAAACAAGAGAAAGGAAATACTTAATTGCTTAGAATGGAAAGCTCCTAGTTAAGGTTGCTTGGCAATTTCTGATTGGTTGGGCTTATATTGATTTGGATATGGTTTGCTTACATGGAAACACCAGAAGTTGGGGTCATCTCATTCTAATGAGCTGTGTAGTGTGTGTGTGTGTGTGTGTGCGCGCGCGCGCTCACCTTTATTACATGCATCGTTGACTTGGCGATAAACACAATCTGTACCCCCTTTCTCATCCCTCACAATCAGATGTGGGGCCACAGGTGCTGACTCTCAGTGCTCTTCTTCCTCCCATCTTAATATTTGCCCATTTCCATCACCTCTCTTTGACCACTTCCCAGGTCGTCCCTGGAACTGCTCCTCCCCGCCCAGAGGCAGCTCTTGTGTCCAAGTTCGTACATCACCCCACATCACCCCCAACACCTTCTATCCCCACGGCCTCGCATCTTTCACTCCTTTGGACTCACGCTCTGTTGAAAAGGCAAACAGCTTGTCTTTGTCTCTTTCCCTATGACAGCATCACTTAGGATCTGGACACGATGCTTATTCTTGTCTCAAAATGTCTGTATTTTGACTCTTGAAAGGTAAGGATGTGTGAGCTGCATTCACACTTCTAGGCTGAGGAAGGTTTTCCTTGGTACTTCATTCTCGGTTTAGACTGCTGCCCATCACCCGGAGAACTGCACTAGCTGTGTGCTCTCTGCCGGTCGTATACAAGCACGTGTGCCAGACTCTTCTCTTTCTTCTCTTCCCTTTTCATTTAGTTTTAAATAGAACTTTCAGTCATCTTTTTGGGGCATCTGTTTTAGTATGAAGTCTGTATAAGTCTGTGCGTGCACAGGTGTGTACCATTTTGAAATAACTATTTTTGAAAACTGTTTAGCAAAGCAAATATCTCTTTAAATCTGCCCCTTGCTCATGTTCATTTTCTTCCCCTAGCACCCTTATTGGGACACAGTGTCTCCTGATTATCTCCCCCGTGTCTTACCGTCTTTTTAATGATGTACATCCGAGGATCTCTGCCTTGCTGATCCACGCCTTACCTCAAGCTGTTGAACTAATTGAAATGCAGTAGGTTTTGACTTCGAGGTCTAGTAGCTTCTTCTTAACGTATCCGTTTTCAGCGTGCAAGACTGAGTCCTTAGAGGGTTCATTTCATCTCTCAGATCTTTAATCAGGTAAGACACATTGTATATTACATTTTAAATGGCAAGTCTATCACAGAAAGGTCGCGTCTCTCTGTTTGCCTCATCCACTCCCCCTTATCCACAGAGCATCCTTTCCCCCAGGCTTTGAAACATTTTAGTGCCCACTGTTCTCTGCTGGGTGTGTTTTTTATCAGAGCTCCAGGGCCCTTGTTACGGGAACTTTTTCTTAGATAATGTTAGAGTTAGGCTAAACGCAACTGATCTCCGCAGCAATGTCCAACCCGTGAGGCAAGTGGAAGGTCAGCCTGCAGGATGTGTGAAATGCAGGGATTTTCCTTTTCAGAACAAAACTCATCTTTTCTTTTGTGCGAGTGCTTGCGTGCTTACATATAGACCAAAGGTCAGCGCTGGGTGTCTCCCTCCGTCATCTATCTGTCTTATTTTTGTGAAATAGCATTTTTCACTGAAGCCAGAGCACCCTGTTCAGCTGGATGCCCAGCCAGCTCTATGAGTCTTCCCCAGAGCTGGGATTATAGGTTTCGTCACACTACCATGAGCTTTTCTACATGGGTGCTGGGATGACACTCAGATCCTCACATTTGTGCAGCAAATAATTTACTGACTGAGTCGTTTCCCCAAGCATCAGTGGTTTATGTGCTGAGTTTTCCCTGGACACACACCTTTTCGGGAAAGCTACCTATTTCCGTGTGAGTTCTGAGCTTTTCCACACCCGTGGGTCCGAGCCTAGACTAAAGCACTGGAGTTGATGCCCTGCCTGTGACTTGCGGGAGGCCGGGAGTCTGCATTTTAACACTATCCCTGTGATTCTCAGCCCTGTTCAAGCGAAACACCGAGTGTCTATAGGGAGATGTGGAGGTGGTGACAGGAAGGCCACAATGTGTTCCCGAGGGCTTCAACAGACAGGATCCCTTTGAAGGCTAAAGACAGTTCAGTGGTACTGTGTGTGTACACAGCTCTGGGTTTAGTCCCTAGCATGTTAAAAAAAATCTTTTTCGATGGCCAGGTTGCTATTATCAGAACTGGGGGTGGACTTGGGGAACCTTAGATTACTTTGTGCCGATGTGCTGTGGAGGAGGGGGCACAGTCTCTGGTTCATTGAAGGTCTTTGGAGGTGTTTTTCTGGAGCAAAGGGAAGGGGGCAGTATATTTTAAAGCTATTTAGTGACATGAAGGGGAAGAGAAAGAGGCCAAGAGAAAAATCTAATCGGGCATCAACTTCCTTGGGGTTTGTATTCCAACATTGCCCAGATTTCAATTAAGCAAAGCACCTCTTCCCCATCCCCAGTTGATCATGGGTTGCCATGGCAGCAAGCATACTTTGCAATGAGTCCACCCCACCCCCACTACCTACCTCTGGCAATGCATAGTCTATGAGTTCTTGGTTTCTCAGTAGACACAGGGTCCTGGTGGCTCCGTGGGCAGATAGCAATGGGAGGTCAGAGCTGGCAATTCTGGAGATACCTTGGCTCTGTGCCTTCCGGAAATATGTCAGGCTACCCTGTCTGACAGAGCATGGCATTCCTACTTGCCTGTATTGGAATGATTCAGGAACTCATAAAGAGATGCCACAGGTCATCCTGTAGGCAGCTCACACTTGCACACACATGTCCAGGATGTGAGTCCGTGGGCTTCCCTTGGGTCCTCTTCGAGGACAAAGATTCTCCAAAGTGGGTTCCAGGGGCTTAACTATATTGACCCTTGTTTCTGTCCAGGTGCCCAGCTGTAAATAGCGAGGTTGTAGAATCTATCATCGTGTGTGTGTGTGTGTGTGTGTGTGTGTATGAGAGAGGGGGAGAGACGGAGGAAGATTGTATATGTGTAGTTGTCTGTAACTGTCTCTCAGTTTCCTGGCCTTGGGACCCTTCTTCACATGAGTATATAACCAATGCCAGTTTGAACACCGCCAGGACCATCTACCCTTCCTTTGTTTCCAGGCAGATGTTTTGGATTTTTCTGAAGCCAAAAGAAGCCAGACTCTCTTGGGCCATGTGGTTCCTTTCTCTTGAGTTTTTCTGGGTGGCCTTTGCTTCCTGTTCTTGGTGTGCCCTGTCGAAGAAGGAGCAATGTGGGACGGCTGCTTCCGCTCTGCCTCGTTTGGTCGAATGCTCTCCCCAGGCACGGTCCACTCTGGAGCACTGGGGCAGCCTCTTCTGTCCCTACACTAACTTTCCTTAGTCCCACTCGGCTGGATTCCTAATTTCTTTTATTTCTGCTCTCTCAGAACCAATTTTTTCTTTGCTCCATTGGCTCAGAAAATATCAGGCCAGCCGAAGATATCGCTGTCTGCCAGCTCCCTTCCGAGCCTGGCTTGTGTTCAGAGAGCAGAGGACCCCAGAATCCAGGTGGCGTCCTCACCGGGCCGTTGAACATCTAAACATTGTGCCTAGTTTTGGGCATAGAGACTACATAATTGGGACTGGAGAGATGACTGAGTAAGGGTAGTGTTGCTGTTTGAGTACCTGAGCTCAAATCTCAAGAACCTATGTGAAAATCTGGATACAGTCACACACCTGTAACCCTGGCACTACAGGGGGTGAATGTGGACACGGGAGGATTGGTGGGACTTGCTGGTTGCTAGCTTAGCTCCAGGCTCAGTGACAGACTCTGTCTCAAAGGAGTAAGGTGGGGAGTGATAGAGCAGGATACCCAAGGTTCTTCTCTAGCCTTTGAGTGTGCACAGCTGTAAGCACCATCATAGACATGCACAGCACATGTCCAGCACACACCACACACACACACACACACACACCCCACAATGAAAAGAAAAAGCAAAAAGGGTAGAAAACAAAGCAGCCCCAACTTCACAAAAATGAGATGTGTCCCTTTGGTTGAGTGCTTTAGTCTAAATGATCTGGTGAGGCCCTTCCCCCTCTCAGAAAGGAGGGTCTCTTAGCTCTTTCCTTTTTTGCCTATGCTATAGAAAAAACGGACCACAGCATGGTTTCCTTCCCACAAAAGTCCAGCGCTATTTCATTAAGTCAATATAGTCCCAGTACAGTTTTTCAAAAATCATATATGATGAGTTTTAGAAACTTACCAGGGAAATGTGAACAGAATGGCTTAAAAAATAATTAAGCTTATTGAATATATAGTATATGTGTTATATATAGATAATGTACATATTTGAGTATGTATATATCCATCTATTCATTCATCCATCCATCCATATACCCACCTATCTATCCATTATCTATTTGTCCACCCATCTACTCATCCATCCATCCACTCATCTATCTATCTATCTATCTATCTATCTATCTATCTATCTATCTATCTATCTATATCATCTATCTATCTATCATCTACCTATCTACTAACCCACAGGATCATAAGCAGCCAGACAGCATGCTTTAGGGATGCAATTAAGCTACTTTCTGCTCATCTGCCTGGCCAGAACATGTTTTTAGGAAGTGCAAACTTGTATCAGTGCTACCCAGAGTCAACTTAATTAGAAGAACAAATCTATTATTTCAGATAGCAAAAGGAAGGAAAGATAAAAGAATGTTACTTTGTATTCCAGAGTAATTCGGAGCACCTTCAAGGGCATCCTGCTCCTCCTAATTTTATTGATGGAAAGTCTCTATTATCTTTAGCTGCAGGTAATCCTTCCTGAAAGTTGAAAATGTCAGCACAAATGCAGAATTTTAAGGCATGTTTGCATTACAGGCAAACCACGGCTCTCTGCTAACACGGAGATTTGGGATTTAATGGTACTTGACAATCTGTACCAAATTCAATCCTGATCCAATTTTTTTTTCTCCTTCACCACAGGTAGATTTCCGTTGTGAATAGATTAGGTGTGCTGGGGCACTGTTCATCTTTCTTATTGTATTTTTATAAATTCAATCCAGGTTCATTGTAAAAGCAGAGAACCAGGCTTTGTTCCCAGCTTGTTAGGCGAGGAGTGGGGTGTCCTACTCTGAACTGCTTCCAGCAGCCCTATTGCACGAGTCATATTATCCCCATATAGCAAGTGGGGAAACTGAGACCCAGGCGGCACAGTTGATGTCCCCAGAGACCTTTGCCTAGAAGTTGGTGGGGCTCCATTACCAATGTGGGGAGGGAGCCGAGTAACAGCTGCTTGACAGCGAAGGCACATCGGACCCTTTTGAGACGAACAGTTATTATTTGCAGAATAAAAGTTTAAAAGCCAGCTAGGGAAGATGGACTTGGTTTTCAGGCCCCGGAGGCACTTTCTCCCCCTGCTTCCTTCAACACTTACCTGGGGAAAAAGAGGAAAGGTGAGAAATCAAAGTGGAGAGAGAAGAGTGTGAGGAGCCTCCTGCAGCTTCACTGGGCTTCTTGATTGGTGTCTGCTGGGAGCACTGGAGGCCACTGGCCATGCAGGCGGTGGCAGCTGGCTCTGCCCTGCCCGTCTGACCCACCATTCCTTGCTTTGATGACAGCCCCCAGGAGAGGGTTTGGAAGAATTGCCACACCAGGGAATTGTGCTAAGTCGTAATCAGCATGTGGGCACACACGTATACCCATCTGTCTGTCTGTCTGTCCATCTCTCTTTCCATAAGTGTGAGAGAAAAGGAAAGAGGAAATGTATCTAAGTTTATGTTTGCAGATATATATTATTTCCATATTATATATAGGTGTGTGTGTGTGTGTGTGTGTGTGTGTGTGAGAGAGAGAGAGAGAGAGAGAGAGAGAGAGAGAGAGAGAGAGAGAGAGAGACCTTAAAGATGAGAGAGGACTTCCCAGAAGCTCTTCCATTCTAGTCAAGGGAAACAGGAGCCCCCCCCCCCCAAACACACACACCGAAGATCAGAAGAATTAGGTCAGGGACAAAACTATAAACTAGGGAGCAGCCTGGAAGAGGAACCAAAAGCTCCCCCCCTCCCCCAGTACCTCTCAGCTCTAGTGGGCTTTTCCTGCTGAGTCTCCGCCCTCAAGGTTCTGAAAGGACAATTTGCCTCTATTCTCTGTTCATGGAGAACACCCAGGTGTGCTGTCCTTACGGGAGGGGAGACTGCCATCATTCTTACCGTGTTTCTCTCTTCCCTAGCATCTTGGGTGGTGTTTACCTCTGCGTGGTCTGAGATAGTCTCTGATTACATCAATAGCGTGAATATAGTGCAGGGAGGGGTGTTTAGCTGATTTGGAAAGCAGACTTTTCTAGACACAAACATTTAGCTTCATGATGTGTAAATTATGTGCATCTGGGTGCTGTGCTAATTGCCTCTCTGAGCCCTTGCTGATTAGCCATGAACTCACACAACCCTGGGGTATTCACGAGCATCTTAATGGGGCTCACCTCATAGCCTGGCAGCTTCCGCCAGTCTTGGCTGCTGCTCTACCTGAAGAGCACAGGACACCCATCTGCCGTGATGCCCTTTGCTCCCCTCCAGGAAAGTGCTTTCCATTAAACCTACAACGCTGACCCTTTGGGGGCCTAGGCAATTCTCTTGCTCAATGATCTGGAAGGAGTTAGAGTAATTCAACTAATGACCAAAAAATAAAGAAGTACAATGAGATCTTTTTAAAGTCCATATCAGGAGTCAGCCATAGGTCCACTCAGAGCCTGGTTTTGCAAATAAAGTTTTATTGAAACACAGACACACAACCCACACATTATCTGTGCATGTCTTTGCGCTACAACAGGCAATTGAACAGTTGCAACAAAGCCAGAATGACCCTCGAGTCAAAAAGTCGGCTGACCTTTGAGTGCCCATGAAGTCAATCTTTGTGTATATGAATGTTGTTCCAGCAAAAAATAGGACATTGTACAACTACATCCTTAACCTTAAAGAAGATCAAAATGTCCCCGAAAGCAGGAGCAGAGTGCTCCATGTGGGTGTGTGGATGCTTTCTCAGGAAAAACCCCCGCAACACACACACTGGCTTTTGTGCTCCCTACAACAAATATTCAAGTGCTCAAAGTGTGCCATACAAGTTCTGCAGACAAAATCTGTGCAGAACCAATTCTTGCCCTTCTCTCTTGGTATGTCTGTGAGTGTGGAAGGTGACAGACCTTGAGACACAGATGGCAAGTGATGGACTTGAAAACTCGTGAGTGTAATGACAAACCAGGCTGCAGAGAGAAGCCTGGCCTCGTACTAGTGCATGTGCACACACACACACGCACGCGCACACACACACACACTCGTACACTCACATAAGCACTCACTTGCTCATCCACACATGTATTCTCTTTAATATGCCCTTCAAGCCGTGCCTGAGAAAGAAAGGCTCCCAAAGCACTTGTCAGGGTAAGATTTATACCACGGATGTCTCAGAACATGATGTATTGGCCCTTTTGAGTCCAAACAACATTTGGCCAGTTTGTAAGTGGCCATTTCTAATTCCTGTCTAGCAAGATTATATTGTTCTAAGCATCAACCCAGAAGGAGGCTGGAAGGTAGCTGTTTGTGCCTGACTCTGAAATCATCAGGACAATGAACGCGCACACACGTCTTTTCTAAGAGAAGAGAAAATTAAACACCTAGTTTTGGTTTGGGGTTTGACTGCTTGAAAGTCCTCATACTGCTCCCCGACCACTTGATGCTAAAGGAGATAAAGTTGGGAACCACTGATGTGAGAGCACATTTATGGGTCGTGCTTCAGTTCTGTAGAAAGCCACCTCTCAAAGCCCAGCAGAATAAACGGTATGTGTGTTCCTATGGGCTTACACAGATCTAGTATAAAAATACATGTGTGCAGGTGTGTGTTCATTCATGTGCTTGTGTGTGCAGGTGTGTGTGTACATGTATGTGTGTGCAGGTGTGTGTGTGCATAGGTGTGTGTGTGTGTGTGCACTCATGTGGCTGTCAGAGGTTAACTTCAGGTATGATTCTTCAGGCTCTGTCAACTTTCTCATTTGAGAAAACATCTTTTTATGAGCCAAGAACTTGCAGAGTAGATTCACTGGCAGATCTACAAGCCCTAGGGACGAGCACTTTACCAACGGAAGCCTTCTCTAGCCCTAGTATACAAATTTTAAAACTTGTTCCAGTGTTTAAAAAGAAAGTCACCACTGGGTGGTAAGTGGCTTTTAGTTTTTCTTGGTGCTTATTAGTGTTTTCTGAACTCTCTGTAGTTTAGGGATGCATAATATCATCCAGTGACATTTTAGCCAGGTGCTACTGCTTGGGCCACTGAGGCAAGATGACCCCTTGGCTCAGGAGCTTTGGGACACCCTGAACAATAGAGTGAAACCTCATCATTTAAGAAAGAAACATTATTTTAATGAACTTTAACGGAAAATAACGTATATTATTTTAGGGCACGAAGAGACAGCCTGCCATCCAAGAAACGCACTTGCTTCTCACTGACTGGACCCAGTCGTTCTGTGAGTAGTTAGAGCAGGCTTTCCCTCAGGCTCTCAGAGAGTCTCATAGACTAGAGAGCTTGGTTAGTGTTGTCCTGGAGATACCATGGGGCTTGGGAGACTGAGTGATCGTTTTGACAGCAGGGTCGGAGGCTGGTGGTGTCTGGAACAGGCATGTTCATGCCATGCCAGAAGGCATCCTGGGGTCCACCTGCATAGGCTGCTTCCTAGCCAGAAGCAACTGAGACCTTTCGAGGTCCCAACCTTCTTCCAGGGACATCTGCATCAGTCTGGAGGTAGATTTGCCTGGAGCAACCCAAGCCCCAGGATACATTTGTTTGTTTGTTTTTGTCTTTAAGAAGGGGAGGAAGGTCTGGGGCGAGTTTCATGGGAATGAGTGCTGGGAGAGACTGAGGATGTCAAGGAGGCATCCCTGTTGTGCTGTATAGTTTTATGACAACTTGACATAAGCTGGAGTTAACTGAAAGGAGGGAACCTCAACTGAGAAAATACTTCTGTAAGATCTGACTGTGGGGTATTTTCTTATTTGGTGATTGATGGGGAAAGCCACAGCCAATGGTGGGTGGTGCCATCCTTGGGCTGGTGGTCCTGGCTTCTATAAGAAAGCAGACTGAGCAAGCCATGGGGGAGTAAGCCAGTAAGCAGCACCCCTCCGTGGCCTCTGCATCAGCTCCTGCCTCCCAGTGGTGGACTGTTACCTGGAAATAAGGTGAACCAAAGCCTTTCCTCCCCAAGTTTCCCTAGTTTCATTTTGACTGAAGGCCCCAGGATGGGGTTAACTCCTGGTTGGAGGAACTGCCTGCATTCATGGACATTGTCATGAGATGGCAGACTTACAGGAGAGATATGGAAGGGAAAAATGGAGGGGTGGTTTTGATCGATAGACCCAGGGCTGGTGAAGGCATGCCTCCTCATTTTGGGAAGTGTATTTTTCTCAATCTGTCTGCCATGGCTGTATTTTCTTTTACATTTCCCAAAAAATGCTCTCAGAAAGGGCTTTTAGCTGAGGCAAGGAAATGGTGGTTCCTGTCAAGGAACCTCGTTTTTCCTCCCAGTCTTAAAAAACACAAAACAAAACAAGAACACTTTTTGAAATTTTAAAAGAAAATGCATATGTGCATGTGTGTGCAGGCAATGACAGAAGCCAGAGGGGAGCTGGTGTTACAGGTGCTTGTGAGCTGCCCCATGTGGGTGCTGGGACCCCTGCCTTCTAATCTCAAGTTTTGTTGACTCAAGTTTCTGTCCTGCCTTGTTCCCACAGCCATTAAGTCCCAAAGAAATCATACAGAGGTCTATATTAATTATAAACTGATTGGCCTAGTATCTCAGGCTTCTTATTAACTCTTATAATTTATATTAGCCCATAATTTTTGTCTGTGTTAGCCATGTGGCTTGGTACCTTTTGCAGTGAGAACTAATGACAGACCCAAGGGATGATGATGCTCAAGTCCAGAGCTTGATGACTGGGATGGAATTAAATGAATCTAGGAGGGGGGCATAGGGGGAGTGCTGGAATCTTAAGGGAGGGTCTGTTGACTCTGCCACCTCTTCTCCTATGAGGGAGCATTAGCAACCCTGATTTCTGATCTTTCACAGGGCCTGTACCTTCTTGAGCATCTCTTATAGGTAGTCACAGCAAATTTGATTAAGATGTGTGGTAGTTTGATTGAGATGTCTCCCATAAGTCTCAGGCATTTAATTACTTGGTCCCCCGTTGGTGGTGCTGTTTGGGGGAGGATTAGGTGGTATGACCTTGCTGGAGGACATATGTCATTGAGGGCAGGCATTGCAGTTTCAAAAGACCTGTGCTATTTCAAGTACATGTTCTCAGCTTCGGCTTGTGAGTTCCCAGCTCTCAGCTACTGACTCCAGCTGCTATGTCTGCCTGCTGCCGCCGCTGCAATTATGAACCCTCTAGACCTGTAAGCGCCGGATAAGCTCCTTCCTTTGAAGTGGTCCTGGTTGTGGTGTTTTATCACGGCCACAGAAAAGTTACTGATACAGGGTGCTAATAACTTTTCCTGCCCAGAGGACAGCATTCCACATATGGACTGGACCATAGTCAGGGATCTAGAAAGTGTTCAACGGCTTGTCTAAAATGTTAATTTTTCAAGTCTAGCCATTTTGTTATTTGAGGTTCCCTCTTCCCAGATGATTGTAGCTTGTGTCAAGTTGAGAACAAAACAAACAAAATAAAAAAAAACATGTTGAAATAAGTGCGGTGGGGCTGTGTCCCCGGCACCCGGCCACCAGCATGGCTAGCTTATGCCCAGAAATAATTACACAGAAACTGTATTCTTTTAAACACTGCCTGACCCATTAGTTCCAGCCTCTTATTGGCTAGCTCTTACATATTGTTCTAACCCATTTCTAATATTCTGTGTAGCCCACGAGGTGGCTTATCAGGGAGGATCTTAACCTGCATCTGTCTGGAGTGGAAGAATCATGGCGACTCCTTGACTCAGCTTCTTTCTCCCAGCATTCTCTTCTGTTAACTCCACCCACCTATGTTCTAACCAATAAAATGGGCCAAGGCAGTTTCTTTATTATAATTAACCAATGTCCTTCCTCAATCAAAACCAACCAACCAACCAACCAACCAACCAACCAACCAACCAGCACAAGCATGCACCATGCCTGACTTCTTACTTAAGTGCTGGGGATTTGAACTTAGATCCTCACAGGTGTGTGGCAGGCACTTGACTAACTGAGCCTCTCCCCAGCCCTGCAGGGACTTTTTGGATGCAGATGTCTTGCTGATGAAGGTCCCTCTGGAGTCTGTGATGGTCTGCTTTGCATGCAGGGGCTTTTGCACTGGGCGGCCTGGTTCAGGGTGGGCTACAGAGCAGCAGAGAGCCAGGATTTATTTCTGAGATCATAATTAACTAAGCCAGGAGTGAATCCAGGTCCGTGAGATGGCTGCTTGTCCCTCTAACGTAGAGCAGCTGATCTGATAGATGGGCTTTTAATATTAGTGGATTTTTTGGTTCTATTGCCTGAGAGTAGAAATGATTTTACCTGGATCCCAGGAATGAGGTACATTTTAGTGGGTGGTTTGCTTAATGGATGAGAAATCTTTCGATATTAGTGAGCTGGCCTCTTCTGCAGCTGTACATTTAATTTCTGCCAATTACACAGACCCATTTGCTTATTCATAAGTGTTCAAGGTACAGCTGGGGCGGCTTTTGGTGCCTGTCAAAACATGTGCCGCCCGAGAAGCCCAGGAAATCGACTGAGCCGCCCAGCATGTGCAGTTTCTGACCTCAGATCATCGTGCGGCCCGTGCTTGTTAGAGTGATAATAGCAAGACCCTTTGTAGCTAAGAAGGTTGAAAATAAACTTTGGGTTGTTTCGTAAGCTCCAGGGTGGGGCCCAGATGTCTCTCTGCCTAGAGGTCAGTAATGGAACATGACAAATACTCCGGTTCCCTTCCCATGAAGTTTCCTTGGTCCCCAGTGGAATCTTTTCTGGCCTGGAGCTCTGGAGGCACAGGAAGAACATCCTTAACAGGCTCCAGACAGAGGCCAGTGTCTGCCTGCTCCACGCAGAATGTGATTAGTTTCCCACCCTTGCTCCTCATAGGACCTGGGTTCTTCACTGGGTACGGTTCCTTGTGTCTGATAGGGTGCAGTGTGCTGGCCTGGGGGCAGGAGCCGGTGGGAACGGGGGGAGGGCATAGCTGTTCAAGCATGAGGACCTGAGTTCTGGTTATCAGAAAAGTCAGATGCTGCAGTGTATACCTAGAACCCCAGAACTCAGGGCAGCGGGAACAGAAACAGGAAAATCTCAGGGATGCAGTGGCCGGCCATCTAACCAGAATGGTGAAGCTCAGACTGAGCGGCCCCAAAATAAATAAAAAGGTTGGAAATTGATTAAGACAACCAACACCAACCTCTGCCGTCCACAGGCACCGACACACATGCTCACACATACACATGCATGCATGCACACACACACACTCACATGTAAACATACACCTGTTAAGCGTGCATCTCCACATTAGAGCTCCAAACCAGTGGAGACAGTGCGCTGGATGTCTCCCTCGGCGTTGTGGGTGCAGCTGTCGGCTATAATACTGACGCCCGCTGCTACCAGGCAGGCCTCATCAGTCATTGACAGATATAAGTGGATCACAGGAAAATTACCTGCCTGTGAGGAATTAGCCAATCACGTGGTAATTACTTAAAGAGGCCTCATTTGGGCTGAGGGCGTCTCACAGAAGAGGAATGAAATGTGGGAAACGATGGTCAAAGAGATACAAATTAGGGGATATACCACATCCTCTATCCCATAAATGGACGCACTTTTGAGAAATACCCAGTGTGGACGGAGATTTGACCAATGAGGTCGACAAAATGCTGCTCATAGTGGTGTCAATGGCGCCGTCTTCCTGATCCTCCCAAATTTCTGACCAGTTGCATAGGTTAGTGTTTGCAGTGATATTTAATAATAAAAAAAAAAACAGTTCAGAAGCAGCCTTGGTGCCCAGAGGTATGAGAAAGTCTGGACTAATTTGCATTGCTTGGCAATGCCTGAAAGGGTCTTTAACCGTAAAAGGAAGGGCTTCTGTTACGTTTCGTGGGAACAAAGAACAGTCTACCGTCGTGTAATATGATATTTCAGCTCAGTACAACCACATCAGGGGTGCAGAAGGAAGTGCACCAACCTCTGTTGTTACTTTTTAGTCCCTGAGATCATGGTGGCTTGCCTCGTATTCTGTGTACTTGGTCAGTTTCCCACGGTTCCTTCTGCGTGTATTTATAATTTCATGATCAGAAGCAAGACCATAGATGAGGATGTTTTGAGTGAGGCCTATCACCCTGTGTCAAGGCGGATAGAGCCCAGTCCTGTTGTGGTCTCTTCCACCCGTAACTTGCATTTAGTTGATGAGGCTTCGATGACATTGACTCAATGCTCTGACATTGGTTTTTACGCCAGAATCTTACATTTGTATCTCTCTGTTGTCAGTTCAAAGGGCTCTGTGAGATTCAAGGACACCATTGGTGCAGAGACGCCATGAAGTAAGAGGAATTGCTGGGCTGAGATGCCCGGAGTGTCCTTCCCTCTTTTTTACTGTTCTCTTGACAAACGATAGGCCAAGTTTATTGTCGCTGTGCAGCTGACCTACCTGTCAGTTCCTGACAGGTGGGCCACAACTCACATACTGAATGTGTCCCAAAGGTAATTTAGCAAAATTACGACCAAGTCAAAAATCACCCCTGTGGAAATCCTTTTTCTCCCTTAAACCTTCTGGACTCAGTTGCTCGGAATATTAAAGGCAAGAAGTTACTTCTGTTTTTGACCCTGTCTTATTGAAGCCTTCACCTTTTCTACAAACTTAAGGGCAAAATCAGTTTGAAGAAGCAGTGAGAAAGAGAGCAGAAGGGGTGAATGAAGGGAATACTTTCTTCTTTGTCTATTTTTATTCTTTTATTTATGTGTGTATGTCTAGATGTATGTGTATGCACCCATGAAACTGCACCCATGAAAGCAGTTGTCCATAGTGGCCAGAAGGGTGTGTGTGTCCTCTGCAGTTTAAGTTACATGTCATTGTGCCGGTCCCACAGCCATTCAGTCACAAAGAAACACACAGAGGCTTGCATTAATTATAAACTGGTTGGCATATTAGCTTAGGCTTCTTATTAACTCATATCTTATAGTAACCCATAATTCTTGTCTGTTTTAGCCACGTGGCTTTGTACTTTTTATCAGCAAGGCATTCTCATCCTGCTTCCTCTGTGTCTGTGTGCCGACTGCAGACTGTCTCTTTCCTTTTCCCAGAATTCTCCTATTCTGGTCACCCCACTTCTACTTCCTGCCTGGCTACTGGCCAGTCAACATCTTATTAAACCAAGCATGCAAGAGACTTTCAGGTCTGTGTGAAGGTTCTCCCTAGCTTGAATAAGACCCCTTCTCCATTTCCTGGGACTGACCCAGCCCTGTTACAGGCTCCACTGATGCACGTGGTCTATGAAGTTGAATGTGTGATGCATCATGTCACACAGAAAGGCTCTTTTCCCAGGATGGGTGCCCATTCTGGAAGGGAAGGAACAGAAAAATGTGACCCCCTGTGGCAAGAGATGGCTGCTACAACTTTTAGCACTCTAAAAAGCAGAAGTAGTAGCTTGAATATAAAGGAAATAATTTGGCAAATAATTGGCTCACAACTAAGCAAAAAGCCCTAGGACCATTTAACAAAGAATCACAGAGAAAATGTTCTCAAGCACAACAGCAGAATATAAAACCGGGCCCTGGATTCTGCTGTGTATTCTGTGAGCCAGTCACTAGACCACATGCTCCCGTGATTCAGTTGCTGGGACAGTCTTACTCCGTAGATATGATCAAATACATACATGTTATAGCAAGGAAACTAGGAGCAGCGGTAGCACCAGCCGACTGAGGCTGATAGTCGAGAGTGGTGGTTTGAATGAGAACGGCCCCACAGGTTCATCTCATTTGATACTTTGTTGTCAGCTGGTAGAACTATTTGGGAAGGATTAGGAGGTGTGACCTCGTTGGAGGAGGTGTGCCACTGGGGCCAGGCTTTGTTCATTTTCAGATTTGTGCCATTCCACGTGTGTTCTCTGCTTCTTGCTTGAGGTTTAAGATGTGAGCTCTCTGCTGTTCCTGTCACCATACCTTCGCTCTGCCATCATGAACCCTCACCTTCTGGAGCTGTAAGCCCAATTAAATGCTTTTCTAAATAAGTTGCCTTGGTCACAGTGTTTTATCTCAACAGTAGAGGAGTAAACAATTTCCTCTGGCAGACATGTGGTCCTTTCATCCTTTCTCCTTGCAGTGACACAGCCCCGACTCCAGACACACAAGAATACAGAATCCACATTCAGGAGCTGGACAAGGGGCTGGGCAAATACAGATGAAAGAAGCTGTGTTGGGGGTATGAGGATATCTTTTCTGACGCATGCTCTTTAGTATATATAATTATATATGATGTATATAGTGTCCACATTTGTAGGTGCATATGTGTATGCGGAGGCCACTTGTTGACGTGGGTGTCCTTCAATTGCTCTCCACCCTAGATTTTGAGACAGGGTCTCTCATCACATCTGAAGTTTATTGATTCAGCCAGGCTGACTTGTTGGTGAGCCATGGAGATTCTCCTCAACACTGTGGTTACAGATACATGTTGTCTACCCACCTTTAATTTTTTTATGTGTATAAACACACAGAGAGCATGGAAGAAAAAGATCCACTAATATTTCCCCTTCCTTATTGTTCTCAGAGAATCAGATTAATTAGAAACAGTCATATATATGCATCGTTGTCAAGTACCTGCCTCAACAAAAATACTGCTTGCCAGGGTAGAGACGTGGGAATTGAAGGGATTATAAGTAAAGAATATGAAGGCACATAAAAATGATAAGACAGAAAACAGAAAGTATCGGAAGGGCATTCCAGTGATTACTGAAATCCTGAAAATTTGCCCGTGTTTATTTTTCCACGGCTTTTATACCCAGCATAAATGGGGGAGAAGGTAACAAAAGACTTGATTAGCATGATAGAAAGGGTAACTCATACAGTCATCTCTGAGACATCAGATCATTAGCATTCTGTAGTCTAGGTAGCTAAGGTACTCTAGGTCACAGACACTGAGAAGCACCCTTCCCTAGGTGACCTCATCATTACAAAAGAAAGGAGCAGAAGTACATTTGCATATCCTGACCACCCATCAGGATGGCACCAAGCAATCTTAACTTCAAAAGAGCCAAGCAACCACCTTCTAAATTAGGAGGCACAGTTATGCCTGTCAGTCTCCAAACGCTCTGACTGACAGGTGGAAACGGGCCTGCGTTTTTCAGCCTCCACACATTGTAACAGGGCTCTCTAAGAGTTCGGTTCTGAGGGCAGGGGAGATGGATCAGCAATTAAAGTGCTCTTACTGCTCTTGCAGAGGACCTGGGTTCAGTTCTAATTGCCCACATGATGACGCAGAACCATCTGTAATTCTGGTTTCCAGGGAAACAGTGCCCTCTTCTACCTTTAGTAGGCAGTGTCTGCACATGGTACACATATATACATGCAGGTAAAACCCTCATACACACATGTATGTGCATGCTTATATGTGTATAACACATGTGTAGTGGTCAGAGGACAACTGTGGGGTTTGGTCTTTCTTTAGGCGCCTCCCACGTTTTTGAGACAGGTTTTCTCTTTGTTCTGGAACTCCAGTGAGGGTCTTCGAGTCTGTTTTTATGTCCCATCATGCTCTCACTGGGATTACAGGTATCTGCTGGGCTTGCGTTTCTTCGATAACATTTATTTATATAATTTAATGTGTGTGGTGTGTGTGCGCACGCATGCACACAAGCACACATACATGCTATGGTGTGTATTTGGAGATCCGAGAATGACTTACGGAACTTGGTTTTCTCCTTCGACCATGTCGGTCCTAGGAATCAAACTTGGCATTCATTCATCCTGCCAGCCTCTTGCCAGATTTTTACAAGGCTTCTGGGGATCTGAACTCAGGTCCTCATACGTACAAAGTGATTGCGGTGTCGAATGAGCTGCTGTCTCCCCAGGCCTCTTCTTCCATACTTGTGGTTTGCCTGCCGGTGCTGTCCGTATGCACACAGTACATAGCCACTCTGCATCCCTGTTACTGTGTTTTGTAACAGGGCTTAGAAACAAAGACTTCTGAAGCTGTGTGCACGCAGTAGGTGAGACTCTGCCTGCTGTGTTACCCTAATGAACTCATCTCCAGTGAGATCTGGGGGTTTTGTTCACTCTCTCTCTCTTGGCTGATGATCTGTTAATTAGCATTGCTGTATTCACTGGGGGCCTGAGATTCCATCACTGGGCCCATTTGATTCAACCAGTCACCCCTCTCAGGGAGCGCAAACCATCTGTGTCCTCGTGTGGCCGGGCCTATGGGCTGTGAAAGAGGAGGCTAGCTCCAAATTCACCTCCCTAGATGTGTCTTGAATCCTTGAGGACACAGTCAGGCCTCCAGACCATCTGTGCATGCTTGGCTGCAGAGTGGATTGTGGCTTCCATTGTGCTTTTGAAAGTGGCTTCTGATAAAAATGGTTTGCCGCCACCACAAAGAGGACTTCAGGGCTTGTCGTGTTACAGAGGCAGCTGTGTCTAGGTAACAGACAGTTTGCTCAGCTTCTGGCTCCAGTTTGTGCCTTCCAGGTGTCGTCTTTGGATGTGCAGGGAAGAGAATTGTAGCCTTGGTATCTGGGAAGAGGAAGCAGGAGCTAGACTCCTGGACAGCCCTCAAGTGTCCCATTATGCCTCTAGACTGGGGGCTGGGAATTCTGGGGACCCCTGGTCAGGCTCTGTAGTCCAAGTCATCTAGATGTTATCAACTTAAGATGTATGAGTCCACTTCTGCCTCAGGCACCCAGAAACATGCCTTCATCCAGGAAGCCTGCCTAATATGTCTGACAGTAAAGCTGTGACCAAGGGTCAGTAACATGTGCATGTGTCACACACACACACACACACACACACACACACACACACACACACACGAGGGCCAGGAGACCACAGAGGTATGCTTTGTTTCTATTTTAAATGTTATTTATATATTTTTAGTATGTGATCTCAGTGGAGCAGGGCACATAGGCCACAGCATGGAGGTCAGAGAACAGCTCCCAGGGGTCAGTATTCTCCTTCCACTAGGGGTTCAAAACATCAGACTCAGGTTGTTGGGTTTGATTGGCAAAGGCTTTCAGTTGCTGAAGTATCTCACCAGCTCCCTGGTGTACCTAACCTGGATCTGAGGAAGTTCCGCCTTCCCTTCATAGTAGGAATTCCCCACTTTTAGAAGGAAGTCCTCTGAGTGGAGATGGGAAGGAGGACTGTTGAGGGTCCCTGTCACCCTCAGTCAAGGGCATGGACTACATAGTGTCATATCCATCATCCCAGAGTGTGAAGCTTTCACATTCCCACAGTCAAGGATCTCCAGGCATCCAAGAAACACCAGGCAACAGTCTAAGAAACAGCGACTCTCTCTAGTGTAAACCAGGGAATATTTTTTTTTTTGAGACAGAGTGTTTTATGTATCCTTGCCTGATCTTGCACCTGAGATTCTCTTGCCTCAGCCTCCCAAGGCTGGAATTTGGGTTCTGAGACGTCATACTGATAATCAAAGTGGGGACTTTTCAGATGCTTAGTATATGAAATTCAGTCCCTGAGTGTTCTTCGGGACCTGGACCACTATGTATTTCTGTCTCTTTGTCTGTCTCTAGCTATATGCTTACTGAACTCATTGCTTCCGTCTGTCCATCTGCTACAGCTGCTCTTAAGTCAGTCGCCCACACCTGCAAGTCACCCTGCATCCCAGGAGAGGGACTCTGATTGGCTGATCCTGACATCTGAGTTGTTCCCCTTGAGTCTCAGGGTGACCAGGAGTAGGGCCACATACATAATTCTGGAGGGTTCTGGGAGAAAGGGAACATATTGCCAACAACACCAATCCCTATATTCAGGACTTAGACTGTTTCAAGCACTCCCGTGCATTCTCTTGTTGCATCGTCACAAACCCTCTGCCATGTCCTTGCTTGGTTCCAGGGAATGCTCTCACTGGAGTGGAGGCAGAACGAAGAAATGACAGACATACAGACAACGACGTAGAAAAGCTGGGATGGGGTAGGGTGGGCTCTCTCATGCAGAAGCTATAGCACCCCAGAAACGTAGCACATTTATTGTAGAGAGTTGAACAGAGTGGAAGTCATCATATACATCTGGACAAGGAGGCAGGGCTATTATATACAGCTGGACAAGGAGGCAGGGCTATTATATACGGCTGGACAAGGAGGCAGGGCTATTATATACGTCTGGAGAAGGAGGCAGGGTTATTATATACGACTGGACTCCCATGGGGCTGAAGTGTTGGTACTTGGCATGACCAGCACCTATGTCAACAACACCCACTCACCCAAGACTTCTCTCACTCCCTACAACCCCTTCACCTCCAGAAATTGTTTTATTGCTGCAGTGTTTTCAATCAGGAAGCTACAATACAGAGCAGTGAGAACCCCTGGTTAGCAGGCATCACTCAACTGGTGTGTGGCAGGGTCATGAAATAAAAAATGTATGGCCTGATTTCACAATCTATGCTCCTTAACAACCCTCAGCCTCCCTCTCCTTATGTGGCACCTGCATCCTTCTCAGAGCCTAGACTCCGGGAACAGTGTCTAGTTCCTGAGTCCTTGCTGAATGACTGTCCCAGGGGGTGCTTGAGCCAGCAAGAGGAGATGCTCGGTCTGTGGCCGTCTAGATGTAGGATCGTCCCTGGCTTGGAGGTGTCCTCTTGCTGCTGCCTGCCCAGCTGCAGAGTGCACGTTTTTACAACCTCTCTCTCTCTCTCTCTCTGCTCTTTTTTCAGACAAGAGTGAGAATGGTGAGGTATACCAGAGGAAGAAGGTGGCAGTCACTGGCCTCCCAGAGGGCACTGCCCCCTCAGGGGCTGTGCAAGGGAACTCCGGGCAGCCTGGGGTGAGCAGCTGGAGGAGGATTGCTCTGCTTATCCTGGCCATCACTATACACAACATTCCAGGTAAGGACTGGTCCTGGGGCTGTCTGCCACCTGCTTTAGGGTCGCGCCATTGTCCACACAGCTGTGCAGCTGGAACAGTCGGTAGTGACATGAGTCCTATTTGGAGAGGAGTGGAAGCCACTCTATGCTATGGGTGATTCATTTCTAGAATGATCTCTTTATGTTCCACCTCCCATTCCAGTTGCTTTAAATAACCTCTGCTATTTTGACCCATCAGTCCCTTTCTTTACAAAATTGGTACCAGGTACCAAATCATATTGAACATAATTCTGTAACTCCTGTGATTTATGGGATGGAGGAGCCTCCTGTAAGTGCAGGATGCCTCCAGTTCTGACGGATGCTAGTAAGGATGCAGTGAACTCAGTGGACTGGGAGATAGGTGGCTCAGTCCGTGACATGTTCGCTGTGCAAACATGAGTTTCCTCACAGAACCCAAGTCCAGAAGTTGGCTATGGTAGCATGTGTCTGTCATCTCAATGCTGGGGTGCTCTCTCAGTCCTTTACGGATCTTTTCCTGTTACAGCATAACTTATTCGATGCCTTGGGGTTTCATTTTATGGGGGAGTCTTACTGGTGCTTTATTTCAAAGATAATATCTTCTTTTAGCGCAATGAGAAGACGTGGGTAAGCATAAAATAAAACAAAATAAAGCTACTACAAAAAATGCAATGATTGAAGGATGCCGAGCGGCTGGGGACACATTCTGGAACCCCAGCTCTGCTTCCCGCTGATGAGTTTGTCTCCAAACACTGTTCGGCTTCCTCACGGATGAGATGGGACTAATATGCCAGCTGGTTTCTTTTGAGACTTCCACCAAGCATGCGTCCAACCATAGGCTGTGTTCAGGCCCGCTGAGCATCTGACAGATCGGGGGGTGGGGGGGGTCATTGGATGATGGCTCTCTAAGGTGACATTCTTCTCGTGAGGCTCATAGAGATGTGATTCTGCCATCTCCTGGCATTTGTTTTGTAGAAGCGGAGAACACGGCAGGGATGAAGTTCTCCCTCTGGAGAACTCAGATACTCTGCTATCTGCATGAAGAAGACAGCGTGTGTGGCCTTGTCGGTGTTATTATATCTAGTGCATATGGAATCTGCCTCAAACACCATGCCCCAGAATAAGTTGGGCTCTTTCTCTGGGAGGAGAAAAACATGTTTCTCTAGTAATTTCCATTGCAGTTACAGCAGTTTCCATTGGCTAATCACACACGGGCTGCTTTTGTTAGAGCTGTCCTCATTGCCTATCTCTCTCCCGCTTCTTTCTCGGTGTTTTAGCCCCTCTCTGAGGCAGATATACACACATCCTGGTTAAGCTCTCCGTTCAGAGTGTCTTCCCATGGAGTCATACATGGGACCCTTCCACACAATGCCCAGAGAAGATCTGTGTTGGAGGCTCCCATCATGCTCCCCACAGTATCTTAAATGACCTATTGGAAGTCTGAGGGCTCCAGAGTCTCCCAGTCTGTGAAATACCAGTCATTACAGATACAGGGTTGCCTAGGTCATCCTGTCGGCCATGGCACAGTCCCAGCATGCTGGAAGGTAGAGACAGAAGGGCGCTTAGCTACATAGCAAGTTCGAGGCCAGCCTGAGTTACGTGAGATCCCATCTGAAAAATAAAATCCCCTAACTGAAGTTCCTAGCAGGGTTCATTTCTCCTGCCTCGGATTTCTGCTTTAGTCTGAAGAGAATAACTCACCCACGCTTCCTGTCAGTAGCACGCCACTCTCTGACAAGAGTCATCTTGAGAGCCTGTCCAGGGCTAGGTGCCTTTGAAAAGGTCTCCTTTTTAACACCATCCTTTATGGTTTATTAAAAATTTAGGTGCAGTGTTGACATTCCCCACGACCCCGAGTTTTCAGATAGACTTTCCACAATGACTTAATGGATAATTGATTTTTTTCTGAAGTTTTTGTCTTTGCTGGTTCAGTTTTGTACATCCTGAGGATGACATTTTGTTTAAAAAATTGTATCATAGTGTGGAAAAAAGAAAGAAGGCTTGTTGATGGATGGTCTGGCTCTGGAGTGCTCTGGAGTGTGAGGACACACTTGAGGGCACTTGAGTTAGTGTGCCACCTCTACATGCGAGGACAAATGAGTTCCTGAGCCCCTGGGTTTTACGATCCCCCTTAACTCCAGTGAAGTTATGGGCCCCTGCACGTTATTCTCCATCACTGTAACAAAATGCATGAGAGAAAGCAAGCTAAGGAAGAAAGGTTTGCCTTGGCTCAAGAGTTCAGTCCCAAGTCTTTGGGCTCGAGGCAAGGCAGAGTGTAAGGGCAGCGGGTCTGTGTGCTATCTCCCTCTGATGTGACATGTAACGTCACATACTCAGTTACTTCTGTTGTTTCTCCTCGTTCGATGGGGCATCTTTCTCAAAGGTCACTGCCACATTCGGTCACGGTGTATACTGGAGCTCTGACCTAATCTGTGGCTATTCTGTGCTCCAATACCAGGAAGGGTGGGTGTGTTTGCTTCTTACCTCCATTCTAGGAGAGCAGAGGCTAGCCTACAGCTGAGTGATTCATTCTCTTGTAGTGTTGGCTACCGGGTATACTAAGGGTGTGTGTGTGTGCGCGCTGTGAAGGTTGAAATCCGATGTTTTCCTCATTCAGTCTCCACTTGCTCTTTGAGTCAGCGTCTCTCACCAGGGCCTGGGGAGTGATGAGCTTGAGTGACTGGCCTGTGAGTGTCTGCCTGCCCAGCTCTGGGGTTGCAGGTGCGTGCCGGCACACCCAGCTTTTTGCATGGATGCTGGGGATGAGTGGCAGGCTCTCGTGCTTGCTCTCCTTCCCCCTTGAGGTTGATGATGGCGATCCACAGTGGAACCTGAAGAGCTCGCTTGCTTCTCGTTCTCCTCTCCTTGCAGTCAAGAGCCGAGTTCATTTTGGCAGTTGTTGCTATGATATAGAGACCTGAGGGCTGCTGTTTGTGTCTCCGGGACAGCACAGCGCTGATTTTAATTATCTGCTTTGTCATCCTCGCTAGTTTCTAATAATGGCTTCGAAAGGAACGCTCGGGGTTTCAGTCAGAAGTGATTTTAGTTTCAGGGAACTCAACAAATTTAGAAAACAGAATAGTAACAGTGGCAGGCTGTTCCTGAAGGCTAGGGTTATGACTAATTTTTACTTTCTGCATGGTTTTGTAAGATTTAGAATCAAACTTCCCTATGAAAAAATGTGATTACTTGTAATGAGTTGAAGGTGGTTTGGGGGAGGGAGTCTCCCCAAGTGAGCCAACCACCTCAGGACCCTGATTTTCAACATACCCACCCAAGTAGAGAAAGAAGTTATACAACAGGGAAAGCCTCATTTGGGCTAACCTGGTGTCCTCATTTGATGGTGGTAGAAAAGGAAGTTAAGAATTTATGACAGAGATGATGATTTTGTTTGGGATAGCCTGGTGTCCTTGCATGATAGAACAAGGATAAGAACTCTTTAGGGTCATATATATGTGTGTGTGTGTGTGTGAACTAATCTTATTCCCAAGGGCTGCATCCTCAGGACCTAATGACCTACCCAAAGCTGGCATCTCATCCCATCCTTTGTTTTGGAAACAGGATGAAGGACTCTATTAGTTAACTATTGTTGCTTTAACAACTTTTTCCTAACACAATGGCTTAAAAAAAAGATCAGACTTAATCCCCTACATGTGGAGGTCAAAGGTCTTAAATCAGTTCTTAAGCCATTAACAGGACTGGTTTGCTGAACCCATTCCTTGTTCCTTCGGCTTCTGCAGGCTTCTGCATGGCTGTCACTCTGATCCATGGCCCATTGTTTTCTCTGCTGTGTCTGTTCTCCCCCTGCCACCCTCTGGTCTGAATTCTTCCACTGCATTTAGAGCCTCCCCAGATAACTCAGGACCATGGGGATCTGCCATTCTCTTTTACCAAGAGTGTAGCTGTAATAGACTCAGGCATTAGAACTCAGGCGTTAGAGCTCTAATAGGCTCAGGCATTAGGTGTTTTTGTTGTCCTGTTGGCTGGCCATAGGAACAAAAACAATCAAGCTGGCCAGAGACAATTAGCTTGAGTCTTCCTGGGTCTCCTCTTGCCCTGGGACTTCTCCTGGCCTCAGTCTCTGTTGTCTTTGTTTCCCATCCCAGGCTGCTTCTGTTTGGGCTTCTAAATGATTCTCCACATCTGCTGAGTGCATTCTGTAACTTACCTGGCTTTTATTCAGGGTTAATGGGACCCAATAAAACATGGTATTTACCTGGCTTTCTCTCCTGTGTGTTCAGTAAGGGCATGAGGGTACCTTGGGGGTATTGCTGAATCCATCACTTGTGTGCCACTGGGACGTCAGAACCTCACAGAAACCACGTAAAGTGAGGAATAGGTTTTGGGTTCAAAAAGAAGACAAATTTGTTTTGGCCTATGATTTCCCTGGGTTTAGCCCATCACGGAGAAAGAAGGCATGGCAGACAGAGCACCTTGGTCTATGGCATAATTTACAGGACCCAGAAACCAGGTACAAGGGACCCCCAATGTTCTACTTCTAGCTAGGCTTCTTCACTGCTCCAAACAGTGCCACCAGCTGGGACCAAGCCCTCAAATCACAAGCCCATTTGGGGCACATTCCCGGTTTCAACCATAACAGTTTCCACGCCCACCGAACGGACCCTCTTCTCTGCTTGCCTCTGTAATTGTCACTGTGCCACCCTACTCATGTGGCCACTTCACTTTTTGTGACAAAAAGACGTTCATGTCAAATGCACGTCTGGCTGTGTTTTACTGGCGGTAACAACACATTCAAGTGTTTCCTCCCCTGCCTGGAGAACCTCTCCATATCCCACTCTTCTCCCATGATGCTCTCTTCTAAAGAAAGGGATCGCACAAGGTCCACTGATCACTTGACGATGTCGCTTAACCTCCCACGCAGAGGATTCTGTTCTGGCTGATTTTCTCCTTTTCAGTTGAGAAAGAATCCACGTTCTGCCATACCTATCCTTTCGAGGCATAAGCGGTCGAAGGGTGGGTAATTATCACCACTGTCTACACCAGCCGGTAGAGAAACCACACCCTGGCAGCAGTCACTTCCCAGTCCCCCAGCTCCAACTCCTGACTCTACCCAACTTTTCCTCTCAGTTTTCTCCCTCTGCTCTCCCAGGGGATGGTGTCCCACACTGTGTGTGTGGCTGCTGCGCTGCTTTCTTCACTTGGTTCCTTTGTTTCCGGCATTTGTATTAGCACTGCCTTTCCTTTAAGCCCAGAACATTCTCCATTCTGTGAGGGGTGGTGAATTGTCATCAGTGGGATTGCATCTGGAGACACAGTTTGGCTTCCAGGGAGGTTCCACTAAGTGAAGGCCACCTACCCTGATATGGACACCATCCCAAGGTGTGGGGACTGGATCAAAAAGAGAGAGTGAGCTGAGTCCAGTATTCACGTCCTGCTTCCTAACTATGGATGCGGCGCAGTCAGCTGCCTCGATCTCCAAACTCCATGGCTTCCCTACCATGAAGGACCATATCCTCTCAAATTGCACACCAAAATCAGCTCTTGAGATGCTTTTGTCGTAGCAACAAGAAAAAGAGCAGCCACGTGGGTGCGTGTCACCAGGCTTGTATTCATCACCTCATGGGCGTTCGGCTTCCTTTTCCCTCGTTCCGTGTTGAGGAGTCTGATTTTGTGTGGGCATGTTCTGCTGTGTGCCTAGCTTGGGGCGGAACTGCCCGATTGCGTAGAAATCTTTACATGTCGTGAAGTCCATTGTTTCTTTTGTTAAGCTCCTCCCACTTAGTTCCATTCCTCCAGCCTTTGATGTTTTTAATAGGTAGTAACTGAGAACTGATCACAGCGCCCCTCGATAGAGTACTGGTGTTGGGGTGTCTGTGAGTTCCACTCTAAAGAGTGCTAATCACTTTCCGGTTTGGATCTTTTTTGGACCACTAAGCATCAGGATGCTACTGATCATGGCATAGGGCATTGACTTCTGTGTGCTTCAAGTGTTCCTGTTGCCCCAAGGTGGCTTTGGAGGGCCAGCTCTCAGAACAAGGTCGGGGCTACAGCTTACGACGAGAGGCCAGTAATTACAGAGAAAAGCTGGCGTCTCATTTTCCTGGGACGAAGACTGCGTGAAACACTCTATTATTAGAATACGGATTTTCCCAGGAAAAACACGATATAATAATCATTTTAAGTGACATTCTGTTTCCAGATACTGGGGGGTCATCACTAGTGCAGGCTCCACCAATAGGTGAGCACCACACACACCTGTGAATTCTTGGTCATCATCAAAGGCATTTACTAAGGCCTTGGAAGTTCTAGACATCATAGAAAGTATCCCATGGATGTGTTTAGGTATTTGTCCTCTTGACTGAGACAGAGATGCAGAAGTTCAAAGATGGGACCTAGGGCCACACAATCACCACAGGTGGCGCTGACTCTTGCTCAGCCCAATCTCTCTTCCTGCTTTGCTAAACTCTTGGACTCTTTTCTATCTAAGGATGGCAAAGCTCTTCAGTTATTTCTAAAAAAAAAGAAAAAAAAAGAGAGAGAACACATTTTGCTCTTCTATTTTTTTTTTTTTAACAACATGAAATGTTAGCGTCTGTGGCACCAGCCGGGTGTGTTGGGGACCTTCTTGCTCCAGATGTCCTGGGCCCTGCTCAGCAGCAGACTCGGGCCAGGCAATGTATGGGAGGCCTCTTCCATATCCAGGGGTGTCACTGAGGGGGCCCCACTAAGGGCTGCAGAAGAATACCCGAGTGGTGTCCCCTCCACACATCCATCACCAGCAGGTGAGCATAGACTGGGGTCAGACACGAGCAGACTGTAGAGTCAGTTGGACCTGAATAATTCCTACAGCCACCAAGTGCCGTATTAGCCACGTGACTTCGGATACAGGCCTGAGCATCTCATTGTTGGCAGATGTGTGAATTGGCGACGTCTCACCTTGCAGCTCAGTATGAAGTGAACATAGCAGTCACAGCTATTGCAACAGGCGGGCCACCTGCTGTGCCACCCAACTTTAAGGGAGAGCAGAGCCTGTGAACATGAGCTCCTTTGTGCCCACCTCCTTTTCGCTCATTCCCCTCCTCCATCTCCCGCCCCCCACCTGCTCCTTCTGGAGCACCTTAGTTTAATCCTTACGGATGTTCTGGTTGGAGTCAGGTGACCTTCAAGCGGGCAGCTCAGAGCACGTTGGTTCTCATCTCCAGCAGGTTACTTCACGATTCCTCTCATTTGCTCCAGGAGTTTGAAAACACTGTAATATTCTCCTCTAATTATCTGCACCTCAGTGGGAGGCCCGACATTATAATTAGCATGGGCTCCTGCACGGGATGACATTTTGCTCAGCAGATCATGTTCCTGGGTGTGTGCGGGGAGCAGAAGTTGAGAGCACACTTTCCAATTATGCTGTTGGATGTGAGCAGGAGGCCTGGCATGAACTCCTAGAGGGGGAGATCGCACTTCCAGGGTCCCTGCGTGATCCCATGTGGACGTGCCAGGCAAGCTGAGAGGCCCACGACCAAGGGCTGTGGGCGCACAGGACTCCAGAGCCCAGCTTCCTGGCCAGAGCCACAAGCTAAGGCTACACGTGGATTTGTGTTCAAAGGAAGACGAGTTTCCACACTGACTCTGTTATGTCATTTCCCTCCCTCTTCTGCAAAGAGAAAAGTCAAAGCAAGATAGTTGGAAGACAGTTTTTTTTATTGATTTGCCAAGAGTCTGGTTAACCTCATGCTACCTTGCTACCGTGGCCAGAAAAGGATTTAAATAAGAACTTATTTGTCTAGCTATTTTTCTCTTGATTTATTAAACTTATATTTTTTTTAGACAAGGTCTCACTCTATAGGCCAAGCTAGCCTGGAACCTACTCAGTATCCCTGAAACTCTGGCAACCCTACTGCCTCAGCATCTTAGGTACTGGCATTATATGCATGGGCCACTATGCACAGCTCGAGAAAGAAGCCCCCTGGTGTTTGGTGGCCAGCCAGTCTAGCTGAATTCAGGGGCTTCAGCTTCAATGAGAGACCCTGTCTCAAAAAATAGGGTGGAGAGTGGTTGAGCATGCCCTGACATGGACATCTGGTTTCTATACATGTGTGTTGTAATAGAAGCGGCAGGCTACATTCCTGGCACACGGCCGCCTGCACAGCTATATACCCGAAGTAATTACACGGAAACTGTATTCTTTTAAACATTGTTTGGCCCATTAGTTTTAACCTCTTATTGGCTAGCTCTTACATATTGATCTAACCCATTTCTAATATTCTGTGTAGCACCACGAGCTGGCTTACCAGGAAAGATCTTAACCTGCGTCTGTTTGGAGTGGGAGAATCATGGCGACTGCCCGACTTGGCTTCTTTCTCCCAGCATTCTGTCTGTCTATTCTGCCTGCCTAATTTTCTGTCCTATTAAAGGGCAAAGGCAGTTTCTTTATTTAACCAATGAAATTAACACAAAACAGAAGACTCTCCCCATCACATGTGCATATACATGTACAAGTTCACCTGTATAAATGTGTGCATGCATACACACATGGGCACATACATACATTAACACAAAGAATACCTCGTGTAGCCAAGGATGACCTTGGGCTCTGGGTTATCCTTCCTCTATTCCTTGAATGCTGGGGTTATAGGTGTTCATTAATGTTGCTTGTGTGGCAAACACTTTAGCAGCTGTGCTGAAACCCCTGATTCAATTCTGCTTTGTTCTTGAGTTGGGGCAGACACGGATTCAGAGAGCATGTTCAGGAAAATTGGTGCATGCTCTGAATTATGATGTCCAGTGCTGGGCAAAGGCTGCTCCAAGAATGAGATCTCCCCCTGCTGCTCCTCCCCCTGCTGCTCCTCCCCCTGCTGTTCCTCCTTCTGCTGCTCCTCCTCCTGCTGCCTTTGTCCTCCCCCTATTCCTCTTGCTCCTCCTCACCTTCCTTCTTGCTGCCTTCAAAAAGACACTTGCCCCTCTCCTGGTCAAGACAGCATAATGAGCCCATGTAAGCTTATGACCTCCTGGAAAAAAAAACAACCTAGCCCCTTAGCTAAAATCTGCTTTTGAGGAAGGAATCCTGTCTGCTGGAGGCCACTGTGACACTTACCCCCAGGCCTTTGCTAGGAACATTGCCCACCGTGGCACCCACTGCTGCTACATAAGACATTTTAGTTAGCAATACATTTTCTAGAATTGCTTCACCTCCCTTGTGAAAACAATCCAGGTATCATTTATTGTGTATCTCTCTTAGTCATTGGCTGCTAGGGAGACTAAGGTCTGTATTTCCTTGGTAACAGTGACATATGTTCTTAGGGTCTGAATTAGTGTTCTACCATTTAACAACCAATCATATATCACTCTCTAATTGGTTTCAAAAGGAGCAGGAATTTTTCATTAGTTGTCCCAATTTTATCCCCATAGTGCCGTTTTGTTTCCTGGCTACTGATTATATTTCTAATCTAGATACATGACCCGAAGATGCTTATTTTGGTACAGATGAAAGGAGAGGAAGGAATTGTTGTGGTACTCTCTGAACATTTGCAGTGAGAAGCAGCTACACACCTGCATCTCGGAGATGCGGTACAGGAGGCCTGAGAGATGGCTCAACCATTAAGAGCACTTGTTCTTGCGCAGAGGACCTGGGTTCAATCCCCAGCACATACATGGCAGCTCACAGCTATCCATGGCTCCAGTCCTCTTCTGACATCCAAGGGTGCCAGACACTCGTGTGGTGCACGTACATACAGGTGAGCAGAGCACACACACACATACAATAAAATTAATATATCTTAAAAAAAGAAGTGCAAAAGAACACAATGTGGATTTTTAAACTCCCTGATAGCCATAAATAGGAACAATATGTGAATATGCATATGTTGTATGTATATACACATATATATCACTTCTTATACAATCTCCCCTGGGGTATAAATTTAAAAAAATAAAATAGAAGAAGCAAAAATCAAATGGGATTAATTTACAAAATACATATCATATAGTGTAGCCACATTATTGCCATTTCATCATGGAATCTGTATTTGAAACTTGGAAGACCATGTAGGTTTTGAAGTGTGTGTTTTAAGTTCATGGCACATTTTAATGTGGATATTAAATTTTAATGATTAAAGTTAAATTTAGTCATTCTGAAACAGAGTTGTGAGCTAAGAACTTAGCTCAGTGTGTAAAAACCACCTGCCACACACAAACACCTGATAACCTGAATTCAGATAACTGAAGCCAAAGTAAAAATCAAATGTTGTGGCTGGGCATGGTGGTACACATCTTTCATCCCAGCACTGAGGAGGCAGAGGCGGAGGTAGCACTCGGGAGGCAGAGGAAGGCAGATCTCTGAATCCCAGAGCAGCTTGGTTTACAAAGTGAGTTCCAGGACAGCCAGGGCTACACAGAGAAACCCTGTCAGAAAGAGAGAGAGAAGAATAAGGTGGAGGAGGAGGAGGAGGAGGAGGAGGAGG
>NW_026067918.1:6139228-6228326 GCF_014885135.2 Alexandromys fortis | reverse complement strand
GAGGAGGAGGATGAGGAGGAGGAGGAGGAGGAGGAGGAGGAGGAGGAGGAGGAGGAGGAGGAAGGAGGAAGAGAAGGAGAAGGAGAAGGAGAAGGAGAAGGAGAAGGAGAAGGAGAAGGAGAAGGAGAAGGAGAAGGAGAAGAAGAAGAAGAAGAAGAAGAAGAAGAAGAAGAAGAAGAAGAAGAAGAAGAAGAAGAAGAAGAAGAGAAAAGAAATCCAAATGTTAAAGCAAGTCCCCGCAATCCCAGCACTCATGCAGCCAAATAGCAGGGAGAGACAGGAGAATTGCCTGGAAGGTTATGCTTGAAGCAGCCTGACGCTTCCTGAAACAAGATGGAAGAGAGAACCAACTCCCTTACCTCCACACATGTATTGGGGTATATACAACTCTCTCTCTTTCTCTCTCTTTATCTAAAAACAAAAACCAAAGTTGTACATAATGGATGAACATTGCACATATCCTCAGTCTTTAAATTTATCCTAATTAAAATGGAAGGAAACGGTCTGTTTTCTCAGGGAAGCTAGCTAGCCACGTTTCCAGTTCTCGACAGGGAACTGTGGCTGGCAGCTGCCATGGTGAAGGACTCTGCTCCAGTGCTTACAAAGGGATAAAGGGAATGAAATCGAGTTCTTGTAATGAAAATAGCCTTCAGTCTAACCAAAGAAACACAGTTTATTCACACATTGCACAGAAGCCAAGCCTGATGATGCACGCTTAAATCCTAGCACTGTGAGGCAGAGGCAGGTGGATCTCTGTTGTAGAAGGGGCTGTTAGTTCGTCCCTGCCTGCTCAGCCCCAAAATGACCACAGAAACTGTATTAAGTTACTGCTTGGCCCATTAGCTCTAGCCTCTTATTAGCTAACTCTTATATCTTAATTTAACCCATTTCTATTAATCTGTGTATCACCATGATGCTGTGGCTTACTGGGTAAAGTTCTGGCGTCTGTCTCTGGCAGGGCTACATGATTTCTCTTTTCTTCGTCTGCTTTTCTCCCAGCATTCAGTTTAGTTCCTCCCTCCTCCCCACCTAGCTCTATTCTGCCTCCTCTGCTATAGGTTCAAAGCAGTTTCTTTATTAACCAATGGTATTCACAGCATACAGAGGGGAATCCCACATTGAATCTCTGGGGGTTCAAAGCCAGCCTGTTTTACATAGCAAATTCCTGGACATCCAGAGCTATATAATAGACCCTGTCTTAAAATAAACAAATCAATGTTGTATAGAGCGAATGAATCATCACAGGAAGTCAACACAGTCTATGCAAAAGCCTTGGGGGCAGGATTGTGGATTTCTGTTATTCTTGTTTTCTGTAGTTTTTGAAGATGAGGTAGTTAAAAAGTCACGTTGACTACTGGAAACTCTGGAATTCGGAGCTTGAGATACGACTCAAAGGTAAAGTTCTTGCCTGGTGTGCACAGACCTTAGGTTCTATTTCCAGCACTGCAGGAAAAACAAAACAGAACAAATGAAAACCAAACAAGGAAACAGTTGTCTCTTGGCATCGGTGTTGCCAACTGTTTGGGAGCATTTCTGTCCCCTTGGAGGGAGGTGTTAGTCACTTCTCTCCTTGCTTGGAGGAGCAGATGAAGGGAGGAAGGGTTGATTTGACTGACAATGTAATGGACCACTGCCTATCGTGGGAGGCGAGGAAGCCGTGGTGGTGAGAACTGGTCACCAATCAGGTGGTCACTGTAGCGTCCACAGTCAGGAAGCAGAGGGAGGGAACTGTTGGTGCTTGTCTGGCATTGTCCTCTTCAGTCCAGGGTCTCAGCCTATGGAACAGTGCTGGCCGTATTCAGGGGGGGGGTCTCCCGTGTCCGCTTCACTGCTACTGGGGGGCCTCCCTCACACATATACCCAGAGGTTTGTTTCCATGCTGATTCTAAACCCCATCGAGTTGACAAGATCAGTCATCACTGGAGGCTCAGAGGGGACTAGGAGAACACCTGACACAAAGGGACAGATCAAGGCCATTGTCTGGGTGACAGATGGCTCTTCCTCATCCCACTCATATAGCCACAGCAGTGACTTGCCTCCGTGTGTGTGGGGTAGTCTGTGTCAGGGCAGATTCCATCCCAAGTGCTCTTAACGGGTGCTTCTCCCCAGGAAGTCTGCATGAGATACACATCAGACCCTTGTGGTCCCCAGAGAAGCCACACAGAGGACCAGCCCCGCAGCAGATGTCAGGCTGCTGCCATCCCTTTGAGTGGAAGGTGTAATAGCATCAGCGGACATCCCAGAGTCCCCCGTGGGTGGTCCACCCCAGCCCAGCGTTGACCTCGGCAAGAGTGCGATTCACTTTACCGTAAATGGAACTGTGGCGTTCCTAGAACACTGACTCATAAAAACACTCGGCACCTTTGTTAGCGTTAGGTCCCCCACGCAGCCGCCTCCCCTGCTTCCAGTCTCTCTCCTTGTCCCCCTAGGAGCTTTTCTAATTTGTTCCCAAGCTACAGCAGATAACAAGCTTTATCAATTGGTACCGTTCAGGGTTCACACTCTGTAACAACCCCAGCTGATTCCTATTCATGTATGCTAATCTTAACGCGCATTAATTATGCATTTAATAAGTCCTTGTTTATTCTGTTTGCCTGCGTTCCCTGGATGGCTTTTATGGTGTGAGGTTGAGAATAATGACAGTGTTACTTGTGTTCTACAAATAACAATTAACCGAGGGTGGATCCTCAAATGGAAATTCCATTTTCCTTTCCTTTCGCAGATGAAAATGGCATCTAATCACCTCCTAGGCCTCCTCCCTGCTCTGTCGTGTGTTCACCCTCAGGGCTGTGACTGCCTGTGGAGTCCTCCTGTTAGCAGAGACGTGTCGTGTCCTGACTTGACCGACTTCGTTGCTTTGTGCGCCCCTTTTCTAGGCTACTAGGTCTGGGACGTAAGCTCAGTATGGCATCTGGGGAGAGAAGATAAACTTCCCTCCATAGACAGACCCCCCAGGGTGTAGTGTAGCTTTAAGATAAGTCATGTGAAGCCTCCCAAAGCCCCCAGGGAAGGGTTGTGAGGAATCTAAGCTCCAGGAAACACTGGGATCATTGTGCCATTTTGAACCAGCCAGCTCTATTCTTCTGCAAAGTGACAACCCTGTGGCCTGCGTGTTTAGATATGACCTGCCCACTTATGAGTGTGAAGACCCTTATTCAGGTCTTCCCCCAGCCATTTGCTGCCTGGAGCTGGGGCCTTTGGGACTATCCATCTGATTGGTTTTGTCCTGCATCCTGTGCTAACCCTGGTTGTCCTAGTTAGGGTTTCTATTGTTGTGAAGAGACACCATGGTCCTGGCAACTCTTATAAAGGAAAACATTTAACTGGGGCTGGCTTATAGTTTCAGAGGTTTAGTCTTGTAATCATAATGGTGGGAAGCATGGCGGCGTGCGGGCAGACATGGTGCTGGAGACGGAGCTGAGAGTTCCACATCCAGACTGGCAGGCACCAGTAAGAGCATACTAGGTCTAACTTAAACATCTGAGACCTCAAAACCCACCCCCTAGTGACACACCTCCTATAACAAAGCCACGCCTACTCCAACAAAGCCACACCTTCTAATAGTACTGATCCCTGTGATCCTATGGGGGTCGTTATCTTTCAAACCACCACACTGGTTATGTCCAGTTGTCTGCAGATGACCACAGCTCTATGACCTGGCTCGCTCCTCACTGGCTTAGTTCCTGTCTCACTACTGTGGCATCATACAGGACAGAGCACATCCAGGAAGGGAGAATTACGTGAGCACACCATTTGCAGGTGCAGTCTATCCCTTACCACAGAGGATGTCAGTCTGCAGGAAGGCGAGACAGGTCGTCACATCCCATCGGTGTCCAGGAAGCAGAGAGTGATACCTATCAGTTCCTGACTGACTTTCTCCTTCTAGGCAGTCAAGGACCCCAATTCATGGAATAATGAGAGCCATGTTTAGAGTGGGTCTTCTGTCATCAGTTAATCCAGTCCAGAAACTCACAGACACCGAGAGATTCGCCTCCTGGATGCTTCTCGAACCTGTCAAGCTGACAACACTAACTACCACTCCCACCCTCCCCTCTGATGGTTGTATATTAATGGTAACAGCTCCGTGGATGCCCCTAGGTACTGAGATCCTTGCAGCCTATTGCAATGGCTCAGGCTCCCTCCCAACCTTGCAGCCCCCTTTTCTCCGCTTCAGCAACACATACGTTATAAACAGAATTGAAGTGATAACTCTGAAGTTAATCTGTTCTCTCGATAATTCTCCTTGGGGGTGAACGGATGATGCGACAGTGCGGTGCGTTTTAGTTACTAATTGCTGTGACAACATACACTCACAAGGCAGACTTTGGGAAGAAAGGGGTGTTTTATTTTTTGGCTCACAGTTTGAGGGTCCAGTCCCTCATGGTGGGGAAGGCGCAGCTGCAGGAGTGTGGGACAGCTGATCACATGACAGTGATGTTCAGGAAGCAGAAAGAGATGAATGCTGGTCCTCATTCTTTTCGTATTCGGTCCAGGATCCCCTGCAGGGAGCAGTGCTGCCTTCCTCTGCAGGCATGCCTAAAGACTAAGCCAAACAACCCTCTTCCTGTGTGTCTGGAAGCTTGTCTCCTAGGTGCAGCCTAGATCATGCAAGAGATCCTGGACAGATCCAGACAGTTGAAGGACACCTGAAAAATGTAATTCGCTTGTACGCCACAGACAAAATGAAATTTGGGGATTTTATTTGAATGATAACAAACTAGGTTATCAGAGTTACTCAGTACCAAGGGAGAGGTCGGAGTAGTGTGTGTCTTGGGAAATATCCCCTGTGACTGTGTGTGAGAACAACCCAGGGTAGAGACTGCTAAGTCTGTGAGGGAAGGGACGTCGTTCCAGGCTCCAGCCTGGCCCCTGCTTTGCCGGTGCTGTGAAGGTAGCTAGGGTCTTGACGCAGGATGGATTGAGACATAAAGGATGGAGTTGAGTAATGCTTTTCTGGGTTGATAGATGCAACACTTGGCACTGCCCCACGTTGGCTCCTTCCGACTCCGTCTCCTTCAGCCGTGGAGCTCTCCCAGCTTGCTTCTCTGGCCCCCGTTGAGGCCCACGACTGTCAGCTCTTGCGAGTTTGTTCACTTCTTCTTCCTCTTATATTCTTAGACATCCTTCCTGGCCCAGGGATCAGAACACAGCAGTAGAAAACAAACACTCAATCCTGTTTTCTGGAGCAAATGAGGTCTTCTTAAATGTCAGCACCACAATATAGGTGTCTCCTGTCTTCTTTTAATCAAGTGTTTCTCTCCAGGCTTAGCTGTTTGCTGCAAAATCAATAAGTCATGGTGACAGTGACATCTTGGCTTTGCTTCCATGCCCTGTCCTCTAGGGTTAGCCTGCTCTTCTCCCCTCTAACTTAGGCCTTGTAGGGCTTTTGTGTTAGGAGTGGGGCGGCTGTAGAAGTGTAGCTGACAGGTTGAGTCACTGTTTCCCCCAGAGGAGCAGGGAGTAAGCCGAAGGGGACAGCATGTATAGACGGATGTTCAGGCCACATGAACTGGGGGGGATACAGGGAGGATACATGAGGTCTGGGGAAGTGCTTGGGGATATGCTCCTTCCTGGTCTCCTTGGGCTCTGCCTTATGAGAAGCCCGTCACTCTGCCCTGGTCTGGCTGTCCTGGAGGACTGGGGTAAGTGCTAGGTTTTACCTCCTGGTAATTCTGAAGAGTGCCCTGTTGCTTAGAGACAGGGATGGTGCCTGAAGTGAAGATAAGGTTGTCAAGGAAACCAAGCCACAAATTCCCTTGTTTTTCTTCGGGTTGCTGGACTGAAGAGTAAAGGATTTTTACTCTGACAACTGGAGGAAGATGCCTTCCTTTCCGTGTGTGTCTGGTGAATTGATGTGTTGACCAAAACACAGCCGAGCTGGTCTCTAAGTTGATAAACAGGGCATCGAGTTCTGACTCATTATTTCTGTTGGAGAGCCCTTTCAAGTATAGACAGAATTAGGCGGCCATTTCAGCCTGGACTTTCTCAGCCACTCTGTCATACAAATTTGCCTCTTTGGAATTCTCACTTCCTGTCGAATCCCTCATCTTGTCTGCTGCAGTTTTCTTCTTGAGACTCCCAGTGGGGTCTTTCCCCTTTCTGATTTCCATCTTGGATGTAGTTCCATGCTTGAGATGGTGAGCCTCCGACACCTAGGCATCTGCCTCTCAGCCCTGGCATCACTCAGGGTCCAAAGAAAAGGGTTCTCCTTCACCCTCAAGGAGATCCTTTGTGAAACTTAAAAAAAAAATCCCTCAATCCCCTCTCATCTGCTCTAGCCTACCGTGTCAGCACTGAAGACAGGTGGGGGGTGACATCCAGGAATAGAGCCCAAGTTCTCCTGCTCCACTGGGGCTATTGAGGTCCAAATGGAAAGGTTTTTGATTGGTGGTCAAAAGTAGCTCATACTGTAAGAAGTCTGCTGACAGCCTGCTCCCCCCCCCCCCCCGTGTGTGTGTGTGTGTGTGTGTGTGTGTGTGTCTGTCTGTCTGTCTGTCTGTCTGTCCGTCTGTCCATCTGTATCTTGCCTCCATGGCTTTTTATCCTTCCCTCTCTGTTGTCCACCTCCTCTTTCTCTCCTGAGTGTCCGTCCCTCATGGGTGAGCATCACACGTTTTCTGAGCCCCTCCATCCCTGCTTCTGACTATTCTTCTCTTGCCCCGTACAAACCTCCTCCACAAATGGCCGTCCTGAGCGCAGTTCAGTTCTGTCCCTCTGCCGTGCCCAGGGGTGTTTTGGAGAAGCAGCATAATTGCTCAGCCAAGTGGGGGAACCTTGAAACAAAGCACAAAGCTGCTGGGCAGAGGTGGGGATGAGGATGTCAGAGCACGGAGGCGAAACATGAGGGTGGGGTACTGTGTGCGCCCTCAGGCAGCAGGATGTTGGGGTACATCAGGACCCCTCAAAATGCACAGTATTCTCATTAAGGGGGAAAAAGAGGAGAGACCTGCTCTTCAGAGCCCTAAGAACCTGCTCCAAATGTCCTGCTAAGTGTCTCTGCCACGATGGCCTTCAAACATGCCCGTTCTGGCCCTACCCTCTGTGTCTCATAGTAGATAATGCCCTGATCGTCACTCAAGAAGCCTTACTACTGTCATGGTACCTCCCCACCCCCATTTCCATCAAACATCAAGCATACTGGCCCCATCCTGCCACATCCACTCCCCAGCCTCTCTTGACTCTGCTACTTCATGGGACCAATCCCACCCTAACACCTGGCACTCTGTCCCCAGGCTCAATTCTTTTACTTTTTTTTTTTTGTTGAGATTTTATATTTTTCTATGTGTACAGGTGTTTTGCCCCCATGTAGGCATGGGTACCATGTGCATGCAGTGCCCACAAAAGCCAGAAGAGGGCATCAGAGCATCTGGAACTGGAGTTCAGATGGTTGTGAACCACTATGTGGGTACTAGTCACACAACCCAGGTCCACTGGAAGAGCAGTCAGTGCTCTTAACCGAGCAGTCCCTCCAGTCCCCCAGTCTGACTCTTAAAAGAGAAATCTCTTTTCCTGCTGAGCACCACCTCTCTAAGGAAAGAAGAAAAGGTATTTCCATTCCTGACATCTTACCTCACCGCTCACCTCCCATGCCCTTGCCCTCTGTGTTCGGCTTGCCTGGAGACATAGCATTTGAGGTGTCCCCAGTGGCAAGGAAGCTCCTGGTGTCTCTGTGTCTCCACCAACACTTGTCATTACCCGTGTTTTCCTAGTGGATGTTGTGCACCTACAGGTGGGGTTGCCTTGTTTCCGTGATGGTTGATAATAGTTCCTGCGTTAGGGATCACAGACCTCATGGGTATCTGACTTAAAGTGTGGAGCCTCTCCTTCAGTCCCTGGGTCGGACCTCTCCTTTAGTCCCTGGGTCACATTGCAGTGACACATATTGTGCAAAGTCGTGGATCTGCAGACTCTTGATTTCATTCCTATTCCAAAGAATTCACCCTAACCCAGGGGAGGAGGGTGAACCTCTGGTTTGTTTAGGAAAAGTGGGGTGTGAACCATTCCCTGGAGGAAGTATGGTCTGTATTGATGGGGGAGCTTATATTTCCTTGTACTCTCATTTTACATCACGAGCACCAGTAGCATCAAATAAACCTTTCTGTGCCCAAAGACTTGGACCTCTTTTTTCCTCTCTCTTTCCTTACCCAGAATTTCACACATATATTTTCAAGTTCAGGGATCCTATGGGGGGCTATTTTGTCCACATTTCCGTTCATCTGCAAGAAAAAAAAATATACCCTTGTGTTTTCATGAGTGTTAGAAACTTCTCTGTGATAACTTCAGAAAGTCAGGCTCTGTGGCCAACACAGACCAGATGGCAGTTGTGTGGCATTAGCAGTCCTGGACATTTCTGGTCTCTGATGAAGTCACCATTTTCCTCTGAGTTGCAGCTCAGGATATTCCCTTTCAGCACGATCAAGTTGGGGAATCTACTGTCCAGCAATAATCTTAAGAGGGACATAAGGTGGGAGTGATTTAAGGACTGAAATGGGGCTCTGGAAACTATCTCATGGCTTGGAGAGGGTGGGAGGAATGGCAGGTAGAATGGGCTTATAAGGCTGTGTGCAGCTCAGAGACCACTCTGTGCTCTCTACTAAGATAACAGGGTTTGTGTTTGGCTGCTGTGGATGAAGGATGCTGGAGAGACTAGTGCTCAGACTGATGTCTGGAGTGCTTATCACATGAAAATGGGGAGGAAGCACAACCATTTGCTTTAGAGCTTGCTCTTTACTCTTTACTCTAAACTTTACCTCCAGGTTCTCTGGTCTGAGAGGATGGAGCAGGAAGTAAGGGGACCCATGCCCAAGGTCAAAACTGAGTGACTGAGAAACACTTTCCTTGAACTCTGATTGTACTAAAGTGGTTTTCTTCTATGGATTTTTTTTCAAGGCCCTGGAGGCTAGGCATCTTAAGTGAAGTAGTAGGCAGAGATGCTTTCTTTAGGTACTACTTAGTGAGCCACTTGTTCCAGGTCTCTGTTAGTTACTTTTCAGGCTGTGTCAAAGTACCTGAAAAGGCTGCTTAAGGAAAGAAATTTATTCTGGCTTACAACATAGAGGGACTAAGTCCTGGCTTACAGTTCAAACGGACTGAGTCCTGACTTACAGTTCAAAGGGACTCAGTCCTGGCTTACAGTTCTAAGGGACTCAGTCCTAGCTTACAGTTCAAAGGGACTCAGTCCTGGCTTACAGTTCAAAGGGACTCAGTCATGGCTTACAGTTAAAAGAAACCCAGTCCTGACTTACAGTTCAAAAGGACCCAGGACATCATGGCAGGGAAGATGTGGTGGCCAGAGCTAGAGGCAACTGATGACATTGAATCTACAGTCAAGAAGCAGAGTAAACAAGAAGTGGGACTGAGCTATTAAACGTTAGAGTTCAGCCACAGGAATACTTCCTCTTCATCCATGGGTCTCTTCCCACCAAAGGTTCTACAACCTCCTCAAGTGCCATCATCTAGGGACCAAATGTTCATGTATATGAGCCAAAGATAGAAACCTCCATCCAAAACACAGCAAAGTCTTCCTCCATGGCCTGTAAGTAGACATATTTTCCCCATGACTCTTCACAATATTTTCCTTCTATGTCTGTCTAGGATGTGTTTTATTTTAATATTTGATTATATGTCTGCAAGTATGCCTTGTGTAGGTGTGTGCATATGAGTGCAGTTGCCTGTGAGAGCCAGAAGAGGGCATTAGTTCCCCCTGGGGCTGGAATCACAGGTGGTTGTACTGGGAAATAGAGGATAATTGGGTCCTTTGCAAGAGCACTATGCACTCTCAGTACCTGAGTTATCTCTCCAGCTTCAACATTCCCCCCCCACACTTTTTTTTTTTTTACTTTTTTCCCATTAGTCGTGGCCTAGGGACCCATGATAAGGCTACATTTTAAGACATTGTGGTTTAAGATACTGTTTGAGAGTTTCTATTGCTGCAACAAAACACCATGACCAAAAAGCAAGTTGGGGAGAAAAGGGTTTATTTGGCTTACACTTCAATGTCACTGTTCCTCACTGAAGGAAGTCAACACAGGAACTCGAAAGAGGGCAGGAACCTAGAGGCGGAAGCTGATGCAGAGACCATGAAGGGGTGCTGCTTACTGGCTTGTTCCTCATGACTTGCTCAGCCTGTTCTCTTATAGAACCCAGAACCACCTGCCCAGGGTTGTACCACCCACAATAGACTGGGCCCTCCCACATCAATCACTAATTTAAAAATTACTCTAGATCCATATCTTATGGAGGTATTTTCTTAATGAGCTTCCCTCCTCTTGGATAACTTTAGCTTGTGTCAAGTTGACATAAAACTATCCAGTATAGGTATCAACATAGGAGTTTAACAGAGACGTAGTTGGACCCCTAAACTCTCTTTCTGGGGAAGACTAGACAGAGGGTATTAACATGCTTTCAGAAATGCATAAAAGTTTAAGCCAAAGATAATTTAATTATCACTCGGTCAAGTGTGGCAGTGGTGTGACAGTGAGTCTGCAGTGGACAGAAGGTAGGAGTGGGGGAGGGGAGGAGTTATTTATAGTGTAATGGGATCCCAGCCAACATATCACAAGCTAGAATTCTGATGAGTTCCAGCCAGGCAAAGTGAGCACCACCCGCGGGTACTGAGGAAGGCCTGGAGTCAGAGTCCCCCAAAGAGGTAATAAGAGAAGCAGGAAGAATGCATGGGTTTATTCAACAATGAATTCTCTTGTGCACCCAGGCACTTGTTCATCTGAGAAGAATCACTGAGCAAGCCAGGGGGAGCAAGCCGCTAAGCAGCACCCCTCCGTGGTGGCCTCTGCTTCTGCTTGAGTTCCTGCCCTGACTTCCTTCAACGATAGGCCATGACTGTGATGTGTAAGACAAATAAAGCCTTTCCTCTCCCAAGTCGCTCTTGGTCATGGCGTTATCACAGCACCAAAGAGCAAATGAATACCCTGCGCTTGTCTCTGGTCAGCCTGTCCTGGAAGGACAGGCAAAGTCACAAAGGGAGTTAGATGAACCCTTAATGTGCAGCTGGGCCACAACTTAATAAGCCTTCTCTACGTCAAAAATATCCTGAGCTGAATTTTATTATTTTCCAATTTCAATTTTATTTGTGTGTGTGCCCACATGTGTATGCATGCACACACAAGCTCACATTTGTATACGGAAGCCAGAGGTCAAACGTAGGTGTCATTCCTTAACACTTGCCCGCCTTGTTTTTTGAGAGAACGTCTCTTATTGGTCTAGAACTTGCAAATTAGGCTCAGCTGACTCACAGCGAGCCTCGGGGGTCCTCCTGTCTCTCCTCCCCATCCCAGCGACCACAAGTGCATGCCGCCAGGCCTGACTGCTTCCATCGGTTCTGGAGAGCCACTGCAGTTCTTCATGCTTGTGTGCTAAGCATGTTGCCAACTGAATCTTCTCCTCGGCCCCCAGAATGTATCTAATACACTAAGGAGCACGCTATCATTGGTTAGTTCACTGTTGAATGAAGTGACATTAAATGTGACCACAACACTTATGTTAGTCTATAGTGAGGCAAAAATAATACAGCAGGAATTTTTGACTTTTTTAATAAAGATGACAGAGTTCATATAATTTGTTCAATAGTAATATATATTTGAAATATATATAGTGTATGTATGTTATATATAGTATGTGTATATCATATATAAACCTTGGCATCAATGTATATATATTATATAATGCATGCTATGTATATATTGTATATATAATATACAGTTCATATTATATATATAAACCTTGGCATCGATGTATATATGTTATATAATACATACTGTGTGTATATTGTATATATAACATACAGTTCGTATTATATATATAAACATTGGCATCAGTGTACTCTGGATACCATTTACTTCAACCCTTATGATCACATGACTCACTTCTGCTTCCTGGGTGGGTGGAAGAGAGAAGAGAAAGAGCAGAGAGTGACAGGTGATGGCTCACATACTTCCAGCTTAGAAAAACATTCGAGAAAGATCGTCACGGAAGTCTGCCAGATGCATATGGCTTTTGTTCCGTGACAAAGTCAAAAAGTTTTGAATTAAAAAAAAAATCACCAGTTAAATCACTTTCTAAAGGAAGTGTTTTTGGCTCAGAACTGTCTAAAACTGTTCATGGTTGCCTTGGCGGTACAGGCTATGAACACGGCCACCTTCTATGGATAACCTGTTAGAGAAAGAGACCCTAGGATCTGCCAAGGCTAACTGCAACTATGCTCAATGTCAGGAACCTTCAAGGTCAGAAAATGGTCTAGAGCCAGAGCTTTCTTCCCCCAGGCACAGAGCCTGGAAAAATTTATTTGCATGCTTATTAGTGGATTAGAAGTAAATCTTGCTCTTGAATAAAGACCCGTTCTTCATATCTCTCCACTTAAGCTGGTCCTGGGCTGTGGTGTATGAAATCTAATCTGCAATACCAGGAAATGGTTATTTGTGTGAATGTTCTCCCACAGCCGTTAGGCTCTCTGGAGCGTTGGAAATGATAGGTTTCTGTACTCTGACTCCCGGAGACACGGGTTTATGTATTCCACCTTTGCCTGCATGGCCAGCACTGAGTGGGGGGATTAGAAGCCCCCAGTTGCAGTTGCCAGAAGCCTGGAACATTCTACAGCCCCATCACCTTCGTAAATATACTGGCTTTGTGCTTAGAAATAATTTGCAGACTCTCTTCAAGCAACTGCGCCTCCTGGTCCTCTGCTTTACAAATGTTTTTCTCTAATTAAGAAAGGGAATTGGTTGAACTCTTGCTGGGATAGATTATTTTTCCCCTTCCTGGCAGGAGAATGGGCACTGAAAGAACACACACACACACACACACACAGAGAGAGAGAGAGAGAGAGAGAGAGAGACAGACAGAGAGAGAGACAGAGAGAGAGAGAGACAGAGAGAGAGACAGAGAGAGAGACAGAGACAGAGAGAGACAGAGACAGAGAGAGACACAGAGAGAGAGAGAGAGGCAGAGAGAGAGAGAGAGAGAGAGAGAGAGAGAGAGAGAGAGAGAGAAAGAGAGAGAGCGAGCGAGCACAGAGCTCTCTGATCCCACCAGTGATGATCAAAACTGACCCTTGAAGCCCATTCCTTCTGGAACACACTGCAGACACCCCCCCATCTCTCCATGCCCCCAGGTATTTGGATTCTGAAGTTCAAGTCCAGTCTGAGGACAGTGGTTCTGGAAATGAAATTGCTCTATATAACTGGGCAACTACCTTCAGAAATTTTTTGGGCAGATGATGCTGAATGAAGCACGTGGGACTTTATATAACCTCCCTGATGGGTTTTCTGTCTTCCCAACTTTCATAAGGCATTGGCCAGAAATACAGAGAATCTGAAATATGAACCTCTCTTCTCCCAGGTTGATAAGTACACTACAGTGTTTCTGGGCACACAAACCCCTTTAATGTTTTTATTTTGCATGTGGCTTTGAGGTTACTTCATGGTTCAAGAAGGAAGGCTTTGTACCTGGTTGCTTTGCCTTCTGGAAAGTTCTAACATAGAGTATTCTCTTATTTAAGAAAAGGGTGGCATGGATTTGGGAAGGCACCATCAGCCTCTGTCCCACAAAGCAGTCTGTCAGAAGTAAACTTTCTCTGTGAACTCTGGAAAGGGGACCCCGCTGTATGTCACACAGGCAGTGTGGTTGTTAGGAGGATTCTGGCTGAGCCAACCACTAGGGCACTTTGGAAAGTTAATGAGCTAAGGTGTGGGGTTATGGCTCAGTGGTAGAGCACTGACCCAGCTGTGGGTCTAGGCTCCAGCACTGTACTGAAAGAATTGGCTTGTTTTGTGGCTATATTTCTTTCTATAATATAAAATGAATGTACCTCTACATTCCTCTAGTCAGTGACCTACTTTTCTGTTTTGTTTTATTGTTTTTGTTTTTGCTGCCCGCCCCCTAAACAGGAGGCTGTTCCTGTCCTGTGAATGCCATGCAGCAGCCATTACCTCCCTGTGGGTCTTGGCACTCCGCGGTCCTACCTGGGCTGCACCTTTCTCATGCATTTCTTCTGGAACCTTCTGAGTTTAAAGGATTTCTTGCCCTTCCCTGCCCCGATGAGTCCATGAGCAGATACAGATATGGCTCTCTAAAGTTGAGGGGCTGAAATATAGGTTTGATGTCACCCCATTTCATAGCCAGGGCTATTTCAGCAAGCAGTTCCTGATCTGATTTAATCTTGGTAGCCTGCAGTGAGCAAGAGGTAGGTGGTCTGTAATTCCTTTCCTTAATTTTCTACCCCCTAAGAGATGTTAGGCCTGAGGGCCTTGGCCTTCGTGAGCGGATTGGTGCGGAGATCTTGGCACTGGTTAGTTTTGAGCTGAGTGGGGGCTTGAAGAGGAGATGAGGTTGACTCTCCTGCATTCCCTGTCACACATCCGCTCTTAAAGCCCTTGCCTCCCACTGTGGGAGAAAATAAGATGCTCTTCACCAGGTGTGGGTCCCCTGGCCTTGAGCTTCTCAGCATCTAGAACCGGAAGAAGCTACTTTCTAAATTTCCCAGTCTCTGGCATCCTGCTCTAGAAACGCAAAGTGAACCAAAACAAGTACCAGAGTCCTTCCCTGAATGGCACACCTGTGACTTCATGTCTTCAAGGTAGCAGTTTTCAAGGGCCCTTCCCCCCGCCCCGTAGGACCTAGTTTTGAGGGCACCTCAGAACTTCCATCTTCCATATGGGGATGTCCTCAAAGTAGGGCTCCTGCCAGAAGGGTTCTAAGGAGTACCTCTTGCCCAGCGATCCTCTCTACACTGACCACATTTGAGTCATTTTGTCCTCAGAGAAGGACCTTTCATGCTGAAAATAGGTGATATTTATGTCTAATCCACCTTCCAAAAACTCATTAACCTTTTCCCTCCCTCCCCCGCCCCTGGACTGCCTGCTATCTCCCATTTGCCAGCCCTTGTCACCTCTTACCTCTCACTCTGTCCAAGATGTGTTTCCATAGCAACCCAAGCATCTCTCCTGAAGGAGCTAGAGGTAGCCAAGTTCCTTCATCCTCAGGCACACCCTGATTTGCTCTCTCAGGTGAATGTGTATGCATGTTATATATAGTGTATGTATATCATATATAAACCTTGGCATCGATGTATATATATTATATAATACATACGGTGTATATATAATATACAGTTCATATATATATATACATACATACACACCTTGGCATCAGTGTATTCTGGATACCATTTACTTCAACCTGTCAGCTGGGGAGCAGTAGCCTCCAGAAGGGACGAGGAGCAACCACCTCCCTCCCAAGCATTGCTGCCCCAGAGACTATCCTGTGAGGACAGAAATGTCCAGTGTCTGCCCTGCCCACAGAGCAGCTCCAGAGAGTATCCTGTGAGGAGAGAGATGTCCAGTGTCTGCCCTGGCCCACAGAACAGCTCCAGAGCCTATCCTGTGAGGAGAGAGATGTCCAGTGTCTGCCCTGGCCCACAGAGCAACTCCAGACCACACGCAGCTGCTGAGCACTTGAGATGTGGCTCCTGTGACTGAGAAGCTGGAGATGTAATCGGGCTTCATTTCAGCTAATTTAAGTTTAAATAGCCACTTGTGGCTACTGCATTAGCTTTGTGGCGAGGTTCAAGAGTGGAGGATGAGAGGGATAATAGCAGCCATTGCTCTGAGACCAGAAAATCCCCAGGAAGTGTCTTGTTTTTCTCTGGAAGCCGTCCTCATGGCTTCCTAAGCCATAAATAAGTGGCTTTGTGGATGGCTGCTCTAACTGGCAGGTCGTCAATCCATGCGGTTAGGGTTATTGTACATGTGTGTGTGCACGTGCACATGTGTGCAGGAGCAGGTACACACATGTGCAGGAGCAAGTACACATGTGTGTAGGTACAGGCACACGTGTGCAGGAGCAGGTACACATGTGCATGTCTAGGTACACACGTGTGCAGGAGCAAGCACACATGTGTGCAGGTACAGGCACACGTGTGCAGGAGCAGGTACACACATGTGCATGTCTAGGTACACATGTGTGCAGGTACAGGTACACATGTGTGCAGGTACAGGTACACGTGTGCAGGAGCAGGTACACATGTGTGCAGGAGCAAGTACACACGTGTGCAGGAGCAAGTACACACGTGTGCAGGTCTAGGTACATATGTGTGCAGGTACATGTGCATGTGTCTGCTCAGATTACGATTGCAGTTCAGAATTTCAGTCGCTCTATAGAGGAAACTGGTGTTTTCATTAGACCATGAAATCCTTGCTGCATTCTTAAAGCTGCCTTGAATTTTATCGCTTTAAAGCACATCGCCCTACAGTGTGAAGTAAAAACTAGATTTGTTAGTTGAGCCGGTTCTGGAGGCAGAGTTAATATAGTTTCTGTAAATAAACGTATAATTTAGTAATCAGAGGAACGTGTCAGGCCCTGAGGACCGAGGACAAGGTGTCTCCAAATCCGCACTAATAGAGGTGGGCAGGTGGAGGTGTGGTCTTTCTATTTTGGTCACCCACAAAGTACCCTGATGGGATAGATTGATGTTAGCTCACAGCTTGAGAGGTCAGTCTATCATGGCGGGGAAGGGGTGCAGAGCTCATCGCTGCGGGAGCATGCAGCAAGGTCTCCTTACTTCCTGGTACTGCGATACTGAGAGAGCTCAGGCAGAAGTAGAACCAGCCTGCACCCCCTCAAGCCCCAGCTCTACTTATGTCACCGAGCTACCAAAAGCTTCCAAGTTTCTAAGCTGCCTCCCAGGTGGAAGACTGACTGCTCAGGCATGAGAAAGGTGGGGGCGGGGGGGGGAACGTATTTCATATTCACGCCATAGCAAAGTTTCTTCAAAGGGCTGGCATCGGATTGATTCAGAAACAAAGCCACTTCTGCCACTGTGTCATTATACTGAACATTCAGTTCTGCAAGAAAACATTTGCTTGGCCTACTCCAGAGAAATCGTAGAGGTTGGCAGAAGGGCGGAGAGGAGCTCAGCTAATGATGCCATTAGCACAGTGTAAGACAGAGCTAGGGCTTCCTCAAGAGAAAACAGGACAGCCACCAGAAGAGGGGGGTGAAGATGCTGGACACAGAAAGATAGCCCTCTAACACACACACACACACACACAGAGAGAGAGAGAGAGAGAGAGAGAGAGAGAGAGAGAGAGAGAGAGAGAGAGAGAGAGAGAGGAAGAGAGCACGCACCTCTATAAACAGAACCAGGTTTGAACATACCTCGTGGGTTATATGATTAAATCTGGTACTCAGCCGCTCTTGTGTCTTTCATGGATGAATCACAAAACAGGTTAATTAGAGGAAGAGGGCTCAGGCGATGACTCTGTTTCTCGTAATATGCTCACTTTACAGGTGGAGGAGCTGGACACTTGTCTGAGGCTAAGTAACAAAAGCCATGGGACAGAAATGGGTGTCTGGACTGCAGAGCCATGCTCCTGACCCTATCTGTTTACCCTGATGTCAATAAATGCGTGGTGGTTTCTCAAATACGTGACTTACGGCTGGAATACTGTCACTAATGAGACTGAGGCAGAAGAATTGCTATGAGTTTGGTGTCAGACTGGGCTACAGGGTGAAACCCTATCTCAAAACGCAAGATAACAATGACAAAGGCCATTGTCTTTCTGCACAGTTGGCCATTGCTGTTGCAATCCCACGAATGCATGTTTGTTGTAGGTGGCACCCAACCCTAGGCTCTAGATGCCAGATCATCCCAATGCAAATTCATTTTTCTCCCTGCTCTGACCTCATAGCAACCAGAACATCCAGAATCTGGTGGTCATGGTTCATAAGCTTGACCTTGAGAATGGATATGAAGGATGAAGCCCCTAATATTGCCTGGGTGCTTGTCTCTTGTCTGAAATGATCTTCAGTTAACTCAGGATGAACTTGGGGAGCAGCTTTCTTACAATAATAGTTTTAGAATGTGTCACTTCAAAAACAACAACAACAACAAAAAAACCTAGCATCATTCACATTGAGGGAAAATTTGGAGGAAGGAAGTCAGGGCAGTGTCTTCAGTGGTCACTGTGTTGGTGCAGACAGTTGCTCTCCCGCCTCCTATTACATAGTTTTGTCAGCATTTTCGTCATGGGTGCAATTTCATAGCCTTATGCTATAAGCTTTTCCTTCAGAAACAATATGTTTTGCAGCAAAATTAGGCTCTTGTATCTCACAGCATCTGCTGTGTTCATTACGTGGATCTGGCTGAATACGAGGCACCAGTTTAAGGCAATGGTGGTGGCTCTGCCCCGGAGGGCAGGCCATCTGCTCTGGTTGGGACAATAAGGGCTGGGAAAACCTGAGCCTGACAGACGAGAAGGAAGGAGACTGATGCCTTTGGAAAGCAATCCCCTCCCCTCCCCATAAATAGTCAAAGAATTTTAGAAACAGAATGGACCCCGGTGATAATGTAGGCCACTTGCTTGTTTTAAGAGGAAACCAAAGCTCGGGGACATTGTGACTTGTGAAGGCTGGCAGCAGAGCTGATGGGGTTAGCAAGGATGACTGTGGTACGGAGCATCCCAGTGACCTCACCTCTGATGACAGGGATGCCTAACCCCTCCCATCACTTCTGAGACCCAGGCAGGTTTCTCATTTTGCTCATTTAGTTTTTTTATCCTCGGGGCGGGGGGCAGGACAGTGCAGGAAAAACGGCCTTTTCCTATAAAGCTTTAATGATACAAACCTTCAATAAAACGATAGCCAGTGATCACTATGGACTGGAGGTTTGATTCTCCTGCCTCCAGAAGCTGTCATTTGAATATACATGCGATATAGTAGGAGTCAGGAGCTGGGGGTGATTGGCTCAGGGGGTGAGATTGTCACCGGAATTAAAGCCTGCATTAGTTATTGTTTGCACGGTTGTGACCAAACACCTGCCAAGAGCAGCATAAGGGAGAAAGGCTTTATTTTGACTTGTGGTTTTAGAGATCGGACCATCGTGGGAAGCAAGGCGTGGCTACTGGGTCAGAAGGCAGCTGCTCATACTGCATCTGCAGGAGGAAGCAGGCAGAGGTGAAGACTGGCCCTCCACTGGCCTTCTCCTTTTCGATCAGTTTAAGACCCTCGTCTGTGGAATGGCGCCAACCACATTCTGGAAGCGTCTTCTGGCCTCAGTCAACCCAGTCTAGAAACAGCTTCACAGACACACCTAGAGCTGTGTAGTGACTCTGAGTATAGTCAAGTGGGAGTACCAGAAAGGAGAGGGTCCCGGACCTGGTAAGCAGCACCCCATTGCTCTCGCCAGACAAAGAATATTTGAGTTGTTACTGGGTATGTTTGCACTCCTCCCTTTATTTCTACATTAAAAAGGACAGTAGGTCATAGAACACTGGGGTGCAAGGTAACCCGTAGCCCTTTGTCCACACTGTAGAGGCTTACCGATGACCTCAGAGGTGGCTTGGCATCACCAAAGCACACTGCTGAGAAGGCAGGCACGACAGAGCAAAGGGAAGCATCAGGCCATGTCTCCCTGATAGTAGCCCCACAGCCCGAGAGTACACCATGGGGATAAATCTACCTCTCTCAGAGGCCCATTGGCACGGGGCCTTGAGGTGACTGGCTTCATGTGCTAATTGCACAGTTGGCTGAATTACAAATGAGTGAAGGTCATCATTAGCCTCCCTCCAACTTGGCCTTTGAAGAGCCCTGGGATATTTACCAGGCTGGCACAGGTGCTGCAAGTAGATGGACTTGAACTGGTGTTTCCCATCGACTGCTCTTTCTGACTCATCCACCAATATTTTCGGGTCATTCAAAATCACACTCTCTCCCTGTACAATTAGCTGTTCCTTCTGCAAATGCAATTCATTTGCTTGGGTATCTTTGTTATCTAGATTATATCCAGCCTTGGACTGTAGATAATGGCTCCATACCGGTTGGGCCTGAAGTGGGTTATAAAGTTCTGCTGGCCTAATATAACAAAGCCAATGTACCAAAGGATTGATTAGAGCTGGGCAGAGCTCTAAGCAGAACTCCAGGGAGATAATATATTCCTGAGATTGATACTCAAATGGAGTCTTAGGATAAAAATGCATTGAGGGGTTAGGGATGTAGCTCAGTTGGTAGAAGACTTCTCAGCATGCAAGAAGCCTAGGATCCACCCCAACATAGTATAAATGGCCTGGTGACTCATGCCTATAACTCCAGCACTCAGGAAGGGGAGGAAGATGGCTCAGAAGTCCAACTTAACCTGCCGCTTAAAGAGTTGAAGGCAGTAGTTCAAGGCTTTAGCATGGATAAGGCTCTTCCTCTATAAGGATTCGTCTTGGCATGGGGTTGGTCAGTACAGATGAGGGCTCACATCAAAGGCAAGAGCTATCAAGTCCTAGCATCCAGGGACCTCACATCCCAGACTACTAAGGGACAGCAATTCCCAGAGGGTAGAATAGATTTGTGGTCCTTTATTCTGCCAAGTATCTATTCAGAGTCTTCTCTCTACCACAAGATCTGCCCTGTAGATGCTGAAACCCTGGTTAGGGAGGGCTCAGATCTCCAAACAAATCTAGGAGAGATCAGAAAATACCCTTCTTTAGGGTATTTCCATTGGAGACAATACATGCTAGAACTTCCTGGGATCCATGGGCTACACAGTCTCCCTGCTGCCCTAGAGTGGTCTTGGGGGCTCTTTTGTGTCCTGAAGGAATTGCTTCATAGCTTGTGGCTTGGACACTAAATGCTTAGACCAGGGAAAGGTTTGTGTTTGTGCTAAAGTGGAGACACACACAGCAAGGGCTACCTATGGGGTGAAGCCTGCTTTGTCTTCAAGGCCAGATGGAGCCAAGGAGATTCTCAGCAGTACATTGGCCTGGTTCTTAATTATGTATTATAATTTTAAATGAACTGCACAAACACAATACCTTAATCAAGTATATATATATATATACCTTAAATTTGTATCAATAAACCAAAATTCATATCAATGCAAAGTATTCATCTCTCTATAGCATATCTTCCCTTTCAATGTAAACAAACATTTATAAACAATATTTGTGAATTTGAGTGTAGTTGTCTAGACTACTTCCTGCTGATTGGGGGAACACTGTTAATCAGGTTGTCATGGGGTATCCTGTGTACTAGGTCCATCTCAGGCAGCAGTCCTGAAGCCATAATGGATGTTGGACCATCTGGGTCATTGTTTCAGGGGGTCTTGTTTGATTAAACCACATTAGTCTGAAAGGAATCCACAGGTTCTCATTCCCTATGGAAACAAAGTAGAACCTCTTTCCCAAAACATATCCTTAGACCCAAATTTTGAAGTCAAGATACCTTTAAAATATATGTGTTGGTTTAGTTTAGCAGTCTGTACAATAAAATGTCTCTCTGTACTTAGCTCATTCACAGTCAAAAAATTCAAAGAAAACACAATAATATACATAATCCAGACTCTCTGGGTATATTCTATTTTTATGTTACTTATTTTTTTTACTCCTTTAATCTATGACTGTCTGTACTGTGTCTCTTTCAAGACTGTTTTATTTTGTTTATTTTTTTAAAAAAAAAACATTTCTTTTTATAACTATTTCTTCTCTCTCCCAAGCCTGTGTACATTTATCCAGCACCATGACCCATTTAGAGGTCTTCTGTCTTTATTGCATGTTATCTGTAATTATTTTTTGACCAGGAGTGCCCCCCCATTTTTTTAAAAAATGCTTAGCGGATGTGGCTTGTTCCAACACATGGTCCTGCCTGCTTGCTCCTCCTAGTCTAACATGGTGGAGGCATGTTTGCTACCTCTGAGAACCATTCTCTGCCCCAGATCCAGGATCGCAGTGGGTCTGTGTCACTATTAAGCCATTTGTAACATGCTGCTCACAGACCCGATTTAAGTGCTTGGCTTCCTGAAGGAGTCAGAGCTGTACATGCAACTATAATGAACCAGGAAGCCACCATTTCTTAAAGAAGCCAAGTGGTTTTTTTTTTTAATGCTAAAGGTGAATCAGGAAGACCTCTCTTAAATGAGCTGTGGCACCCCTGCTCACCACTAATGAACAGAGCCCATCTGAAAAAAAATGTGGCTAAACTTTAGGGGTTTATTGTATGTAGATTTTTTTATAAACTCTCTCAGGTTTTATGTGGATTTAGGTGGTACACACTGGCATGTCAATCTGTTGGTGGAGGCTATTCATTCATTCCCAGCCTCCCTGACCCAAAATATTCACACTGAAACTGTATTAATTACAATGCTACTTGACCAATGACTCTAGTGTGTTCCTAGCTAGCCCTTACATCTTAAAATAGCTATTAAATTACATTTCTATTAATCTGTGTACCGCCTACCAGTAAGCTTCCATCTAATGTCTGGCATCTGTCTCCTACGTCGGCTACATGGCTTCTCTCTGACTCTGCCTACTCTGTCTATTGATTTTTTCCAGCCTGGCTATATTCTGATAAGCCACTGGCCAAAAGCAGATATTTTATTAACCAATGGCAATACAACATATTCATAGCATTCAGAGGGGAATCCCACATCACCAATGGATAAACTATTTGGGGCTCTGTGACCCGAGACTGAAACGGAGAAGAGCTAAGTGTCACAGCAGGCTGCTGTGGTCAGAGAGTCAACTTAGATCTAGTCCCGAAACTAGAAAGCAGTGTGTATCCTTTTCTGTGACAGAGCCCATGCGCTTAAAAGGGCTGAAGCCCACAAGGTTGCATGCTTGACTAAGAGGTCCCTGTAGGACATGCTGGATGGCCTGTCCCCAGCAGAGCAAGCTGAGGAGCTCTTGGATGCTTTTAGTCTGAGATAGGCTTCCCATTGACCATCATAAAGACTCAGGCATGTCTCCTAGGCTCTGGTAACATAACCAGCTGGCATCTATGGCCATTGTCTTTCTGTCCCTTTCCAGTTTCCTCTAGGGCACCTGCAGAGCCAATTTGATTGAAGCAAACCACCTTCTTTGTCCAGTAGATAAAAATGGGCTTGCTAGACCCCCCCCCACACCATGGTATTGCACATCCCTTTCCCTTACCCTTTAAACCAGTATATTGCAAAGCAAGTTTAGCCCCCGTGCCCCACAGCCTCCTCTTAGGCCCCAGGAAGAGCCATCACTCTGCCTTTATCTCCCTTCCAAACCTTTGAAATTTTCCACTGTCTAGAAGGGTCTCTGACTCCAGGAATTCTTCATGAACACCATACTCATCAACCCCTAGTCAATCACTCAGGCATTTGCACTTTGGAAGTATCACAAAAGGAAGCCAAAATCAGTGAGAGTAGGGGCTTTTCCCAAGCATGATAGTTGCACCAGGCTCATAGTCTTCTGTGAGTCAGGATACAGCTTGTGTTATCCTTACCAAAATTCTTCAGTACTAATATTGGGCTTTGATGGTGATCCGGGACATAATCTAGTCACTTTAATCCAAATGTACAGCAATCCTATTGTTGACTGAGGTTTCTGTCCCACCAGGTCCCACAGCCATTAAGCCCCCAAAAAACACACAGAAGTCTACATTAATTATAAACTGCTTGGTCTATTAGCTCAGGTTTCTTATAACTTTTATAACTTATATTAACCCATAATTTTTGTCTGTGTTAGCAACTTGGCTTGGTACCTTTTATCAGCAAGGCATTCTCTTCTTGCTTCCTCTGTGTCTGGGTGATGACTGCAGACTGCCTCTTTCCTCTTCCCAGAATTCTCCTGTTCTTATTGCCCTGCCTATACTTCCTGCCTGGCTACTGGCCAATCAGCATTTTAAAACACAAGTGACAAATCTTTACAAAGTACAAGATCATTGTCCCACAGCACCCTATTAAGATTTTGCATACATCATAAATATTTTAAAATTAATTGGGGGCTAAAAAGATGGCTCAGAAGTTGAGAGCACTGGATATTCTTTCTGAGTACCTACGTTCAATTCCCAACACCCACACTACAGCTCACAAACATCTGTAACTCCAGTACCAGGGGAGCAGACTCCTTCTGGTCTTATTCACTTCATGAGTGTCAAAGAAGAGCAAAGAACTACTTCCCTCAGGTGAGGAACATATACCAGGCTGCTGGGTTTTACATACAGAATTCCCATATAGCCTCCTTGTCAGGTCGCCTCAGCACACAGTCCTCCGCAAGGAAGCACTGAGAAGTAACTTGAGCATTTTGTGAGGACTCTGGTATTTATTTTAAAGGGGTGTGTGCATGGCCACAGATGCCAGAAGAGGAAGGACATCAGGTCCCCTGAAGCTTGAGTCACAGGTAGTTGTAAGCCGTCTGCTATGAGTGCTGGGAACCAAACTTGGGTCCTCTAGAAAAGAAGCACACATTCTTAACCACTGAGGCACCTCTTCCCTAGCATTTGCTTTAGCACAGAGGGCCTGGGTTCAGGCTCTACCACCTGCTAGGTTGTGTTGAATAAATACCTGATACCTCTAAATTTCCATCTCCTTATCTGGATACCCAGACAGTGATGGCTTACATCTTGCAAGGCAAGGCCATGCACACCTAGTACTCAATGCTTAGGAAAAGCTTGGTAAGTGGAGCTGCTGGCATTGTGACATGCACACTGCACCTAACCTTCCCCTTTGTCCGCCCTCCCTTTATTCCCCGTGGTGAGTAGAGCCTCCCCTGCAAGTGTTTCATCTTTGAAAGCCCTGTCTAATGCTTTCTTCTTCGGCTGGAGAAGGAGGAATGGAAGCTACTCCACTACAAGTAGTTCCTTTGGTCTTTTGTCTCTGGTGCTCAGAAGGCCACATTCCACAGATGTGGACCCTGAGCCTCGAAGAAGTCCCCTGTGACTCCAATCATCCACCCCCTCTCCTCAGGCATATCCCCCGTCTTACATATTGCTGGTCACTCACCAGGCTTCCCAAACTGTCCCGGGTCCCAGGCATTTGTGTTTGACAGGAAATTCCGAATGGGTAGATCCTTGTTTTCCATAATGTCCCCTCTTCTCTATGTGTTTTGTTTTTCTTTCTTAAATTTCAGTTACCTGTAGTCGGCTGAGGTCAAAATATTAGACGGAAAATTAGACAAATGAAAACTAACTTTTTGTGCTGGGAAAATGGCTCAGTCAGGAAGTGCTGCTGTGTAAGGACGAGGACCGGAGTTCAAGCCTACGGGTCCTATAGGAAGAAAACTATGGGAGCAACATGCTCCCGTAACTTCAGAACTGGCAAGGCTGAGACAGGAGGATTCCTGGAGTCACTGGCTGGCCAGCCTACCTGGATCAGTGAGCTCCAGGTTCAGTGAGAGACCCTGCCTTAAAGACACTAGAAAGGCTCCCGTTTCAGGTGCTCGTTCCTCAGCCCACTAGCCACTGCCATTCTCAGCGGGGCTTTTTCTTTTTTAGCAAACCGTCTCTGTTCCTGTTCCGCGATACTTTCTCCATTTGCTCCTGGCAGTGGCTGAGATTTGCACCTAACCTGTGTCGTGTTTTCTCTTAAACTCTGTGAAATTGTCCTTGAACTTCAAAAGGTGGGGAATGTTTAAAGACACCTGATGTCAACCTCTAGTGTCTGCACACGCAAGTTCACAGTATACCCATATGCACATATACACGCATGCGCACACAAACACACACACACAATAGGTTTTGAGGTCCATGCTTTTCTGAGTAGCCTGAATGAATCTTGTACTGTCCTGCTCTGTTAGGAGACATGAGTCATCTCTTTGTCCTGTGTATCCACACTGTATATGCTACCTGTTCATTGGTAACTTTGTAGTTATTGTGACAATCAGCTTGACTCTTGTGGTAAAGCAATTCTTGGATTCAAGAGGCCTTTATTTTACTGTATAATGTCCTCCAAGTGCTTTCAAATACTACATAGCGAAGCTGTAAAGTTCATATTTTAAACGGAAGTTCTGGACCTAAGGAAAAAAAGATTTTACATTGCGTTCGCTACCGTCTATATTTATCATTTTTATCTCTTACTCTGCCTAGCTCATCAGTTAAACGTGATCACAGATGCACTGCAGGGAAGAACACAGTGTAGAGAGAGCTGGACACTGTGATTTCGAGACAACTGCTGGTGGGCTTGTCACGGGCCACCCAGGATGGTGAGAAATGACTGTTCACTGTGTGACAGGCCAGGCTCTTCATACGCAGGAATGGATAAGCTCAAACACTCCTCTGCTTGGCCCTGACCAGGAGACTGACTGAAGCTCTTAGTCCCTTAGGATAAGTCATGGTCTCCTGTGTCTCTTCTGGGGGAAAATGTGGATCACTTTGGCCTGTAACACACACACACACACACACACACACACCCTAATATAAGGTACCTACCACCTTATAATACATTGTCATTTACCTTTTTTTATTGTTCTTTTTTCTAAAGTAACAAGAATTCCTTTTAAAAACTGTTCATTACCATATGTGTATGATGTGTATTTGTGTGTGTGTGTGTGTGTGTGTGTGTGTGTAGGCATGCATGTGCCACAGTGCATATGTGAAAGGACAGCTTCATAAGTCAGATCTCTCCTACCACTGTGAGTTCCAGGGATCAAATCAAGTCCTCAGGCTTGTCAGGCAAATGCTTTTACCCGCTGAACCATCTTGCCAGCACTCTCAAAACAATTTTGGCATCAGGCTTGGGGTAAAGCTCTTTTAGCTTGTGGAGCACTTGGCTCCAGAGAGCATGGTGCCAGTACTCACCGTGGAGTAGAAGGCTGTGTCGCCTTTAGGTGTGAATGTGCATGGCTGTTCTCTGGATACGCTATGTTCCTCCGGCATCTGATTCTCTTTGCCCAGCTTCCCACTGTGAGGTGGGCTCTCTATCCTGTCCTTGTCTCACAGTCCCTTTCTTCTGTTTCATCTCTGACACCTTCCTGCTCTCTCATCTGATGTGTCCCTGTAAGGGAAGGTGGACAGTGGAAGGCTCAATTGGCAGAGGCCAAAGGTCAGACCATCAAAAACAGCCCAGCGCCATGGGGAAGAGGGGTTTCCAAGAATCCTAGACTGGTGTCTTTGGGCCTTTTCCTCTCCCCATGCCCACAGGGTGACCCCTAAAGAAGTCTGCAATACATGCCAGCTGGCTTCCCTGGGCATTCTGATAACAGCAAATGGCTTGCAGCCCATCACTACCAGAAGGAGGTTGAGGGAGACCTCATTGGCTAAGGGAGATGTGACTTCCAGGCTCGTCTGTCTCATTTGTTGGGAAATAGCTTTCCTATCTGGCCAGCGTCCTGCTGAGCCAATCTGAGGTGTTTCCTGCTGGCCAAGGCTGAGCCAGAGGCTCCAGCTCATAACTCAGTATGTGAGCCACAGTCCGAGGGAGCGAGGCTGATTGGCTGCTAGAGGAGGAATTTGCATTTCGTCCTGTTAGCAGGGCGCTGAGAAAAATCAGAGTTTGACCTCTTTCTGCTTATCCAGTTTCTTTCCCCTTCCACTTGTTTCCCCTCGAGTTTCTTTTCCTTCTGATTCGTTCATTCACCTCATCTGTCAGACACTTACCTGTGTGTCTAGTCATCCAGTAATTGACAAGCTCCTAAACCCTAAATTCTGTGCTTTTGGGGGCTATAGCTTGCAATCGTCCTTGCCTTTCTGGAATCCAGAGCTTAAGAAGATGGGCAGACAGACAGTACCCTATACGCTGTAGACACAGTCAGTTAACTGCTACAGTGGCAAGTCTCCGGCTGCAGAAACTGGCCGGCTGCGCCCACTGAGCCTTCCAGCAGGAGACGACATGGAAGGGTGTGGTGGCTATAAAAAAGTGGCTGCCATATGCTGAGGAGGTGATTTCATCGGGAATGTGTTTGCTATCAAGCATGAGGACCTCAGATGCCTAGAACCAGTGGAGATAGACCCCTGCTGCAGAGACGGATCCCGGAAGCTCACTGCCTTGGGTTTCTCCTCACTGGGATTTGGCTACTGCTTTGTAAGCAGATCTTTAGCTCAGAGGCAGACTGGGAGCTGGACTTCAAGCAAACAGCCACATGAGTGAGCTGAAAGTAGATCCACAAGCCTCAGTCCAGGCTTCTAGAGGAAGGCAGACCAGCCAAACCCACATGAGAGAAGCTGGGGTGACGCCTCCCAGCCATTCTGGCCCTGGATTCTTGAGTCTCATTAACTATGAGCTTATATAGGCTTATTGTTATAAACCACTAAACTGGGAGGTATGGGTGTGTTAGGGAGTACCTTGTGGTACAGGATAAAGCCCTTAGTGTCTGGTTGTCTGCAATGGCCTTTATTATAAGTTCACTTTGGGCTGGCAGCTTGTGTGCAGAATTCTTCCCCACAGCCAGAATGCCTCTCCTAGCTTTACCCATCACACCCAGCATTGGTGCTTTTGGGGAGACCAGTGTCCCAGTGTCTTTCTTCCCTCACCCACAGACACTGCATGAAATAATAAAGCAGCTTTGGTTTGCTAAGTCCCAGAATCCATTATGCAGCATTAGATACATAATCCAGAGGAGACGGTCTGGAAGGAACCTGGAGAAGGAGAAAGAATTGAGGCGGTGAGAGGTTTTGCCAAAGAATCCCAACAAGAGCTGCACAGCATGATGGAGTCTGCTGAGTTTCGGGGGAAGAACGGAGGTCTGCACCTCCAGCAGCAGAGAAGCGATGAAGGAGTGGTTGAGAAACCACTGGGAGGGACCAGACAGTGGACAGGGCGCCTGGACTGTGAGGCCAAGACTCTGCTTGAGTATTGCTCTTCATCTCAAGAGTGATGGGAGGTGTGGGGGATTTGGTCAGGAGACCCACTTAGCAGACTGCCACTAGGCTGAAACATGATTGCCTGGGCCCCAACCAAGGAGGGGGAGTAGCCATGCTGGGCCTTCCTGTCCACTCTGGCCTTGTGGGACAAATTGGTTCTACTCTGTTCTCCGAGATGGCAGCGCCTTCTCTCAGGCATGCCCCTTTCCTGGCGCACAGGAGTCAAGGGGGCGAGTTTGCAGTACTGACGGGCTAGGGTTGATCTAGGGCTATGTGTGTGTGTGTGTGTGTGTGTGTGTGTGTGTGTGTGTATGAGAGAGAGAGAGAGAGAGAGAGAGAGAGAGAGAGAGAGACAGAGAGACACAGAGAGACACAGAGAGAGAGAGACAGAGACAGAGACAGAGAGACAGAGAGAGAGAGAAGAGAGTAACTGTAGCGCACAGTCCTGTCTAGTTCTGTCAGTCTGAAATGGGGCCTGGGAACCTGTACCTCCAGGGGGCTCCTAAGCAGTGCAGATGCCCTACCTGGAGACCCAGTGAATTAGTAAGAGTGTTTGTGAGCAAGGGAACTCAGTTTTGTGCTGAGGCTTTGGCATGGCCGAGTGACCCTGTGGACTTGTTCCCAGGGTTTATCTGCAGTCGTTTTTCCTTTCTTCTTCCCTCTGTCTTTTCCCCTCCCCTCCTACCCTCTTTCCTCTTCTCCTCTTTTTTTTTAAAGAAGGATATCATATGACCCAAACTGTCTCCAAAAGCATGGTCTCAAATTTCAGATCCTCTTACCTCTCCCTCCTGAGTCCTAGGATTGCAAGCACCAGGAGGTGCCACCCCACCCACTTATTCAGTGTGGGGGATCCAGCCAGGCTTTGTGTATATTAAGCCACATTCCCAGCCCTCCTTCCTTCCGTTCAGTATCAGACTAACCTTGCCAATAAATGCTCCCTGAATTCAGGAAGTCATTTCCTTTACCACCCCCAAAATCTTGACAGTCTTTCCTTAGAAGTGGGTAGGGTGTGTTCAGGGTTCAGTGCCTCCCTGATGAGGTGCACTCTTATCTCCCAAAGGCGTCCTGCCATGCAGGAGACTGCAGTTCTGGTCTGACTCCCTCTCCCTGCTTCCTCACGGTGTTTGAATTCTCCAGCTCACTTTCGTTCTATTTCATATATTTGCCTTTGAACTTGATATTCCGTAGGCAGGATGTTGTCTTCCTCCTTAGCCAGAGACCGCTTTGGTTATCCCGGTCTAAGACTGCTAGACTACTTTAGGCATGCGGGAAACCTCACTACTGAGTGATTCCAGACATTTTAGTCTATACAGAGAGATGAATGTTTGCCTCAACTCTTCCATTGAGTTGCCATGGAAATGAAGCTTCCTGACTTAGGCTTCTGTTGGTAGAGCAAAACAACTGAGACTTGTGGGATTACGAAGAAAATAGGGATTTTATTTTGTTTTAAGTTACAGGGCTAGAAATCCAAGAGTTTCCAAGAACATGGTACCAGCATCTTCATGGCTTCTGGTGAGGGCTTTGTGACAAGTGGAATCATATAGAGGTGGCACACATGGCAGTGGTCAGCAGGCCTATGAAGAGGCAGCCACAGCAGCAGGGTGACCTTGCTTTATTCCAGCCAATGCTCAGAATAATGAATCATGAAACTGGAAGGTACTCTGCGTGTTACCAGAGGAAAAAAAGTAGTAACCATCCCCACCTGTCTACAAACCCTACAAGAGTGGCCTATCGGCAAAATAGACTGTGATACAATAGTGGCACAAATATTATGGGAGTAACCAACTACTTTTTGATTGGAATTAAGGCCCATTTCAGAGATGGAAGCCATGCCTGACATTGCTATAGGGGCCAAGAACTTGATGCTAGATAGGTCATTGGCAGGGAAAACTTATTATTATACTATGAAAGGAACAATACCGTGACTCTTAATGACACATTGCTGCACCCATAGGTCAGAGCACCACTCAGCCCTCAGAGAAGCTTCTTCTTTCTGTAGATGGGCACTAACACAGAGACCCACAAAATGACAGTGTGCAGAGAGTGACAGACTTTGGAGCACTCGTCTTCATGAATCCAATTCTTGACCCAGTTTCTTAAGAAAAGTGTTAACTCATTCTTAAAGATAGAACCACTGTGGTATGATCCTAATTAGTCTTATCAATAAAACCAAAAGTCAGATCCACGAGTGAAAGTGGAAAGATCAGGGAAGGAAAGAAGTCAGCCCCTAGAGAGACCTTTTCCCTCTACCAAAGCCTCAGACCAAAGTGGGCAAGATGCTGTCTCAGAAGGCTGATGCCCAGCAGAAGGCGGGTCCCGGGCCTGTCTCCACTATTGCTTGTGTGCTGGGGCCAGACATCCAGACCTTTGGAGAACTCCTGGGGAATGGGGATTCGCATCCCCTTTTGGAATGAATGGTTCTTGCTCAGAAGCCCCACAGAACACTCGGCCTTTAATCAGACCGAAGTTTGATGGATGGGTCATACAGTCTTGCCTGCACAGTGGGCGACTGATCAGAGTCTGCTGAAGTGAACTGAACGGTGGAATTCAAGTTCTGTCTATTATCTTCCCTGTAATAGGCCTGCTCCGAGGGGGTCTTCACCTTGGTGACAGTTTGCTTCCTCTCATCTCTGATCATGACACCAGCCTGACCTCACTCGCCTTTGGTCCCTAGAAGTTCTGCCTTGAGTTGAGTTACAGGAAGCTGGTCCCCCCCTCCGCCCCGCCCATGGCTCCTCCCGGTGGTGCCCACTCTAGGTGCACATGCAGGATAGGGGCGAATGCAGAGTGAAGTGTCTGACATGGGCAGAGGAAGGCAGCACTCTGCCTCCTATACCTCTCCCCTGGTGGGTGGCAGAAAAAAATGGAATGCGGATGTCTGGGAACTGGATGCTCAGTCAAATGAGAGCAATGATAACAGAGTAATAACAATAGTCCAGCTGAAAGGAGGCGCAGGGGATGAAACAGCTAGTGCTGTGTCCGTCACCTGTGGCACTGTCGGCCCATCTTCCCCTCCTGCTGTGCTGCATACTCTCCCGTGGTCCAGCCCCAATCCACAGCATCCTCATCCAGGATCTAGGGTGGGAGCCTGTCTGTGGTGATGTTAGGACTGGTGTTCATTCAGGGTGAAATTTACCCCTTGGTACCTGTGACCATCTGAGGCAAGCACTGGTTTTGGGTGGGATCAGAGCTTGGTCATGTGACAAAGGACCCCCCTACTGCTCTTGATTATGTGTTTATCTTCCTGAACATGATTTTTTTAAAAGGTAGGTTTGACTCATACCTATAATGCTGGCACTTGGGAATTTGAAGCAGGAGGATTGCTGTGAGTTCCAGCCTGGGCTACAGAGTGAGACCCTGTTTCAAAACCAAAACAAAAATGCAAGAAGGAGGGATGAAAGAGGGAAAGAAGGGAGGCAGGCAGACTTGGGGGATGGCTAAGTCACTGAAGTGCTTACTGTGCGGCGTGAGGACCTGCTTTCAGACCCTCAGCGCCTGTGCTTTAAAAAACCAAGTTTAGCAGATGAAATCTCATTACTGGTAAAGCAGGGACAGTCAGATCTCCCTGCCCAGCCAATCCAGCCGAATCAGTGGACCTTAGGTTAAATGAGAAACTTTGTCACAAAGAAATACAATGGTGAACAGTTGGAGAAGGTACCCAGTGTTGACATGGCTTCAACACACATGAGCAATGCAACTGAGGAAAGAAAAAAAAGTGTTTATCCTCTACTTTCAAGTAGCCAGCCACCATCTAGGGAAGTCAGGACAAGAACTCAAAGTGGGAGCCTGAAGTCGGGCCTCTTTGTAGCATTACCTTTAACGAGGAAGTCGTTGACAGCAGAAACCATGGAGAAACTCGCCTTTCTGACTCGCTCACTGACCTGTGCTTAGCTAGATTTTTTTTATGTAGTCCAGGACCACCTACCCAATGGATTGTGTTCTCCTATACCAACTGACATTCAAGACAGTGTCTCAGACGTGCCACCATCCAGTCTGATATTGGGAATGTTTCATGGCTTTCTGTTCAAGGGATTTCCAGTTTGTGTCAACTTGACAATTAAAGCTAATGAAGACAAGTGGTGTGGTGACTTTGGGGTTCCCACTACAGTTTGGGAAGGAGCAGGCATATAGCTACAAAGAGGAGTTTGTCAGGATATGATTGGGTTTTGTATTTACTGGACTTTTGCTTCCTCAGAAAGTATTTATACCACCCCCATGACTGTACATGTGATTGTCGGAATGATGAGGAAAGCCTGTGAAAAGGGGCACCAGCTGTAGAACCCTAAGGATTTCAGCTCACAGGAAGAGGGTTCCCTTAAAACCTTTAAGGTGTGACAGCAAAAGTGATCAGGAGCCAGGGTTGGCAACCCACACCTGTCATCTCAGTCCTTGGCAGGAGGATTGCCCCAAGTGTGAGGTTAGCCTTAGAAACACAGTGAGTTCTAGACCAGCCTGGGCCTGTGTGAGATCATATTTACCAAAAAAGGATGGTTGGGGAAATGGCTCAGTAGGTCAGGTACTTGCTGTACAAGCACAAGGACTTGGCTTTGTATCCTCAGTGCTCATGTGAGAGCCAGGCATGCCAGTGTGTACCCATCATCCCAATGCTGGAGACAGGAGGATCCCCAAAGCTCCCTGGCCATCCAGCCAGCTAAATCAGTGAGTTCCAAGTTTAATACGAGACCCTGTCTCAAAACATAAGATGCAGAATAAGTGGAGAAGATAAACCTGGTATTAAGGTCTGACCTACACACCCACACATGCACACACATACATAAAGGCATACACACACACATACACACACAACACATAACTATACCAAAAAGGAAGGAAAGGGGGTGAAGAAAGGGGAAGTGGGCTGGTATCTTAAAGGCTCTGGTATCTCCAAAGCTACAGAGAAACCTTTCTCAACAAATGGCACCAAAGTGAAAAACTACATCCACGTAAAACCTGAGAGAGCTTGGGAAGTAGTTCTAGATACAAAAGAACAGCATTAAGCATGGCTTCTTGATAGCAACTTGTTTGCTAGAGGCAAGTGCATCTCATTTAAGAGAGGCTTCCTGATTCAGCTTCAGCTGCAAAAACCTTGCAGCTCGTTTAAGAGGTCCTGCCACCAAACACTTAAATGGTGTTTATGAGTAGCTGACTGTATGCATCTTGTTGGCACCAGGGACCTTGAAGCTGCATAGTGTTGTGACAATAAGCATGGCTCCTGCCAGCACCTCCACCATGAAGCTAGACTCTCAGAAAGCTAAGGAACAGGGTGGATCCAGCTGTCAAAGCTATGGCTTTAACCCTAGCCATATCGCTTAGCAAATTAAAGACTCATGTGGTCAGAAAAAGAGAGATCGACAGTAAAGATAGATTCAGAAGGAAAAAACCCTCTAAATGGTTTACAGTGTGTTTAAACATATATGTTGGCTTGGGAGAGAAAAGAAAAAGGATAAAATCCTTTTAAAAAAAGAGAGTACTTGGGTGTGGTGGCACACACCTTTAATCTCAGCACTTGGGAGGCAGAGGCAGGCAGATCTCTGTTAATTCAAGGACAGCCTGGTCCACAGAGTGAGTTCCAGGACAGCCAAAGATATACAGAGAAACCCTGTCCCCAAAAAAAATTTAAAAATAAAAATAAAAGAAATAGAGTTTAAAATAAAGCCACATAAAGATGGGAAATACACAGAGAGTCTGGGTACTGTATGTTATTGTGTTGTCTTTGAATTGTTTGATGACAGAGGAAGGAGCAACAGCTGCTAAGAGACATTTGATTATAAATGCTGCTGAATTAATTCAACATATGTATTTTGAAAATGTCTTGACTTCGAAATTTAAATCAAAAGATGTTACTTTGGAGAGGAGATTTTGCTTTTGTTTCCACAGAAAACGAGAGGCTGTGGACTCATTCTTGGTTAAGAAAAATCAGGTTTGATCAAGGAAGAGCCCCTGAGAAATCTCTAATAGGAGAGGATGGCCCAGATGATCCAACATTTCAGAGGATCTCTGTTGGAGTTTCCCCTGAGTTCTATTTCCAGAACAGCCTCAAAACTGCTGGCTGATATGATCAAGCCTCACAGAATATTCCAGTCAGAACTTGACCATAATCCTAAATCTTCTTTAGGTTCCCATAAGATTATTAGTGCCCCCAATCAGCAGGATGTAGCCTAGAAAACTATGCACACATTTCCAAAAATAGATTATGGATGTTTGTGTCTTTGTTTAGATTGCTGGTTACAAGTGGTTGTGAATAATGGTCAGGAAAAAAAGCTAAATAAAGGAAATTAGATTTAGAGTTCTTGTTTTGAAAAAAAAAGGGGGGGGTGGAGGGAAGTTCTGTGGGATAATGCTCTTGTACCCTGTAAAGATTTGTCACTTGTATTAGTTTAATAAAACGCTGATTGGCCAGTAGCCAGGCAGGAAGCATAGACAGGGCAACCAGAATAGGAGAATTCTGGGAAGAGGAAAGTCTCAGTCTGCAGTTGTAACCCAGACACAGAAGAAGCAAGATGAGAATGCCCCACGGATAAAAGGTACCAAGCCACATGGCTGACACAGACAAGAATTATGGGTTAATTTAAGATGTTAAGAGTTAGCTAATAAGAATCTTGAGCTAATAGGCCAACCCGTTTATAATTAATGTAGGCCTCTATGTGTTTCTTTGGGACTGAATGTCTGTGGGACCTGGTGAGGCAGAAACCCCTGTCAACAAAGAGGATTAGAGGAAGGGAAAGAGAGAGGTGAGGAGAGGGATGGAGGCAAACAGTAACTGACTGTGGCATAACCCTTTCAGAACCTCTTGAAGTCTATTTGTTCCTGTAAGTTGATGCAGATGGACTGCACTGAATGTCTCTGCTCAGAAGCTGCCTCTGTGACCCCTGTTGCTACATCCTGTAGGTCACTTTCCCTGGCATCTTCCCTTCATCTGGATGTGTATCTCATTTCCTGCCTTCATGGGAGGAAGGGGTCCATGACAGATCTAGAAATCACTGGGTAAATTCTTGGTCATCGAGGAATATCCTGGGTGCCTTCTAGTCATGAAAAGTACCCCAGCTCCCATCCTGAAATTTTTACCTCTTAGAAGCAGTTAAACATTTGGGGGCATGGTGAGGGGCCTCATTCTGGTATCTAGGACAGCTTTTCTGTCTTGATGGAAAGACAGGATGTGAGGTATAAAATAAGACATGTGTAGGAGGGCATATAGCGCATTTGCCTTTGAAATTGGATTATATTTACAGTAAGACAGGAAGATAAATGTAAAATTCTGTTGGCATGGGCTGTGGGGCAATTGTCTGGAAGAGCCGGGATCGAAGGCATCTGCAGTTACAGTGGTAACTAAGAATAGAACGTTCCATTGGCTCTTCTGATATGTTCAAAGTCTTTGTTGAAGCTCCCCATATGCTTGTACATAGAATAGGGTGATGTTTTCCTCAGATTCTGGCTCCCAGCCCCTGCCTCTTATTTCCTGTCTACAAGATTATACCACATGGCTTCAGCTTGTGTCCTTGTGCTTAAAGGGTGGGTGTGTATGCAGATGTGTGTGCATGAGTGTGGAGGGACATGGAAGGCAGAGGCCAGCCTTGGCTGTCACTCTTCAGGTGCCAGCCCAACAGACTCTCACTGGCCTGGAGCGCGCTGGCTAGCCCTGCGGATCTGCTTGTCACCTCTTCCCAAATACTGGGGTTACAAATACATTCCACTGCATCCAGATTTTAAAAAAAGAAAACATGAATTCTGAGGGATTGAACTCAAGTCTTCATGTTTTCAAAGCAATCACGTTTTTAGCTAGCTCAACCATATCCCCAACTCAGGAACTTGTGTTTTGGGGGGTGTTGGTTAAATGGCCTGTGGTACACAGTGGCTTTTGTTAGATAGAAGAACATTTGTGTCCTGTGAGTATATGTGCTTTATTTTAGCTGCAAGAGAGGTGAGGTGTAATCTTGTCCAGCTAAAGCCTTGTTTCTGGAAAAGGAGGAAAGAGTGGTTGAGAGGGACTCAGTCTCCTGCAGGATGTTATTGGGGTCTGTTGCTTTCCTCATGGGACCAAATACCTGACAAGCAGCAACTTAAAGAAGGAGTTTACTGTATTTTAAGATACAGTCCTGTGATGGCCATAATTTCATTATATCTGGAATGAACTACAATCCAGAAAAGGAGGGCACACTTATAATCCAAACCTTAAGACAGGAAGACACAGGTTTTGATCCAGACATTGAGGTGGGGTGACACACCTGTAACCCAGATCTCGAGGTGAGAAGGCCACCTTTGTTCTGGGCCACACCTTCCTCTGAAACCTAGATTAGGACAATGGAAGAAGGAAGGGTTCTTGTCAGCACACCGTTCCTTCACTGGTGTCAGAGCCTACGGCTTTGTATTCCAGCATATACAGACGACCAGCCGAGGCACCCAGCCTCGTGGGACTGAGCAGCTACTAGATTCTAGATTCTTGAACTTTGCATTTACAGATAGCCATTGTTGAACTGCAGCCCATAAGTCATTCCGAGAGAGAGAGAGAGAGAGACAGAGAGAGAGAGAGACAGAGAGAGAGAGACAGAGAGAGAGAGACAGAGAGAGAGAGAGAGAGAGGAGAGAGAGACGACTCATTCCATAAGTTCTGTGACTCTAGAGAACCCTGACTAATACAAGTCTGTCATGGCAGGGAAGGGATGGTGACAGGAATGGCCCTTGGCTGTGGAAGCTTATAGCTCGCTTGTTCACATCTGGATAGATCTAGAAGCAGAGACAAGACAGGAAATGAAGCTGGACTATAAACCCCAAGGTCCCATCCTCACCCTCCACCAGAGACCCAGTGTCTTCAGTGAAATTCCACCTCCTAAAATTTTCACAACCTCCCAAATCAGCACCATGAGCTGGTGGCCAAATATTCATATGTGTGAGCACATGGGCCTGCAAAGACATCTCTGGATGGGGTAGAATCAACACATAGCGGACAGACCTTGGCTGTTGATTGGTATGAGGAGCAGGAGAGGATAATAAAGTGTCCCCTTTTTCTGACTTAGGAAACCAGTGCTAGTCCCGGAAGACAGGAAGTGCATGCTTACATGGAAAGGAAGGAAAGGAGTGGAAAGGAGGAGGTCTGTGGTTGGGAAATACTGCTCTCAGCTTCTGAATGCTTCCTTGGGAGAAATAGTAAGCTCCCAAACTTGGCACATGGCAGGAAGGGCCTGGCCAGCAACAGGGAGAGGAGTGTGAGCTGAGTTCCTAGAGGTCCTTCACACAGGGCCCTGCCTGGTTCTCTTCATCCCTTGGCTTGCTATAGCAAATTGCTGTAGATTCTACACGTTATGAAAAACAGGAATGACTCATCACAGCTCTGGAGGCCTGGATGACCCAGACATGGAGGTAGCAGAATCAGTGTATGAGTCCGAGCTGACATTTTTGCTGTGTCTTCACATAGTAGGAGGGACTGCTGGGTTCCCTTGTGCCACTTTGAGGAAGGTGCTGAACTCATTGCTGAGATCCCCATCCTCCTGAGAGAGTCATCTCCTGGGGCCCACCTCTTGGTAACTTCACCTTGGGGCTGAGAATTCTGGGATGTGAATTTGGAGAGGAGACCACACAATCATCACTGCCCCCACCCCCACCCCATCGCTCTATTCCGGTCCCTGGCTGCAGGTATGCTGCGCTCTCCTGTGACCAAGGAAGCCATACCTTCTGATGATGCCATTGTTCTGGGGCGGGGGGTTCTCTGAAGGGTCCTCTTCCGGTCAATTTCTGCATATCCTTTATCATGCAGCCCCTAAGCCAGTTTCTGGTAAAGGAGCCACATGCAGGCAGTAGAACCTCTTTGTCAAGGACCGTATCTCATTCTATTTTAGGTCCCAGCACAAGTGAACAGAAGGGCACAGGGCCCTCCTGAGTATGGGGGTCAGCTGACCTCTATTGAGACACAGCATTTCCACAAGGCTGCCTATAATAGCCACAGGCGGAGAGGGAGCAGGGAGTCGTGGCAGGTTCCTGTGAAAGGGTCTGATTATCCTGTCACTTTGGAGTGGTGCCCCAGACATCAGTGTGCTGAGGGCTGGTTAAAATCACCCCACAGTAAGGTGGCAGGCATCTCACCTGCTGCCAGTAGATGAACAAGGCCACTTGAGAGGCGCCTGAGGAGGACGGACAGTCCTGGGAGGCGTGCTGAGGTGGAGGATCAAGCACCAGATTGGAATCAGTCAAATTTTGTAGCATTAGGCAAAGCAAACAATGATTTTACCCCTGTAGGTAGCCAGTGTGGGAGAGAAGGGCCACTCTGTAAGGCAGAACGATGGGTTTGTTCTGAGACTGTTTTGTGAGATAGGGCATATTTTGGAAGTCTCCAAGGAAGGCCATATGAATGTAAAGCTTTTCATATTTTTTGTCAAGTTGACCAGGCTGCAACCTAGACAGCCAAAGAAGTGACTGTGACCTTTACTATTCTGTGGTTGGCTAGGGACCTGCAACCTTCTAGACGTCCAGCTAGAGCTGGTGACGGTGACCATCACTATCCCATGGATGGCTAGGGAACTGCAGACTTCTTTCTGTAGAAACGTCACTGACAGTAGAGACACTTGGGAGCTGAATGAAGGAAAACAATGGCCATGACTGCTCCTAGGTTTGCGTGAGGAGAAAGTTTATTGTAGATAAGAGGGAGAGAACAACAGAGACATCTGGAAAAGTCCAGACTGAACATGGCCATGAGTGGAGAGGTTTGGGAGAGAGGGAGAAGAAGAGAAGAGAGAAGGAGCAAAGAGGGTACCTGGGAACCCAGAGACCAAGAAGACATGTAGCCAAAATGGCTGGGTTTATATAGGAGCCAGAGAAGCTGGGGGAGGAGAGGTGAAGCTCGGGGGCTGGAGAAGCGCGAAGAGGAGCCAGGACTCTGTGACAGGTAGGTGTTGAGAGACTGGGGCCGGCGTCTGCTTTGGTAGGTTAAATGGGCACCACAGGCCTGGGTTAATGGAGGAGCCGTATGTCCCCTTTGCCAGAGACAAGGAGAATGACTCCTTTTAGCAAGTAGAAGCTATCTTCTTAAATCCCTGAGAATGTTGGCTTTTGTCCACATGCCAGACTTTGGGAAAAAGAATTTCTTGAGACCTAACACTGGGGAGATGGCCCAGCTGGCAAAGTGACTACTATGTTAAAATGAGGTTCTGAGTTTGAGCCTCCAAAACCCACAGCAAAAAACTAGGCCTGATGGCATGCACCTGTTATCTCAACCCTGTGGGAGTGGAGACAGGTTAGGGTTGCTGGAGCTCACTAGCCCACCAAACTAGCCCAGTTGGACAGCTCCAGGCCAGTGAGAGAGCCCACTTTAAAAAACAATGTGGATAGTGCCTGTGTGGCCTCTACCTACGTGTGTGTGTGTGTGTGTGCAGGCATACATACACACAAATACAAACACATACACTTGCATGAATACACACACAAAGATACTCGGCAGAGTGGTGTGTGGTCTCTTTTCCACCTTTCTCTGCTTCCCTTTCCAGAGTGGTAGCTTCAAGCTACCCTAAAAATGTGTGTAGCAGAGTTCTGCTGAGAGTATCAGTGCCCTGTAGCTGCTGTAACAAGTACTATAAACACGACAGATGGTCTGTCTCACAGTTTGAGGGTTAACATCAAATCCATCGTATCTGTGGGGCTGATCTCCTCTGGAGACTCAGAGGGAAAGGCACATGCCTGTCTCCCAGCTCCAGGAACTCCTGGTAGTCCTTAGAGTTCTTAGCTTGCAGACACGTCACTCCTGTCTCTGGGCCTGAACTCTTTGTCTATTGGTGGAGAGAGATGTATCGGTTTAAAGTCCACTCTAACCTGGGCTGATCTCATCTCAAGGTCCTTGCTCTTATTACATCTGTCAGGTGCCAGGTTTCAGTTCAGCTCATATTCACAGAGACAAGGGCTTAGTGGAGAGAACAGAGGGATACAGTTCAACTCACTGTGAATGAAGGAGCCTTTTTGTCGATAGAATTCTTGTGATTTTTTTTTCTTCCTAATGGTGCTGGATGGACTGTGAAGTGGATTCTCAGCTCTGGAGTGTCCATTCTCTAAAGACACTAGTGCCTTGTGTCTAATGTTGGTAACAGCATCCTGGTGTCTCCCCAGCTCCCACATCAGCTCAGCCTAAACCAATGGCTAGAAACCGAGATGTGGTTAACGCACTCGCCATGCAAAGCTGAGGACCAGAGTTCAGATCCAGACTCTGTGTAAATGCTGAGTGGGTTATGCAGCCCTCCTGTAATTCCAGCCTCAGAAGACTGAGACAGGAGACCCCGTGGCAGGTAGGTTAGGGAGCCTGACCATCCTGATGAGCTCTGGGTTTGAATGAAGACCTGGCCTCAATGAATAACGTGGGAAAGTGCTGGAAGATGATTCCTAGCAACAACCATAGTCTCCCACATGTACCCACATAGGAGTGTACACACATGTTCACATACACATGCAAAAACTTGTATATGCATATATGAATTCCACATACACATGTGAAGGCCTTCTTTCCCTGGGCTTCTTGGATTTCTTTCCTAATGGGAAGAGAGTGGCCAGAGGAGACCAAGAAAATGTCCCTTCTAAGTACAGGGTGGATGCCAAGACTGCTGGCTACAGTCTAGTGGCATTGTGGTTCTGAATGCCCCTTTGTAGACTGCATGTGCAGCTGACGTATGGCTGGGGACCAGATGAGGATGCAGGCATGCACCAGGAATGTATGAAGTCCCATCAACTGGACAGGAGAGGGCAGGAGAAAGTTGATGTTGCTCACAGTTTTGGAGAGTTCCAGTCCACTACAGCAAGGAAGCCATAAAGGACAGCTTAGTGATGGCTGTGGGAGTATGTGGCAGAAGCTGTTCAAATCACAACATACCAAGAAGCAGTGACCGAGATCCTGGGGTCTAGCCTAAACTTGTTGTGACCTGTTTCCTATAGCTAGGCTTCCTAAAACTTCACCCTGGGGAACAAATGTTCAAAACATGAGTCTCAGAGGACATTTTAGAGTCAAACATAACACACACACACACACACCACCATCATCACATACAATAGTTATGTTTTCTGGTATATATGTCTGTGCAAATGCACGCATGCATGCATGCATGTGGAGGTCAAAGGTCAACCTTGCATTTTATTACTCTAGAGCTATCTGTGACAATGAGGGTCCTGCTTGTTGGGGTTTCTGTCCTGCCTGGTACCCCCAGCTGTTTAGCCCCAAAGAAAATCACACAGAGATCTCTAAAAGTTATAAAGCTGATTGGCCCATTAGGTCAGGCTACTTATTAGCTCTTGTAGCTTATATTAACCCATTATTCTGATCTATGTTAGCCATGTGACTCAGTACCTTTTTCAGTGGGGCAGATCACATCCTGCTGCTTCAGTGGTCTGGGCAGGAATGGGAGGAACTTCCTCCTTCCCAGAATTCTCCTGTTCTCATTGCATCATTTCTACTTCCTGTCTGGTTTTCCCACCTATACTTCCTGCCTGGCCAATCAGTGTTTATTTAGAACATGATTGACAGATTACAGATAATTCTCCCACACCAGCTATTCACCTCATTTTCTTAAAACAAGATTTCTTTCTCTTTTTTTTGGTGGGGGGAGGGGTGTTTTCAAGACAGGTTTTCTCTATGTAATAGTCCTAGCTTTCCTAGAATTCACTCTGTAGACTAGTCTAGCCTTGAACTCACACAGATCACCTGCTTCTGCCTCCCAAGTGCTGGACTCAAAAGCATGTGCCACCACTGCTGGGCAAGACAGGGTTTCTTTTTCTTTTCTTTCTTTCTTTTTTTTGGTTTTTTTGAGACAGTGTTTCTCTGTAGCTTTGGTGCCTTCCTGGAACTAGCTCTGTAGACCAGGCTGGTCTCGAACTCACAGAGATCTGCCCGCCTCTGCCTCCTGAGTGCTGGGATTAAAGGCGTGCGCCACCACTGTCCGGCAAGACAGGGTTTCTTACTGCAGCCTGGAACTTACAATTCTGCTAGATTGGCTGGCCATGGATCCCCAGGAATCCTGCCTCTAACTCCCTGTCACTGGAATTACAGATATGGGCTGCCAACTCATGTCCTGGGGCTCCAAACTCAGCTCCTCCTGCTTGTATGGTAAGCACTTCACCAACGGAGCCCCCTCCCTGGCCCACCAATTCTGTCTTCCATCTGGGAACTCTAGTTTATTCCCTGCCCCAGAATGTAAGATATTTATTCAGTTCAGCCAAGTCTGTACAAGGCTGGGCTTGCTCTTTGAGCTCAGCCGGGGAACAGGAAAGCAGCAGTCGGAGGACTGCGTTCTCTAGGAGGAAGTCAGAAAACCTAAGGCCCCGCAGTACTCAAGACTTGACCCTATAAGGACTCTGTGGCCCTCAATGCTGTTTGCTCTCCGTTTCTGCCCAGTTACTAGGAGTTGGGTCATGTCCTTCCCAAAATTTCATTAGGTTAGGGAGAAAAAGAGAAGTCAACATGAAAGGGAAAGGGTCTCAGGGAAACGGGCCTCCTGGTAACCAGGACAGAAAAACAGATGCCCGGATGCTCATGAGGCGAGTGGAAAAATCACCCAGTGCCTGCAGCTCCCACAGAGGTCACCTCCGCGCACAGACCAGCTGGGGACAGCTCTAACAAGGACCTGACATCCTCTCCTGCTCCAGGATGACCTAGACCATCATTTCATGGAGTCACCCAGTAATTAATGTTGCCAAGACAATTCTGAGTCACCAGTGCAGAAATTAAGTAAGATTATAGATGCAGGAAAATGAACACAGCCCTTGGGAATGACTTCTAGCAACGTAAAGGAGTATCACTGCGGAGCGGCAAGGCCTCGGCTGTGGGAGAAAACAGACTAATTGGACTGCCCAGCTCCTCTGTGGCTCTGAGGCAACCCAGTGAAGCAGCGCTCGCTCTGTCAGGGTGCAGGGGTCAGGCACGGCAGGCCACGAGAAACTGCGGTGCTGATAACTGCTTCCCCAGCACAGCCGTGGCTCTGTGGTGTCCCCCTGTGAAGTGATGGGTCTAATGGTGGTCCCTGTAGGATGAATGTGACAGCTACACAAAGCATGGTGTCTCAGGATCCTCCGTGACCATTGTGTTGGATCCCCAGTGCTTCCACTGCAGAAGACCGTCAGCTGGGTAGCTTGGAGACGACAGAAACGTCCTGCTCTCTCAGGCGGCTAGTTTTTAGAGTCCGAGAGGAAGGTGTCAGCAGGGCCGGGTGGGCTCCCTCTGAAGCCTCTCTGAGGGCTCATCCTTGATCCTCTCAGCTCATCGTGGCTGCCATCAGTCCCAGGCATACCCATGGACACCTCTTGGCATCCCCTACCAACCTCTCCCTCTGTCCTCCCCGTATGTGGAATGGATGCTTAAAAGACATCCCACACTAGCTCAGAATTGAGAAATAGATGGTTATTTATTTAGGGGTAAACTCACAAATCAGAATTCTCTGCTTGAACGGAGAACAGGGATCAAATCCAGCAATCCAAAAGAGCAGACGGGGAAGAAGGGGCAGATGCAGGCTCTGCATCAGCATATATAGTATAAGAGGCCACGCCCCAGTAGGCTGGTAACCACATGCTAAAACTTCCTACAGCACCCATGTGCCCCTGAAGCTCCACCTCCTCGTGTAAGAACTCTGGCTTTGGATTTAAGATCCACCTTACTCCAATGAAGCCTCATCTTAATGAATTTCATCTACAAAGATTATGTCCAGGGGCTGGAAAGATAGTTTGCAAGCACAAAGATCTGAGTTCGATCCCCGGAACCCATGTTTTAAAAGTTGAAGATGGTGGCCCACATTTGTAATCCTGAGGTAGGGACAGATGCATTCCTGGGGCAGATACAAATCTGAGGGAGGCACTGTCTGATCCAGGACATTGTATGTGATGTACCTTGGTTCCTTGCCAATTAGGCAACACTCACCCCTCACACCTTGAAGCCTGAAGTCCTTTGGGTTAGTGCTCTGACCCTCCTGAGGCCCAGGGAGGCATTGCTTTGATTAGTTTTTGTCTTGTGCACTAAAGCCCAGGCGAAACTCTGTTCATTCACAACAGATCCTAAACCCTGATCATGGCATTTTAGATCCATTTTAGACTGCAGATCCCCAGGACCTTGGCCTTTCTCCCAGTACCCAGGTCAGCTTTTAGAGGAGAGAGGTGAAGCTGGAGGCTGGAGAGATGACTCAGTCAGGGAAGCTCCTGTTGTACCAGCAGGAGGACCTAAATTTAATCCGTGTTTAAACAAAATGAAAAAAAAAAAAAGCTGGGTGTTGTAGTGAATGTTTGCTCACAGAGCTGGACAGGCGGAGACAGGCTGGGGTCTGGAGCTGACTGGCTGGCCTTGCCAATCCTGCAAGTTTCAGGCCAGTGAGACACCCTTAATATAAACAAACAGGCAAAGAAACAAACGGAAAAGAAGGTGGACAGATCCTGAACAATGACATCTGCTGGCCGTCCCCTATGTGAGAAGTTGCATGTCAATCATCTGCTCAGGAAAACCTCAGAACCCGCACCCCTGAGTCCTTGTGTTGAGGCAGATGGTCATCAGAGAGGTGTCCTGACTTTAGGACAGTCAGGGTTCTACTAGGAACTGTAGCTTCAGCTGTTTCTACACACTCACCTTCTGTCTGTCAGGAGCAGGTGAGATCTTTGGGATGCCAGTGTGAAGCAGAATTAGACCATGGGCACTGATGTCGGGGATTGCCTGGAAACTCACTCTCCTGTGTGTAGCCATCATGGTAACACAGTCTGTCTCCTGGTTTTTTTTTTTTCTCAGAATCTTTCCTGTGTGGTTCCAGATAGTTTTCATTTGGGAAGTGTAAAGTATATTGGGGGGGGGGATAGGAATGGAGGGAGCAACCTGAGGGTTCCCCACAAATTCAAAGCCTCTGTCAGAGGTGGACTCCAGGTGGACCCCTTATGGTAGTGTCTTGACTTTGCCATCTGGTACTTGTAAGCTCCTGCCCTGGACAGCTGTGTGTCATTACGTCTCCCCTAGCAGGGAGTCTGGCCCATCTTCAGGTCCTGGTTCTTGCCAGGTGAGACTGAACCAGGGGCAGGTGACATGGGGGACCTTGGGGCAGACCCAGGAGAGGAGTTCTTTGTAGATTTACAGTGGCTCAGAAACATCCCAAGATGGAAGATTGGGCCACCACCAAGTCCTCCACAGCAGAAGAGAAAGAGATCAGGATTCCACCCGGATCTAGTGTGACTGCAATGGGTTTAATCCAGTCCCTGTTCTTAGAAGGGCAATGGCTTGGTCCTCCAAGGCTGCCTATAAAAGGCGCCTCAAGGCACAGGCCAGTGCTAGTATTCCTGTGTGTTGATGTGTGGGGATCTTCTACTGCAAACAGCCAGTTCCTTGTAGCTGCAAACTGGGAGCTCAAAGCCAGACTGGTCTACATAGTGAGGTCCAGGCCAACCAGGACTATATAGTGAGATCCTATGTAAGAAGAGGAGGAGGAGGAAAAGGAAAGCTGGGCAGTGGTGGTACATGCCTTTAATCCCAACACTTGGAAGGCGGAGGCAGGTAGAGCTCCGTGAGTTCGAGGCTAGTCTGGTCTACAAAATGAGTTCCAGGACAGCTAGGACTATGACATAGAGAAAACCTGTCTTGAAAAATTAAAAAAAAAAAAAAGAAAGAAAGGAAAGGAAACAAAGAAAGAAGCCCACAGCACAGGTGTTCTGTTTCTACTCACAGGCCCCATGATCTGAGGTGTTTGCTACCCAGTCACAATAGTCTGATACCTCTGATGCCACTGGCCAGAGAAAATCTTACACAGTGATGCCCAAGTCTTACTAACATGAGAACCCAAGCAGTTTGGGCTTCCATGTTGTCTCCGTTCATTCTCTGAGCTTGGCAATCCCTTGGCAAGCTCTTTGGCCTTTCAACCATATGTTTTGGTTTACAGAAAGCAGAATCACCTCCTCTTCCAGGTGCCCGCCATGGTCCTAACAGCTCCCATCATTCATAAGCTCCTGGAAAACATCAATATTTTGAGTCTCCAATCCATGACCCTCTTTGGCATGCACACCTGCTCAAAGTCATGTTCAGACAATATTTTTCAGCTTTACAAATCAGTGAGAATCAAATTATTCAAATGATGTTCTAGTGGTTAGAGTGGTAGTTGAGACCAACCTGTGGTTTTGACTGTGCTGCAGGAGACAAATGCACTGCGATATCGTGTGTGTGTGTGTGTGTGTGTGTGTGTGTGTGTGCATGCGTGTGTGTATTGGAGGAAAATAAGCTGATCTTTCTGTAGGCAGATACTATTTGTTCATTTTCCAGCCACTCAGACCTGAATAATCACACAGAAACTATATTAATTACAACATCATTGGCCTGTTAGCTCAGGCTTCTTGTTAACTAACTCTTACATCTTAAATTAACCCATTTCTATTAATCTGTGTATCACCACGAAACTGTGGTCTGTGGTAAAGTTTTGGGGTGTCGGTCTCCTTCGGCAGCTACATGGCATCTCTCTGACTCTGCCTACTGTCTGTCCTTTCCAGCCTAGCTTTACTCTGCTACGCCATTGGCCCAAATAGCTTTATTCATCAACTAATGAAAGCAACACATATACAGAAGGACATCCCACATAATCCCTTTTCTGTCTAATTAAAAGGAAGGTTTTAACTTTAGATAGTAAAATTACATATACAAGACAGTTATAAAGCAAAAATTATAGTTACAATATTTTGTCCATTTACATTTGGCAAATTAAGGAAAATTATCCTATCCTTGTGAGTCTAAGGCTTTATATCCAATTTATTTTTTATCACAACTAAGGAAAACTATAACTATCTATTTTAAACTCTTCAAAGACCCCAGAAGGATATATTACCTAAGTAAATAGGAAGTACATTGTAAGCAACTTCCAAAATTCTAGATTTGACAGAAACATCTTGCTGCCTGAACAGTCATCCAAAGTTCTTCTGTAATGTTGGGGCATCTATCTTCAGCTTAGAGGCCCAGAGTATCTGGAAGACTTTTCCATGAAACAGGAAATTTGAAGATCTGTTCTGCCTTACAATGGCAAAGTCCATTAGCTGCTTTCTTCTGTGTCCTGCAGAATGTCTGGCAGACTCTTTCATGAAGCAGGAACCAACCCTGAAGGACCATCCAACATTTGGAAAGTTCAGCAGTCACTTTTCTGTGGGTCTTGCATGTCCAGTTTATATAACAAACCATAAAGCAGTCCAGGCAAGAACAATTTCTTGCCCAAATGGCTAGCCTTGTCACATTGAAGGCAAATTCCACGAGTTTCTTTAATACCCATCAACCTCTCTAATTGGTGGTGCCAGAAGCAGACATGTCTCACTGTCAAGAAAAGTATAAGTTGTTAAAACATTTTAAATGCCATGTTCCATAGGTCTTTGAAAGATTTTTGAAGAATACTTATTTATCTGAAATATATCTCTATGTTTCTAGAAAATCTAGCTATCATTACTGCAAGTTTGACAATTATAAATGACTACCTATAATCTGCAATTTTTAATTATGCATTATGTTTTAAATGAGATACATAAACATTAATACCTTAAAGAAGAGTGGAAATATACATATAACAAAATTTACCTTAAATTTGTATCAATAAACCAAGATCCATGCCAATGCAAAGTATTCATCTCTATATCTTATTCCCCTTATTTTTTTTTTAGAAATTGACTGTGACCATTATTATAACCAACCCTTTTTAAATGAAAATAAACATTTATAAACAATCATTTTGGGAATTTGGATGTAGTTTTTGAGACTACTTTCTGGTGATAGTTGGGTGAAGTATTCTTAGGGTTCACAGAGACTCACAGAGACCTTTTGGGGGAGGGGGTCTTATTCCATAAAACCACACTAGCCTGGAAGAAATTCACAGGTTCTCATCTTCCATGGAAACAGAAGCAGAACCCTTTTACCAAAGCAACATATCCTTAGACCCAAATTTTGAAGTCAAGATACCTTTATATTGGTGTAGCTTAGAAGCCCCCAAAATCAAATATCTCTCTGCAGTCAAAAAATTCAAAGAACAATAATTTTCATAATCTAGACTCTCTGTGTATGTTTCATATTTGCATGGCTTGTTTTTACTCCTTTATCTATGACTGTACTCTTTTATATTACTTTTACTGTCTTTTTAAAGACTTTACTTCTTTTTATAACTATCTATACTCTTTTTCCTCTCTCTCTTCCAAAACTATGACATTTTAAAATACACTGTGACCTGTTCAGAGGGTTTTTTGGTCTTATATTATCTTTATTGTGTATCTGCAATCATTTTTTGACCAGGAACACTTCTTAAAATGCTAAGTGGTGTGGTTAGGATACTTTGCCTGTTGGCCCACCCAGTCTAACATGGTGGAGGTACGTTCACTGCCAGCTCTGTGAGCCATGCTCACCACCCTAGCTCCAGGAATGCAGCGGGTCTGTGTCACCATTAAACAATTTATAGCACTCTGCTTACAAACCCCATTTAAGTGTTCCATAGCTCCCAAAAGAGCCAGAGTTCGTTCTACAGAAGGACATCACACATCATCTCTCAGTGTGGAAGATAGATTCAATGTGGTAGACGATTTGTGACTAAGCATGCCTCTCTCCAGGTGAATTTTAGGGCATTCTTCTCATTAAGATATTCATTCCCTCGTCCCACTCTTTCAGATCCAAGCACACCATTAATATTTCTTTTGATTTTATTTTCCCCTTCTCTCCTGTCCTTTTTTTGATCACACTTTCTTCTCATTGCACACACCCATGTCATTCCTTCAACATTTGTTCCCTATCCAGCTGCTGAAAGCTAAGCCCCAAGCTGTGGGCAGTAGGTCTGTTGTCCTAACAGCTAAGCCTTGAGAAGTGGGCAGTCAGTGTGTTGTCCCACACCGACCCACCAGGTCGGCAGCCTGTGATGCAGGCACACTTCCTTTCTCATTCCCTCTCTTCCCCAACTCTGCTCTGCCAAGTGGGAGATGGTCTCCTTCACCCTCTGCTTGCTCCACTGAAATAACGAACAGCATTCTCTCAGGCAGGGTTAGCCATTCTCCATGAGGAGGTTTTTGAACATCCGGTGTATGGCTTTCTGAGCTCTGCACACACAGAAATTTTCCAAGGTAGGGTCCTGGTCTCCACCCCCAAACAATTTGGAAAGGATACATAAAATGTCAGATACTTACTATTTTATTCTGAAGTTTTCGTAGATGTATATATTGTATGCTGAGCACATTTGCCCTCTTTTCACCCTAGCTCATCTCATTAGTCCTTCTTGTCCCCTAGACAGTGATATTTCTCCTTTCCTGCCACATTGTACATGCATGATTTCATGCATTTGTATAAAATCTAGGAACCATACATGAGAGAAAATATGCAATATTTGCATATCTAAAATGAAGACATTTTCCACTTTTAGATATAGTGTTTGTTAATCTTGTCTCAAAAAAACAAAGCCTCATGAAAAAAAAAGATATAATTAGAAGGAGGTGATGTCTGCTACCATGCTAGGTCGGGAGATCCTGGGGTCCAAAGAATCCCAGGAAACCTGGGTCTATAGCCTGTGGAAGAGTTGTGGTAGTATTCTGTTATGAGGAAAATTAAGTCTAACATGGAGAATGGGAGCTGCAAAGTCTGCCCCCATGGATGGAAGGCCAGGGGCAGTCAAGGGAAACCATTTTCATAGTGACCAAAATTAGTTCTGCCGAGACCTTCTTCATGTGGGCCTCTGATGAAGGCTTGTTGCCAGCCCTTCCTTTGCCCACTCTGTAAGAAAGAGCTTAAGGCACACGGAGAGCCCCTGGCAACAGCTTTCCCTCTCTGGTTTGCCAACCATACTAGATAGCATGAAAAGGAATCTACTTTCTTGTTTTAGCGAGAGAAGGGCTTGGTGGAGTGAAGAGCAGAGAGCCCCCTTCCATTCCCTGCAGGAAGGAGTGTATGCAGCAGAGAGATCATTTTCCTGGGAGGAGCGTGTGGACAGGCTCTGGGCCCCTTTTCACTTCAAATCCATCTCTGTCTCAGATGACTAGTTTATTGCAGTGCTAAAGTAACATGGTGTCAGATGGTACTCCTTGACAGTTTGACATCTGGAAGATAAAAGTCATGAAATCGCTGTCTGTAAACAACACATTGATTTTCCCTCCTTTCTGGATTACGACTGGCGTCGGCTGTAGCTGATGCCCAGAACAGTAGTCTTATTGCACTACTCAGTCAGCCTGCTTCATTGCCCTTCGGCGCGTCTTCTCGTTGATGACACCTGACATGTAAACAGAGATTGTCTCCCTCCCCCAGACCATAGAGCCTCAGCTTGGGGCTCCCCCCTACAAGGTGGGCCTAAAGACTAGGCTTGGCTCTAAATCACATTTCCTCTTCTGGCTCATTCCTGTAGCATCTTGAATGACTCTCTGTACACCTTAGCTTCTGGTTCCTCATAGCCCCCTAAACAGTGTGGTGGGTAAATTTTTAAAATAGAGACCAGAACCTGGCATGTGTAAGGGCTGAGTTATATCATCTGTCATTTCTAACACCATTAAGATCAGTCATAACCAAAGTATCCATATAATAACTCCTTGAGGTTTACCCATGTGCATGTTGGCAAGCAGCAATCTGCCCGCCTCTAAAGTGCAGGCAGAGCCCATATTCGTCATCAGCAAGAGACCGATGCACATGTGTTAAATGAATAACACAGGCTGAAAATGAAGGCCAGAAAGCACTCGAGGTATCTATTGCTTGTTCAGTGCATGCTTCGTCCCACAGAGCATTGACTGGGTGTATTGTTTGGTTGGCCAGCATGGTGGTTACCATTTCAGGTACTGAGAAACAAGCGCCAAGGAGGGCTTAGACATGTGAGGGATTTCCTGGGGGGACCCAGGGAGGGGTGGTGGGCTGCAGTGCCTGTCTGTCCCCTTTAAGGTGAGAAAGAAGTGGAGAGGTCTGGTGAGGACGTACCTGGACTACAGAACAGCTCCCAGCGCGTTTCCTTCAGGCTCCCTACAGAGGAGTCCCACCTTCTATTCGCATGAACCTGTGCTGGTCCGGCCACGCTTCATCACTGACTGCGGGGTTGTGAGGGTGCAGCGTTGTATGCTGAAGGAGCACTTGGGCTACTAGAGGCTGGGGAATCTGTGGCGGACAGAAAACGGACTCTTTCCTGGGACAGGCTGTGCTGGGGTTTGAATGAGAAGCATCGTCGATTGGCTTGTGTATTTGACCTCTTCGTGTCCAGTTGATGGTGCCACTTAGGAAGGTTGTGGAACCTTCAGGGGCGGCAGCCTTGCTACTGGAAGTACCTCAGTCTATAGCCCCACCTACTTCCTGCTGGATCACTGCTTCCTGTGTGTGCTTGAGATGTGATCTTTTAGCTTCCTGTTCCTGCAACCACACCTTTTCTGGCACCATGGACACCTAGCCCACTAGAGCCACAAGCCCAGAATGCTTCCTTATTTCCTTTGGTCCCTTCGTCATGGCAACAGGAAAGTAACTAAGCCAGGCATTGTTGCTAAAGACCTATGGTGTCCTCTGCGTTCCCTACCCCTCACAATAATTCCTACTGCCAGATGGCTGGTTGTATTTACTGGAGCATAGCCAGGAGAGAGCAAGCAATGGAGCAAGCTCCAAGAGTTGGTGAGCGTGGTGTTGTAAGCAAGGTTAGGGTCCCTGACAGATCAGCCTCAAGACACTGTCCCTACAGCCTAAGGACTGACTTCTTGTTGCATGCCAGGGTGGGGTATGCTGAAGAGGTTGAGGCAGGAGAATAACCAAAAAGATAGCTTGTCATGTGCTAAATTAACTGCTTTCCTGTAAGAATGGCATCCTGGAACAGCCTGAGTACATCAGCTGCTCCCGGTGGACAAACGAGGAGACCAATGCTATGAGGCCGGACAGAGTTTAATTCCTACCAACGTCGCTATTGCCATTTTGCCTGCTCCCTGTCTTTTCTTGTCGCCTAGTGTCATAATCTCTTGGTCTCCTTTCTAAAATTTTAGACTTTTAGATGCTAAAATTTTAGACTCTAAAATTTTACCTATACTTATCAATAGTTTTTGAAACCTAATCTCTCCTTGAACCTGGAACTCACTGATTCAGCAAGGCCATTTAACAAGCAATGAGCACCAGGGACCCTCCTGTCTCCACCCCTCCCAGCTCTGGGCTTACAGATGCCCACCACAGCACCTGGGCTTTATGCAGGCACCGGGGATCCAAACTCAGGTCTTGATGTTTGCAAAGCAGGCAATTTACTGACAGAGCCCTTTCACCAACCTCAGGAAACCGTGTGGTATATTATCTCACTTGGTCACCTCCCCCACCTCCCTTTTCTAGAGTAGAGGCCATTGGGGACCTTTGACCCTTAATAATTCGTGAAGGGTGAGAGAGATAAAAGTCACCAGGCACCATCTTTATTTGCATCTTACCTTCTACACAAAAGCTCACGGTCCAGTTGATCAGCAATTTCTGGCATCTTGGTGATCTCTCCCCCTATTCTGCCCGTCTCTGCAATCACCACTGTGTTGGCCCCTCGAGGAGCTGAGACAGGCTGGTCACTTGAGTGCTGTGTGTAGGCTCTTGAGGTTTGTAAAAAACAAATATCCCATTATCTTGCTCTCCCAGCACTGTCTTAGTTATGAGTCAAATGGCCTTTGCTGGATATGGGGAAAATGAATCTGTCTTTGGGGTACCTTAAAATACAGAGATAAAAATGACAAACATGTTGTTATTGGCTTAAACTACCTTGTGGCTGACCTGATTTCACTTTTGTGGCTACAGGGATTAATGTTGCTGACTTCATCTAGATTCTAGAAGGAAAGAAAGCATCCCAGCTCTGGTGGGCAGAGCTCCCTGGACCTTTTGGCTATGTTTCTCAGCAGGCCATTGATGGGGACCCCACCATCTGAACTGATCCCACCATCTCTGGTCACACGCCGGTCTCTGGCTTGTGTTTAGGGACACTGGGTAAAGCTCCTACCCCCCACTGTAGATCCTTAGTTTTCTCTTGTTACTTCTGTCAGGGCATAGGATCAGACCTCAATTCCAGAGCTTGGACCCCTATCCAGTACCTGTAGTGTTTGTGCCTGCTCCACACATTACCCTATCCAGCCACAGCTATCCATCCATGAGTTCTCTCACGGTTTGTGGAGGCTCTTATGACATGAGACAAGGCTACTGTGGCCTCGCTGGGAGAATGAGGTTCACTGAAGGGGAACGTGAGGTCTGAGAGCTGTGGGAAGGAACCCCAGGGGTGGTGCTGCTCACCCGTCACCCCAGCTGCTCTGGAGGCTGAAGCAGAAGCACAGCTTCAGTCCAGCAGATCTGGGCTGTGGTGAGGTAAGCCACCAGGTGTCTGTGCTAAGAGAAACATCGTTGTGCTAAATCTCCTAGGAGTAGGAAGACCATCTGGTTGTCTGAGCAGGGGTAGATATGCACAGGTCAGAGAACTATGGGAGGAAGCCTGTCACCTCCCAAGCCACCCAGAACCCTTACTGCCTTAGGGTTTCTATTGCTGTGAAGAGACACCATGACCACTGTAACTCCTAAAAAGGAAAGCATTTAATTGGGCTGGTTTACAGTTTCAGAGGTTTAGAGCATTATCATCATGGTGGGGCATGGTGGCATGCAGGCAGACATGGTGCTGGAGAAGGAGCTGAGAATTCTATATCTTGATCCATAAGCAACAGGAAGTGAACTGAGACTGGGCATAGCTTGAACATAGGGGACTTCAAAGCCCAGCCCCACAGTGATGCACTTCCTCCAACAAGGCTATACCTCCTAATAGTGCTGCTCTCTATGAGCTTATGGGAGCCAAGTATGTTCAAACTACCATGACTACCTATCCTATAGTTACTGACCAGTAGGATCCTCTTCTGTGATGGCAGTGGATGAACCGAGTGCATCTAAGGATGGGAGGCATTATTCTTGAGATGGCCTTGACCTTGGCAAACACTGAAGGCCTTTGCCTCTGCTTCTACTTCCCGTTTTATCACTGGGAAGCCTGGGGCTTGATAACAGAGGGACCAGTATTTATCCCTAGTTCATGAACTGGCCTTTTGGAGCCTATTCTCTATAGAGAGATGCCTTGCTCAGCTTAGATATAGGGCAGAGGGCCTTGGGCCTACCTTAACATGATGTGATAGACTCTGTTGACTCCCCATGGAAAACCTTACCCTTTCTGAGGAGTGGGTGGCAGTGGGATGGGGGAAGGTGGATGGAGCAGGAGAAGGGGATGGCGGGGGGAACTGGGATTGGTTGAAAAAAGAAAATTAAAAAAAAGAAAACTCAGGAGGATAGCACTGTCACCCTTCTCTGAGAGTAGTAAAGTTTTGGAGACCCTTCCCCAAGCTCTCTCTCATGAGGTCAGCCTTAAAATTAACCCCTCACTTGGATGCATGTAACTTCTGAGCAGCATGTCTGAAGAGAGAGAGAGAGAGAGAGAGGACCAGAAAAAATTGAGTGAATGAGGAGGCCGGTTGGTGATGCCCCAGCACCTTGTCTTTGAGTTCTCAGGTTGGATTGTGTAGCACAGAAGTACAGGCTTGAAGGAAAATAGGTCCTGGACTCACAAGATGTTGAAGAAACCAAGTCCTGCCTCATTAAGGTCAAAGAGGATGAGGCAGGCAGCAGATGATAATCACATTTGCCAGGGGCCTGCAAGAACTTCCTGGGATGAACACTTTGAGAATGAAACTGGCTACTGCCAGGGGCCTTGTGCTTGCCTTGATGGTTGGATGGGTCATTGACCATGAACCTTTGTCTGGGAAAATTGCGTTAAGCCCCAGTTCAGGGCAGAGTTCTTACAGAAAGCCTTCGGTAGCTCCTTCACACTGAGCTGGCCTCTCCATCCTTCCCACTTAGTTGGCCTCTCCATCCCGCCTGTCTCTCTTTCTCAGAACCCTAATGCTTCAGTGAGTCCTGACTTCTGAGCCAGTGTCTGGTACCAAGGAGTCTCTTAAAAGCTGTGTGTGAGTTGGAGTGAGCGCAACACCAGGATGAGTAGATTTTATCTGAAGCAGTTTGTGCAGACACAGCCGTGAGGTGGGGGAGGATGACTCTGAACAACTCAGAAAGCTCTTAATTATCTCCCAGGCAGTGTTTCCCAAAGCAACTCCCCACAAAGTACAGGTTCCAAGAGCTGCTAATGGGTGCTGTGTATTACAAGAGTTCTCTTGTCAAATACACTGGGGAAACAATGCTCTGCAGGTTTCTTTACTACTGAGGATCTGAGACTCTTGGAATGTTCTGGTGGGGTCTGGCCCTTCAAGATGACAGTCAAGGTTCATAAACTCATTATGTCGTACTACATGAGATTTTGATCTTATGATTTAAAATAATACTTGTGAGGTCTTGGGACGTAGCTCAGAGGTAAAGCATTTTCCCAGCATGCTGGAGGCTCTGTGTTCAATCTCCAATTCCACCAAAACATGACTCAACACTAGAGCGTGTTCTTAGGATTTGTGAGACCCAAGTTCAGTCAACAGCATCAAATTTTTAAGAAAGTGGTCAGCTGGGAATAGTTTCATATGATTAAACTTAACATTTGGCCATGGAACCCTTCTAAATGTTTCTAGCGCCCAAGGAGGTGTTTCCACTGACCCGTAATTGTCTTAGTTACTGTCTTGTTGTTGTGACAAAACACATGACAGAAGCAACTTAGTGAAGGACAGTTTGGTCCTGGCTCACAGTTTGAGGGACACAGTCCATCATGATGATGGCCCCAGTTCACGGTTTTTGGGACACAATCCATCATGACAATGGACCCAGCTCACAGTTTGAGGGACACAGTCCATCATGATGATAGCCCCAGCTCACAGTTTGAGGGACACAGTCCATCATGATGATAGCCCCAGCTCCAGTTTGAGGGACACAGTCCATCATGATGATGGCCCCAGTTCACGGTTTTTGGGACACAATCCATCATGACAATGGACCCAGCTCACAGTTTGAGGGACACAGTCCATCATGATGATAGCCCCAGCTCACAGTTTGAGGGACACAGTCCATCATGATGATAGCCCCAGCTCCAGTTTGAGGGACACAGTCCATTATAATAATGGCCCAGTTCACGGTTTGAGGGACACAATTCATCATGATGATGGCCTCAGCTCACAGTTTGAGGGATACAGTCCATCATGATGAGGAAGGCACAGAGCTTAAAGCAGCTAGTCAGGTTGAAAAGCAAGAAAGATGATTCTGGCAGGAAGCAGGGGGCAGGGTAGCAGGACATAGGCATGCTCAGAAGTTTGTTTCCATGGTGATTCTAAGTCTTGTCATGTTGGCATCAAGATTAAGTATCGCACCAGAACATGGGATTTCATCTGGCATGCTGAAGGAGACTGAGGAAGGAGAAGGGTTTCCAAGCAGGAATCTCCGCATCGCTGGGATGCTCGCCCCAGTATACGAGAGTCTGTACTGTAGTTTTGGGATATAAATTATCTGGGAAGACAAAATGTTCATCCACTGGAGGTCATTAATTTCTTCAACTGTAGCCCAGTTGAGCCTCAAAGGTCTTGAAGAGCTACTGTGATCAGGATTGAATATGAACATCCTGAGTCATTCGGGTGAAGCTGGAACTGCCTCCAAATCCTGACTGTTTCTCTGTGGTGGTTTTATGCTGAACAGATCTGCAGAGTGGTAGGGGAGTTCAGATTAAACTGACACTCATCTCCTACAAGGAGAAACTCAGCATCCGGGACTCGTGTCCTCATAGGAGGGTCAGACCTACTGCTCGGTCTCATGCATCCTGGCCTCACCTCAAACTGAGCCTGTGCTACAGACAACTGACTGGAGGGTGGAGCCCTGATCCCTATTGAGCAGCTGAAGCCGACCCCATGTTTTCACCTCCTCATTATGGAAGTTGTGCCACATTGCCCTCCTTTCTCTTGCTGGTTTCCTCCTGTTCTTTGAGTGTGTATTGCCCTGAGCTTTGCATGTAACTTGCAAAAGAATTGCAACCAAACTCAATTCATGCAGGGTGATTGTTGAAACTCCTGGACCAAACTTACCATTTATCTTTTGTTAATCTTAGGCAAGTGAGAAGAGGGGAAAACTGGGACTCAACAGACATGGCTGCCAGACATTGTGTGCCCCCCACAAAAAAGTTATGCTTTTATGAGCTCTAACTTCTTAACTTTAAAATGCAGATTGATTGTATCTCTACCCTATGGTGGCCGGAAGGTTAATATTTGAAAATATGAAGTGCAGTACCTAGAAAATAGCAAGTTACTCAAAGGCCACACCCTGATGGCCCACCATGTCTTCCCTTGCCTGCCATTTCCTTTAAGTGCCCACTTTAGAATGTTTAACCGGGATTGGAAATTGGAGTAGCAGAATGGATTGGATTAAATAGTTTTATTTTCCTTGATTTGATTGGCTTAGTTGGAGCGTCACTCTACAGTTTGTATTACTGGGGAACAGCTAATAAAGAGGGGGGAAGCTCCATGCTGGAGATTCTACCAATAGGAATGGGTTCTTAGGAACTGGGCAGATGCCTTTCCAGATAGACCTATGCTGGGATTCTCCCGGCAGGAAGATTGGAAAGATTGGATAGTGATGTAGTATCTCAGTAGCTGGGGTGGGGAATGCAACCTCACTAGGGAGGGTAGTGAGTTGAGCTGTCTGCAGAGCTGGGTCTCAGGTAGCAGCGGAAGTGGACATTGTGTGGCTGGCTTCCTTGATCACGAATATCTGCTCTCCACAGAAGTAGAGAGGATACATCCTGTGTTGATGAAGTCAGCCCTGCTGACATCCCAGGCATCCTTTAAGTGATGGGCAGTAGGGGAGACTGACTCAGTCACTCACATTCTTCCTTCAGCATATATATAAAGAATCTCTCCTGGGATGTGTGGGTGGCTGAGGTTGGACACTGGCTGTGATTAGCCGCCCTAGGACTGCTCTGTGCCCCCACAGACCAAACTGTCTGTCTTCATGCCCCAGACCCTCTTCTGGAACAAAAGGGAGCAGTGGGCTTCGACCTATGAGAAGGGCCTTCTGTACAATGCAGAGGGTTTCCCCTGATGTCTTTCCTAATAAGCACAGGCTTACGTACTGCACAAAACCCATAGATCACGAGATTTGTTAATACAGAACCTAAGAAGAACCCTTTAACCAAAGAAACCAGAGACTGGCTTTCCTCATGTACTTCTGACAGAGTCACCCAATGCCAACTAAAGCGAACTATTTTATATTCATGTGTGCACACATAAATGTGTGCTATATACACATGTGGATACATATGTATTTGTATGTATAATATGTATGATAAACACTGTGCAAATATACACATACAAATATAGACACATGGCTATATAACAATAGGTATAAAAGTATGAATATGAATGTACACATGTATTTTGTGTCACATATATTTGATAGAACTCTCTCATCAAATGCTTATCATACAGCTGACCCAGAACTCTGCAGAACTCCCGGGAGCAATGCCCTCTTCCTCTCTCTTGTTTGGATTTTTTTTTTTTTTTTGAGGTCCTGTTTCTGCTTACGCCTAATACTCCTATAATGGGAAGTCCTCACCACAAGGCTTGTACAGGCAGCTAATGAAAAACAAGGGCGTCACATATGAAACCCAGAGCTGCCCACCTGCCTTTCTCTTGATTGGTTCTAAATCCAGAGCATTACATTTAGCTTTCCTTAATCAGTTAATTAATTACTATTAATTAATTTTGTCGGCGGGGGGGGGGGCGCATATGTGGAGGTCAGAGGACAGTTTTCACGAGTTGGCTCTCCCCTTCTACCATGTGAGTTCCAAGGATCCAGTTCAGGCCTCCAGCCTTGGTGACAGGCACCTTCAGCCATCTCATCAGCCCGCACAGCTTCTTTTTCTTGAGTGCTACAGCTGGTCTTGCTGTAGCAGCTCCTCTACCCTTGCTTTCCGTGTGCCACCTCTGTCAGGCCCTTTGGTGGTCCTGGCTCTGTGCTCTGCCCTGATTTTCCCCGCGTCTCCACTGGTGTTGCTGATGTTGCTGATGAGGGGCAAGGGCGGCGTGGTTGGCTCAGCTCTGCCCATCTCCTCCCAGGATGCATAAACTCATTGTAATTCACCTACTGAGAGCAGTCAGTTGGGCAGTGAGGAATTCATTTCACTGCACCCCGATGGAAACACTTCTAAAAAGCGTGTTCGTGTGGCGCCTGGAGAATTAAAAGCATGAAAGCAATCCAGACACATGGAACTTTATTTCTCTCCTTTCACGGTCTCCTCCCTGATAAAATGCAATCTAAAGGATATTGTCATTCGCTTGAAATGTTTCTGAGAATGAAGCCGTGCGGGTTGTTCTTCATCTTCTCCTGCATTTGTTCGCTAGAGGAATCCATGAGCCAGACATTACTCTTGATATATATTTTTTTTTCTCCTTTTCATATGGTGGCCACTAACAATTTGTTGTCTAAAGAGGCGGTACATAGTTTGTTGGGTGGGAAGTGCACATGTGTGTTCAGGCCAAAGGTCAACCTCAAGTGATGTTCCTTAGGTGCTGTTCATCCTGGATTTTTTTGAGACGGGATCTCTCACTGGGATCTGGGGCCCACCCATTACGCTACCCTGCCTGGCCAGAGAGCCCCAGGCATCAAGCTGTCTCTGCCTCCTCAGAACTGGAATTACAAATGCATGTCACTGCCCCAGGTTTTTATGTGGGTTTCTAAGCCATCTCCCTAACCCAAGGTTTCTGTAGTCTGTATAGATTGTATAACACCTTCATCTTTAAATCCAGCCCTTTTCTTTGCTTCTGGAATCTCTAGTATTTACTGTAATTTCTCTAATATGTATTTATCCATAATTTCCTTCAGGCTTTTATAAGCTGTCCCAGTTGGCGTGTACACATAAGGAGTAAACAGCAGTGAATTGGGACAGCACCACCTTCTACATCCCTGGGGAGTTGTGTCTGCCACAGTGTGAAGGCCAGGCGGTTGTCAGCCTAGGGATTCTTAGGAGATCAAACGAAGGGCCTTGTTAATGGTGCCAGATATGGGTTCCATCTCTTGGTGCAGGTCTTGATTCCAATCTTAAAGTGTCCGCTTACTCCCATAACGTTCAGGCCACTGTTGCTCCCGCAGGCTTATCTTGTCAGGCCAGTCATTGTTGTGACTCACAAGGTTGGCATCTGAGTCTGACTGATGAGAGCCTGTCTCCTCCCGGAGCAGGCACCTTCCGGCACCATGAAAGCTTCCAGACCAATACAAGCTGGATCTCTCCACATTCTGTGACTCAAGTATATGATAACTTCAGGAGAAAGTAGAGGCAGATCTGGGAGGTGCTGGGGGAGTGAGGATGCATATAATCAAAATATAGACATTGTATCAAAGTCTCAGAGGATTAATAAAACAGCATTTAAAAGGGGGTGATATTCTGGATTTCATCTTTTCCTTTCATATACAGTTGGATTTATTTCCTTCAAAAAACTACCTTATCCTTAAAAAATAGTAGATTGCATAACTATTGTATGACTCTTTGCTAGTTTCAAATGAGAAAGTAAAATGAGGCATTTTTATGTGCCTTGAGTCTCAGAAGTAACACTGAGGAATGGGGTTCAGATATATGGAGATGGTAGCAGCAGATACAGTCAGAATGCTAATGAGGGTCTAAGCAGGGAAAACAATCTCAGGCTGGAGCTGGGCATAGCAGAGAACAAGGCAGCATCCTCCGGCTCCCTATGCCTCCAGGGTTCATCTGAGCGCCTGCATCCCTAGAGTTGCTGGGAGGACTGGGTGTCCATGGGTCCAGCATAGCTCTCTGAGCTCTGGCCCCTTCCTCCCAGTTTCTCCAGGTGTTAGGAGCCTCTCCAGACATCTTCCCCTTGTCCCAACTCAGGGTACCAGAAACTATCCTCACCTCTTTGTACCCCAACAGATCCCTTTAAACCTTTAATATCATTGTGTAAACTTCTCAGATTTCATCTGCACATGACCAACATGGCAATGCCACATGGAGCCACCTCAAGGAGAAGGCTGGCTGCTACCTGGCACCAGATACCAATACACTGCTGTGCTGAGCTGTAGATGGCAGGAGCTTACCTTTCTTTTTACCCACTGTTAATCTGCTGGTGGGATGCTGATATGTCTAAGAATGCCCGCACTCCAGAACACGTTTGGGCTGCTGCTGCCTGACCTTGGGGTAGCAATTCAGAATAGTGATTGAGGCTTCGGACTATTTTCCAGCCTGGTTGTTGTTTTTTTTTTCCCCCTATGCTATGGTGCAGTCAAATCCAGGGCATGATAAATGAACCTGTATCTTGGGTTATTCATCATCCTGAAGGAACTGCCAGGGTCTAATTTTATTCAGGAGTCCTCCGAGGAGGCTAAAAACAAATCCTTTCTTCTCGTTTTCTTCAGGTCAAGTCCATAGACGTTACAAAAACATGAATAAGTTCCCCTGTTCCAACACGTCCACCAGTCATTTAGCAGTCAGTTAGTGAGTCCTCCTGCTGCCACCAAGAGGGGCCGCTGGAGACGCCATCACAAGGCTCTGGCCTTGGGCTTGTGTGCGTGCGCACGCACTCGCATGCACGTGTGCACATGCACACTCCTTGGTACACATATGTGTATATGTGTGTGGAACAGGCCAGAAGACGACCATGGCTATCATTCTTCAAGAAAATTCCTTTTCTTGTCCTAAATTTTCCAGCCATAGTTGAACAAGCATCTCCTTACTACATCCTCAATGGACTTGGGAATGACTCACCCTGCCCATTTCAAGTCACTCCTCCACCCCTGGGGCCTCTTGTCAGTGGATTTGTTTGCTGGTAGTGGCCATGTTTAATATTTATGAAGCCTCCCCAGGAAATGTTAGCAGTTGCCTAAATTTTAATGGTTTTCAAATTGAGGAGGATAAGCCACAGCGGCTCCCCTGATTTCCTGTGTGGCCTTTGGGTTGACATTTTCTGGCCATAACTTCGAGAACTAACATCACGCACACATTGACTGGAGGTCCAACTGGAGAATGGGTGGCACACAGTGAGGAGATTCAGGGGCAGGAGCTAGGCTGTGACGTCATAACGGCACACAGGGGAGACCCTGGGCAGTCAGTGACGGAGGGCCCTGGAGTTGTTTCTGTGGAAAACTTCTCAGGGGGGACTGTATTCTGTCCGGAGCAGTGTGAGCTATGTAGAGTCTGGAGGGGGAATATTATAGCCCTATAATCCCTGGTCCCACCAAACTGGGATGAGAAGCCTCACTATGCCGAGACTGCTTGGTACCCAAGCCCATGCCATTAGGAGCACAATCAGGCAAAAGAAAGCTTTACTCCTCAGAAGCTCCAAGGCAGCTGTTTCTGCCCCAGAAGGGGAAGCAGCTGAGCCAAGAGGATGGTACACATCCTTTCTTCTCACAGTGCCCCTTCCCACTCCACCCATCTCCAGCCTCCATAAACGCCAGCCCAAATGTTTGCGGCCTCCAAAACCCACCTCTGCTGTGAAACTGCTGGCGTCAAGATCTTGGTCCTTCCAGCCTCCAGGAGTGAGATGGAAACTTTTTTCATTTATAGACCACTCAGTCTGAGGTGCTTTGTTCTGGCAGCCTGTGGCAACTAAGACAGCTGTCAAAGCGGAAGTCACATAGATGCTGATGTTTGGAAGACAAGAAAGTCTCTTGAAGCGAACTCTGTCCCGTGACCTTCAAGAGTCAGGGGCGCCCACAGCAGGAAGAAAAGACACTTCTCCTTTCTCCTGGGCTTTCATCCTGTCTACTTGGACTCCTGGGGCGTTCTGGACTACTTTGAATTTTCACTGGAGTTGCCGATCACTGGCAGGAAGAGAGTAGGGATTTCTAGAATGTTTCAAGCACTGTCATGAGCCCTAGAAAATTTTAGCCCGCTCTAACTACCCCCAGATCAGTTGCCACTAACAAGATCACCCTGTAAACAAAGCCACATCACTCCTTCCAGTTCTGTAAGAACCTTATGTAATGGGGTAGAACCCAAGATTGGATCTGTCTCAGCCAAAGGTCCTCCATTATCTGTTCTCTCTCTCTCTCTCTCTCTCTCTCTCTCTCTCTCTCTCTCTCTGTCTCTTTCTATCTCTCTCTCAAAGTTTTTTGACAATTTTGTACAGCACATTTAGATCATATTCATTCCTCTTCCTGCTCCCCCCAGATCCATCCCAGCTTCTCTACACACCCAATTTTGTGTCGCCCTCCCCTCTTTAAAGACCCATCAAGTGCAGTTTGTGGTCTTGACTGGAGGGTGGTCTACCTAGAAGGGGCCACAACCTTCAAGAAAGCTGACCCTCCCTCCCCCATCTGCCATTAACTGCCAATAGCTCTTTAGCTCAGACTGGCGCTCCCCATGCTGAGGCTCTGAAACTCATGTGCTGTTGTCTCAATAGCTGTGGGTTCACTTAAGCAGCTTCCCTGATGTCCTCCGGTAGTTAGTCATCTACCTCCTATGGCTCTCACAAGAAATCTTCCTGACCCCGCTTCTGCCAGGATCTCTGAGCCTCAGAAGGATAGGATAGTGGCAAGGGACAGACAGCCCCATCCTGGTCCCAGGGGAAGACTGTGGTGGCTACAGCAGCTTTAGCCTTGGTGCTCGGCTTGACCTCCATGTGGCCTCTCCTGCAGGCAGCCATCCTCACTGGTCCAGGCAGTTTATCTCCCTTCCCTGTCCTGGGGGGCAGGGCTAATGGCAGAAGCTTCCTAATGATATTCCAGGCAGTGAGTGTCTTGTCTTAATTACCTTTCTCATTTGCATTTTTGGTGGAACACCTGGGGTAGGAGTCGGCATTTTAGCTCCCTTCCTCTCCCACCAGCGGTTTCTTCTTCCATCTGTTGATTCCCTAATTTATGTTCTTTCTGCGTGTGTAATTTATCTTAGCTTCTCTTTCGTTTAACTCATTCCTATCACCTCCCACCTTTGAGCACAGTGATAAAACCCTCCTCTCCCCCTGTTACCTTCCTCCCTTGCTTAATCCAGTGGGAACCTGAGCTGCCCATGGCCACCTTCGAGGTCAGCCCCATGCTCTAGAGGCAGTGAGTTGTTGCTCCCTTCCTCTGGACTGCCACCTTGGAAACCATCACCCAAAGTTCTCTAGTAGAGGGCCCCCTGCTGGTGGTCTGCCTTAGGTGCATAACTGCCTGGGAACTGAAGCATTCATTCTACTGAGAACGGAGCTGCAGAAACTGGTGTTTGATGCCCACAGGGCCACATCACATCTATGAAAAAAAGCCATGAGCCCAGACAGCAAACTGAAGATCAAACAGCATTCTGGGAATGGTGACAGATGGTGACATCGGTTCAAGGCCAGCCCACCCCTCTACAGCTGGGTCACTTTGCTCATCCATTGTCCCATCCCAAAGCACCAGTGAGCATGCATATGTCAGAGTGCTGAGCTGTGTGCTGAGCCACTGGAGGGGGGGAGTATTTTGCTGATTAACTTATGTACCATTGCTCTAGGCTGCTCTGTGATTTACATTAAAATGACTAATTAGAAAAAAAAAGCATTAACAGAGGAACCAAGCAGCTGTTGTTCATGGCTTTAAAGAGCAATTTTCCCCCAAAGGGAAGTCTGCAAGTCTAGGGTCAATAGAAGCCTTTAGTCCCTTCCCAATTTTTAATGCCTGCCCTCAGCTGGCCAGAGTCCCAGGGAAGATCCTTTTCTTGGCAATCCAGCGTCACCCGTGGGAGTGGGTTGGGGGCCTCAGCTGTGTTGAACGTGGCAGAGGACAGCAGTTTGGTAATGTCTGGGTCACTTGAAGGTGGAGGCTGCCTGGGGGCAACAACTTGGATGTACCCCAGCTTTGTTTTCTCATGGGTGTGGTGTGGGAAGCTCTACAGAACAAGGCTGCCCAGGACCTCAGCCATCCCCACTGCAGCCTGCCCTGAGCTGGAATAAATTCATCCCTGCCTGCCCCATGTGGGAGTGCATCAGAAATACCAGGCAGATATTAATATCGGGTACATCTAGCCCTCTGCTTGGGACTGTGGCTTGGACTCTGGGTGGGAACATCTGGAGAAGAGGAAGAACAGACAGCGTCCCAGGCTCTATGAACCAGAACTTACCTGAGCCAGGACCCTATCCCCTTTGCCCTCTGCTCCAGAGCCTGGAGATGACAGTCACTGCCTATAATCCACATATCGGCCTGGAGTTCTGAGGATCATCGCCACCCCCCCCCCACCTTTCTAAGGAAAAGGACTCTAGAAGATGAGGATTTTGAAATAAGATCCTAGTAGGAAGCCATCATCATCATCACGGAGGAAACACTTGACAAGTGGGGCTGAGCAGACAGGCAGGATCCTCAGAGACAAACTGGAGTGACTGAACTATAAGACAAAATCTATTCGTTTCATTTTGTATGTATGCGTGATTTGCCTGCTTGTAGGTTTGTACACCACATGCATCCCTGGTGCCTGCAGAGGCCAGAAGGGGGAATCAGATCTCCTGGAACTGTGAGCCATCGTGTGGGTACTAGAAATCAAACTTGGGTCCTCTGCAAGAGCAACAGGCGATCTAAACCTCTGAGCCACCTCTCTAGCCCCATGAATGAAGTCTTAATAAGCTCACTTTTGGGGGCTCACTGGCAGAGGGTTTATCTAGCCTTTGCAGGATCCTGGATTTCATCCTCAATAGTACCCCCCCCAAAATTCAATTTGGAATAATCAGGTCACCTTGATCTTGATTTAGCTGGTGGCCTTGGTGCTGACTGACTTAGCTCTGGCTTCCTTTTCCATAGAGCTTTCAGGAAGGAGTGCCCTGGCGACTTCTGTATGGCTTGCTGTCATGTGTAGCATATATTTGGGGGAAGCCAGGCTGAGGAGCCTCAAGCTGCTGTGTGGTCTTAGGAAGAAATTCCCCCTGCAAACATGTGACTTTGGGTTGGAAATGGCCCAGGCTGGGACTTGGGGATTTCCACTACTTCAGAAGGTTCTAAAACTCTGTATTCTAGAGTTAAGATACTTAGAGAGAAACCAGAATCCCAAATTCTCAACTAGACTGCCACAGTGGCACAGGTACAGTGTGAAAGATTCACCAGGAGAGAGGGCATAAAGGTAAAACGAAGTACCGAGGAGTCGTTGAGGACTTAGCAGGACCTTTGGGGCTCCAAGCCATTCTTGGTCTTACGTGAATTCTGACCCTCAGCCTTCTGCGTGCATCTATGACTCCATTGCTTGGTGCCTGTGTCTGACCTACTCCAACTGAACAGGACTCAATGAAAGAAGCAGGTCATTCAAAGGGACAGTGGCTCCTTGAAGAAACACCAGCTCCTCTCGCTCAGCAGTTAATGCCTTTCTCATAAAAATGCTCCAGCATAACCCCAAAAACCCTTGGTCTTGACCCAGACAAGTACTGGGGATTCTTCCTGCTTAGTTCATAGGAGCATCACCTACACACACACAGGGGGAGGGGCTGGTGTCAGTGGGTATTGGTTCTTGCTCTGATTTGGGAGTACATGTGGGGTTAGATCATACAGATATGTCCAAGGATTTGTTTCCACAGTAATTCTAAATTTTATCATGTTGATAATCTATTCATTCTCTCTCTCTCTCTCTCTCTCTCTCTCTCTCTCTCTCTCTCTCTCTCTCACATACACACACACACACACACACACACACACACACACACTTTCATATACATCAAACAGGAAACAGACTGGAGTTTACGAACCCAGATTCAAAATGCCACCGTTACATTGATTTTTCTGTTACTTGCAGCCTGAAGCCGTCCTGCCTGACACCAGGATGGCAGGAGAGGTGACTCCTAATCTCTGGGTCTTGTGTCTGTTGCAGAGGGTCTCGCTGTCGGTGTAGGATTTGGAGCTGTAGAAAAGACTGCATCTGCCACCTTGGAGAGTGCCAGGTAAGCCAGCGCCTGGAGTCTGGAGCACAGCCTCACACCTTTCGGTCTTCTGCACTTACTTCGTACCTGGGAGGTTGCTGGCACAAGCTTGCTGAGCATCCTCAACCCCATCGTGGCAAGAGTGATGACGTTAGCGGGAAGTTCAGGCGTGGGTGATGACGTTAGCGGAAGTTCAGGCGTGAGTGATGATGTTAACGGAAGTTCAGGCGTGAGTGATGACGTTAGCGGAAGTACAGGCATGAGTGATGACTTTAGTGGAAGTTCAGGTGTGGGTGATGATGCTAGCAGAATTCAGGTGTGGGTGAGGTACTCAAGCAGACAAACAGGCTTTTAGAGTCTTTCTCTCGGAAGCCGGCTAACAGGTAGCCACGCTGTAAATTAAACCAAGATGTAGCAGCATGCTGTAGTGTAAGCCTGCGATGCATAAGACAGAGGAGAAGGGTTAGCAGAGGCTGCGATCAGTGCTCTAAGTGGCTCCTTGCTTCTGGGAGCCTCCCTTTCTCTTGTTACTGGATATTCCTGGTCCCCCAGTCTTAGACTGTCTTCCCAGAAGGCTCTTTTGCCTGTTGCTCACCCAGTGACCCATCCTCAAATGTCACTACCCAGCAGTCTATCCCTGACGCAGCTTCTCTTTTCATTCCGCACACACTTCCTGGGCAACTTCCTCTGTTCCTGTGACTTATTTCCCCCCTAATTGCTAGTGATGGCCACATCTGGCTCCAGCATAAACCTGGGCTCCTTCTATGGGGCTGGCTGCCTTCCAGACATCCCTGGGCAGGTGTTCCTCAGAGTCTCTGTGATTTACTGTCACCATCTCTGTCCTATGGGCCCTGCCCCCCCCCCAGAGTTGCCCTTCCACCAGCATTTTGCCAGCCGAGCCAAATCCACTGTTTCCCTCACCATCTCAGCTCGCCCTCTTTCTCTGGACCACCTTACCTAGCAAGTTCTTCCTCTCCGTTAATTCCATTGAGTCAAACAGGGCCTCAGTGTGGCTATGGCCTCGAGGCAGTGTGGTGCATCCCTGTAATCCTGGCACCGAGAGGCAGAGACAGGAGGATCCCTGGGGCTAGCTGACCAGCAGCCATTGATAAGCTGCAGGCTGCTGAGACACCGCGTCTCAAGACAAAATGGTGAACAATGCCAGGGGAGCAACACCCTAAGGTGGTCTTCTGGCCTCCACATACACAGGCATGAACATGTATGTACCCCCAAACATACATGAACACACACACGTGCGTGCGCACACACACACACACACACACACACACACACACACATCTGATGGGTCAGAATACCAAGCTCATTGCCTTCATCCAGGCCAGCAGGAAGCTCTTCTGCTCCCCACCTGCACAGTGGACCCCTACTGTGAAGACCAGCCCTATGTCTATGGGCCAGGTATGTGAGGAGTTTCCTGCATTGCCCCTTTTTCGTCTTCACATGAGGCCTTTTTTTACACCTCAGGAGACTGCATCAGCCTTGTATCTGTGACCAAGATACAATGGAGCCCTGTGGGTTAAATGGTGCTGTGTTCCAGATGCAATGGGTTAAATGCCTTCATGGTCAGACACTGCATCCTATATGTTAAAGCCTGTATGTTAAAGCCTATATGTTAAGAGTGTGTTTGCTACAGGAAGCCCCAAACAATGCAAGAGGTACTTGCATGCTCCAGGTTGAAGTATGACCTACTTTTAGCTCATTCTTCTTGCCTCTTGGACTCCTAAGCCATGTTCACTTTAGCCTCATGGCGAAAATGACGCCTTTTGTAAAACTCAAATCAGAAAGTGGATGGGGAAGGAAGGAAGGACCTTTAGAATGTAAGAAATATCACCAAAGCCAAACCAAAAGAAAAATAAACAGCCAAGGGCTAATGATGACTCATGACATCCCCAGACTGCTCTGATCCCGTGTCCTGGGAGAGGGCAGGCTTGGCTCTCTGTCCTCTTGGCAGAGTCATTTTTGCTTTGACTCCATCAGACCATGAGAACCTCCAGGGTCAGACAGTGTCCCTGGGTCTGAGAGCCCCGAGGAGGTGACCTCACGAGCATTCAGAGACCAAGCTCTCCCAGAAATGGGTGAGCACATGTGCTCCACTAGGCCAGTGCCCACAAGTGACAGCCATGCCCCAGGCACTGTACTCATAGGCCAGGCTCTGTCTGGTGGCACCATGCCCCCGTGACATCTTGATATCAACTCCGATATCCCTCTCTACCATCACCTGCCCTTTCTGCTGGTCTCTGTGAACATTCCTCAAGGAAATGGAGCAAAAACATTTCCAACATCCTCTCCCAGTTACCTTAGCTACTCTGTTGTACCCACATCACTAGGTGCTTCTTAGGCCCCCGCAGTCCTCTCACCCCTGGTAATGACCTGGGGACAGGGTTGTTGGAGATCTGCTGCCACCGTGGCTGGCACTACATATATAGAGTTTGAAGGAGTATAAACCTGAAGGCAGTGAAGGAGGGGAAAGACGCCTCCGACCTTCAGCCCAGCTGCCTCATGGGTTTTTTACCAATTTGCTTCCTTTCTTCCCGATGCCTGTATCCTTGCTCTCTGATAAACACAGAAGCAGACAAGGCTGATTAACCCTTTCTGGTTCAGCTCATGCTTTAAGAGCAGGGGTTCTCAACCTTCCTGATGCTGAGACCCTTTAATATAGTTTCTCATGTTGCAGTGACACCCCCCAGCCATAAAATTATTTTCGTTGCTACTTCATAACTGTAATTATTTTGAATTAATTGTTTTGAATTGTAATGTAAATACCTAATATGCAGGATATGTGGCCCTTGTAAAAGGGTCATTTGACCCCCCCTCCAAGGGGTCACGACCCACTGGTTGAGAATTGCTGCTTTAGATGGATTCTCATGAGAAGAAAGGTAGTGGCAAATGGGAATCTGCCTCTGGCAGCCACAGGTTGAGGAAGGAGACCTTGATGAACTGCAGATCGGGGAGGCAGTGCCTATGATCTTTGAGGCTGTAGGAACCAAACCAAGCCCATGGTTATACCTGTAGGGTGCTTGCTTAGACAGTGAGCTTGAGGGAGGTAGCTCCTGACCACCTCCTCATGCTGGGGCTTTCGAGCCTGTGCTGCATGCGGAATCTGGAAAAGCGGGCTGCAGGAGCATCCGACTGCCATGCCAGGGTCCTGCCTCGGATTACCGCCTGCAACCTTTACAAGACACATTATGGTAGGTCCGCCCCTCCCACCACCACTTGTTAGTTCTCTCTGTGTAAAAAAAGGGAGACCGGAGTCAGCTATAAGACAATAACACAGCCACAGTTCTTAGAGGAACCACTGGTGAAACCCAGATGTCACCAGGGTTGGACAGAGCAGCAGAGGTGGGTGTGGTGGCACTGAATAGGGGACTCTGCACCTAGTCCCTGTCTTTTGGGGTCTCTTGGACTCACTCAGTGTTTCATTTGGACCCTAAATAAAGACCCCAAATTTTAGGGTCTTGTGGAAGCTGCAGATACTGAATCTTCTAAGTTCTCTTGATCTAATTCATTCACTCACTCACTCACTCATTCATCCTGTGTGCACGTCAGTGGGCACGGGTGCATCCCCCACATTGTGCCAGCCACCGTGTAAAACACGGTTTGTATAAAACCTTCCAAGTAGCATGGACAGCGCCCCAGTTCTTCCAAAAACAGGGTACACTCAAACGGCGTGGATGTCCCTTCTCAAAGGGACTAAGGAGCACTAATAGTTACCATGGACTAGAGAAGAGAAGTGCTCACATACAGGGGACTCCAAAGGCAAGGTGGTGAGTGACTTCAGAGCCTGGGAGGGCTTCGAGTACTGCAGACATGGCCTTTTCCGTGGAGTTCAGGAAGCTAAGACAGTCCAGGCAGAGAGAGAAAGCCCAGGATATACTATCTGCATGTATATAAGGGGGCTGTAAAATGTCATAATCCAGAAACTTATGTGGGGAATGTGCTCTTTCCGGGATCTCAGATGGAGAGGGGATATATAACAAAGTGTCTGTAAGATATCAAAGCCTTAGGCCCGTACTGCACAAGGCTATAGAATACAAACTATATATTCTATCTCATCCCAGAAGCCACAAATCCAGGATGCCTCAAAGCAGACACTTAAGTGTAGATAAGAGCACAGTGAAGGGACTGGAGAGATGGCTCCGTGGTTAACAGCACACTTCCTACTCTTCTAGAGGACCAGAGTTCAGTCTCAGTACCCGTATCAAGTGTCGCACCACTGCCTATGACTTCAGCTCCAGGGAGCCCAAGGAGCTCTTCTAGCCTCTTCAGGGACTCATCCACCACCTCAACACACACACATGCACGCACGCGCGCGCGCACACACACACAATCATCATCATAATAACAAGAATATAAGATCTTAAAAAAATAAAACAAAAATAAAATAGAGACAAAAATCAGTTAAGAGAACAAACTGCCACCAAGGAGGAAAATACTTTGGTGTAAAAAAGACATCAAGCCCATGTGACCAGCCTCTGCCAAATTCTCAGTATTATCAGAATTAGGGTTCACGGGAGACACAGTCCAGGTCAGGCCAGAGAGATTGCATGTAAAGTGCCGTCCTGATTGGGATCCCAAAGACAGCAGGAGGCGTTGACAAGAATCTAAATCTGCTGCACCATGTCATTACCAGTAATGTCTCATTGAGGAAAACATACCCTTCTACAGCCACATTAAGAACTGGGGGACTCGGGGTGAAGACATGGTTCCGTGTTGAAAGTGCTTGCTGTGCAAGCATGACAACCCGAGTTCAGACCCTGAGCACCCACAAAAAAGCAGGGCAGGGTGGCACACACCTGGAATCCCAGAGTTGAGGGCTGGAGACAGGTGGGTCCTGGGGGCTCCCTGGTCGGCCAGTGCAGCAAACAGTGAAAACCACAGATTCAGTGAGAGGCCCTGTCTTAAAAAATAAGGTGAAGAGATAGAGGAAGATACCCGAAATCACCCTCATAACCTCTGCGCATACACATTCACACAAAACGACCTGACAGCAGGGTCAGAGGCACCCAGTGTGTGTCTGCCTAGTCTTAGAGCATCTCCACATAGCTAATCTAGAGTAAATGATTTATTCTGGGGTCACAATAATGAGGATGCTTTTTAACCTTTAGTGAAAAATAGAAACCCAACAGACAGGAGTCCTGTAGCCAGACAGGAAGATCCAGGAAGATCCAATGCCAACGCTGATAAAAACAAAAAACAAAACAAAACAAACAAACAAACAAAAAAAAAAAACAAAGCAGCCACCAGTTTCCCCTCCCCTCCTGCAGTGGGGAGCTGTAGAAGGAGTATTTTAGGGAGAGGGGAGCAGACTGCAGGATGACGTGAGAGGCATGTGTTTTATGCACCTGCAGCCTGAGCCCAGACGCTTTAAAGGCAAACCGTGTTGGAACTGTGAGGAGAGAAGCTAAAACTGTGGTCCTGGGGGGAGCACAGTTGTCTCTTTTGGAGGCTTGTTAGGAACAGGGCCAGAAAATGAGCAGAATGGAGAGCGGGCATTGTAGTCTTGCATACCCTGGGCACATATCCTGTATTTTCCTATGCGAGAGTGAAGGTACATGCATGGCATGACACAACACGTCTCTGGGGGTCAGAGGGCAACCTTAGGGGTCAGTCCTTGTTGTGTGACAAAATTTTTCCTGAGGAGACACAATACACATCTGTTGTCCACAATGAGGGAGCCTACAATAGACCAAAATACAAATACTACTGATGTCTAACTTGGTGAATCAATGAGTTTTATTGGGGTCACTTACAGGAGGATGGGTGAGGGGTCACTTACAGGAGGATGGGTGAGGGGTCACTTACAGGAACAAAGACAGCTGCAGCATCAGCATGGGTGACAGCTCACAAATCTGGGGAACCTGGAGCACACTGCACAACCGCAGGCATTTCCAAGTGGCTCTGATTTAAACCTTTTGGAACCTCTTGGTTTCTACTTCCTCTGAGCAGCTGGTCTGGTCTGAGAGTCCTTACAGCTCCGCTCCCCTAAGCCTCTTGCAGCGCAGCTTCCTTAGAAGGGGAAGCTTAGCTTTTGTTGCTTACTCTGGCAGGGAGGGCCTAGTGAAATCTGGTCAGTTTCAGGGACTTCTGCAGCTATTTTGAGTTGTTTACCTTTCTGTTTCAAGAGCGTCCCTGTGGGATAGAATGTTTCAATCTCGGAAGAAAACTGCTACAAGACAGGCCTCTCCTTCCCGGTAATTGAAACCTTCTGCTTTGTTGCTACATATACTGAGCTAGTCTCCCCATGAGCTTTCAGATTCTGAATTCCGCGGTCTCTGCCTCTCATCCTGCAGGTCATGCTGGGATTATGAGTGTGCTACCGTGTCTGGCCTTATGTGTGTTCTGGGGATTCAAACCCAGGTCCTCGATGTTTGCACAGCAAACACTTATCCCACTGAGCCATCTTTTCAGCCCTGAAACCATGTCCTCTTTAAGCACGCACGCTTGTTTCCTAAAGTTGATTGGTGCCGTGCCACGGAGCCATTACCATGCAGGTCATTCTCATCTAGGCCGCATTATCCATCTTCAGTGTGATATTGTTGCTCATCATGAGCAGAAGCGGCAGACAACATGATTTGTGAGTGGGCATTTAAAACCAGAAGCAGCATTAAGATCAGCATAATCAAAGCTGCAGGGGAGTGATGGAAACCAGACCATCTATGAAACTCAGAACAGGACGAGCCTTTTACAATTGCGGTGTGAATTTCAGCCAAACCGAAGGGCAGCCAGCTGGGATAAGTGGGGATGATGCTGGGGAACGCAGTAAGGAAACGGCAAGGAAGCCTCCCCCCCCCCCACCCCCAGTGTGTTTGTAAGGTGGATGGACCCAGGGGCCTGGACACGGCCCAGCCTTGGTGCAGACTTGGGACAGAGCCCCAGAGGTGCTGGATGCAGCCACCTACCTAATCTGGGATGGCTTGAGGAGGTGGGAAGGAGATGCAGGAGCCTTGGACGGATCCCACCACAGAAAAGATGTTTACTGGCCTCAAAGAACAAACTTCAGTAACCCCAAAGAAAGGAGGAGAGGGAGGAGAAAGAAGAACTCACGAGAGGAGGAGTTTCTCACAGACCACAAATGGTGTTTGTTTAGAAGGGACATTTCAAGATCAGGTGTCAAGGGGCCATAGTCAATCATGTGACAGTGATGGGCGGGCTGACATGAATCAGGGAGTTACTGCTGCCCTACTGCAGGGGCTGCAAATGGTCCCATCCTCTCTAAGGATGCTGGCAGTTTACGTGATTAGCATTCTACAGAGTTCTGTGTTGCTGAGCTGGATACCTGTTAAGGTGTTGTCAAAGAGCACTGTGGGGGGAGGTGTGGGGATCAAACTCAGGTCGGTAGACGCGGCAGCAAGTGCACTCACACACTGAGCCATCTCGCCATCCCTCGAAGTGTTTTTTACTTCTGACTTCCAGTGGGCTCATCATTATTCCGGGGCCCTGTATACACAGACGCAGGTGGCCAAGTTTGGCTCAGCCCCTGTTTCTGTAAATAGAGTTTTATGGAAACACAGATTCGTCAGCTTCTTTACCTGCTGTCTCTGGCTCTTTGGCTACATTGACTGAGTGGGTATTTGACGTAGACTTCTTAAGGCTGAAAACATTTTCTGACTTTACTTAGGTATAGTGGACACAGTCCGTAGCTTTGACCCAAGTTCATTACTGAGCCCTTAGGTGCCAGACTATCTCTTCATGACCTCGTGGGGCCTGTTTGCAATGCATCCCTCGCCTGTATGTCAGCCATCACTGCCAACAGAGATGAGAACAGTGAAGAGTAAAGATTACAGTGAAGTACTTTCTTCTGGTCGCAGCATTCTGCTCTCACTTCCTAAGGCAAGAGAAAAGCAGGAGGCACCTAGCCTAGAATCAGCGTGTCGCTACTGCCACCAGGTGCCAACATGCTGTTACTGTTCTCCTTATCTCGCCCAATGTCCTTGCTGAATCAGCTGTAGGGCAGCTTTTCCTACCAAAAATCAGTACCCAGCATGGGTATGGTGGTATAGACCTATAATCCTATCATCTTGAAAACTGAGGTAGGAGGGTTTTAAAAGTTCAAGGCCAGCCTTGGCTAGTATAAATTATCAGGTGAGCTAGCTACTTAGTAAGACCCTGTCTCAAAAAGGGAAAGAAAGCTGACCACGAATGTAGCTTAGTAGTATGTATTTTGCATGCACAGGGCCCTGGGATCAATCCCCAGCATGGAATAAACAAGGTGTATGTGGTGGGGGTGGGGGGGCATGACTGTAAAGCCCAGTGCTTGGGAGGCAAAGAGAGGAAGATGAGAACTTCGGGATCATCCTAAGCTGTGTAGTGAGTTTGAGGCTAGCCCGAGACATGAGACACTGTCTTTAAAAAAAAAAAAGTGTCCCCCGAGTCAGGAAGACTCAGCCAGCCATGAGCAGCCCATAGGCCAAGGGAAACACGGTTTGGCTTTGCTTTGCTTTCTGATCCGGTTCCCTGGTGGTTTCTTTTGGCTTCAACCACAAAGAAATTCCGAAGACCGTATATCCTTGGGGAGTTTGATGATTAAAGTGATTTTCCTCTCATAAGTATCATTAAGAGGAGACCACACCCTCATCCCTCACTTCATGGTGAACATAATTCAAACCAGCAGGGAGAGCAAAGGCAATTTATGCTTGAATACTGAGCTTTGAACTCTTCTTTCCAGTCTGGGCTAGGGCCACTTATCGGCTGTGAACTCCTGGATGGATGAGTTCAACAGGCGTCCTGATGCAGGGCCGGGCAGAGTGGACAGTGCTGCCTGCAGACTGACCACACACCTTGGACAGCCAGCAGAAGCACACCCCCAGGGGCTGGTTGCATGCATTTCGTGTTCCACGCCCAGGCTGGCTCCTGCTACCTAGTGTCCACACTTAATCAAGGATGTCTGGTGGGTTAGCCTGCATCCAGAGCTTCTTGCTCAGTTAAGACCAACTTTAAAGTTTATGTCTGCTAGCCTATCAAAGAGTAGAGATCATAAATAATAGAAGTCTTTTCTTCTGGCTTATAAAATACCAGCATTGCTATGTGACCAATCATGTAAGGCGGGAGTCATTAATTAACCACTTGTTTAGAATAAAAACAAAACCAGTGATGCGCATGTTTTCCTATCTCACTGAGCATCTTTTAAGGAGCAAGCCGTGGTACCTGCCTCCCAGCAAAGATCACGTGGCAGTGTGTATGATTGCCCCTACACTTACCCAGTCCACCTGCCTTTAGGGACATCCCAGGGCGACCCTCTCTTCCTCTGGGTTGTTGATCTTAAGCTCCCCATGCCCTCTGACTTGGGCCTCCTTGGAAGTGGTCTCTGGACTGAAGTGTGGCAGGTGAGCTGGCATGAGGGTGTGCAGGCGACCTGAACACGGTCATGCCTTTTTACCCTGTCATCCCCTCTCCTCACAGCCCTTCACTCCTCTCCGCTGCTCTTCTTTATCTGCACTCGAGGATCCTGCTCTCAGTTTCCCCGAAGCGAGCAGGCCTTTCTCCTGAATCCATCAAAGTGTCGGCTCTGGAGTTCTCGAGTGGTCCACATCCCTTTCCTTCACTTTTCCTTTCCCGGTCACAGTGGCATTTGAAAATGGCCCACAGCGCCACCGTGTGGTGGTCTGGCATCATAGCTCACTAGGTGAGGTGATAGGAAAAAAGACTTTAGAAGGTACTTGAGTCTATCCTCTGACTTGGTTTTGGGCTTAAATAGAACTTATACCCATATTGACTCTCTTTGCATATATTATCTATCAAGTTTTCCATATGCCTTTATCATCTATCTATCTATCTATCTATCTATCTATCTATCTATCTATCTATCTATCTATCTGTCTGTCTTTTTGTCATCCGTGTCTGTAGGAGTTGGTAAACACTCCCTAGACGTTCTGTAAAAGAGCCTTTTTATAACCCTGCTGTCTGGCTCGGAGCGTTTCACACCTCATTTAGTTCATCGCAGAACTGATTCATCATCGTTACTCCTTCTCCAAGAATTAAAATGGATGTCTGTGTGCCCATACGAAGTGGCCAATAGAGCAGGAGGCTACTGTAATTGAGGAAAGTGGAGGTGTGGGGAGCCCAACCCCAGGGCCCCCAAAGGTCAGTTCCATTTGCCTTTTTGTCGTAGGGGCACCTGTACTGCTCTAGTAACTTTAATAAGATTATCTTATTTTATGCGTATGAGTGCTTTGCCTGCATGTATGTTTGCACACCATGCCCACACATGTCAGAGAAGGGCGTTGGATCCTCTGGAACTGGAGTCATGGATGGTTGTGAGCCACCACGTGATCGCTAGGAATGGAACCCAGGTCCTCTGCCAGAGCAGCCAATGCTTTTAACCGCTGAGCCCTCCCCCTGCTCCTGTTTCCTCAGGCTTGGACAGTAACAGGAGTGGGTCTGATCTGATTTGACCACCATTAGGAGGGTTCTCGTGGGCCATATCAGATAATAAAGTCACGCATCTGCATGGCATCCCTTTGATCCTCAGGCCCCATCTTTCCGGACAACGATAATATGAGCAACTATCCCAGCCATTTCTAGCAGAAAAATGCACTTGGAGTCAAGGGCTGATGGGCCCTAAGTGATCTTCAGAGACAAAGTTGCTTTTGAAGTTTGGTTGTTTTCTTCAATGGAGACTTTCAAGCAAGATTCTGGGTAGAGTAGACATCCACTCCTGACTCTGTGCCTTAATCAAGGAAGACTTTGATTAACCAGGGCAAAATATCAGCAGATCACATATAGAGGAGCTATTGTCTAGGGGGACAGGAGGCCCGTACCTGACTTCTTCCTCTGCCCTAAGAAAGGCATCTCTAGCCCTAGATGTCCTTGCCTCCACCTTGGACAACAGAGAGACCTCTAGATATCTCAGACCTGGCTCGCCACTCGAGGTTGCCCCCACTTCCCCATCATGGCTGCATTTCCCTCTGCTTAAACTTCAAGAAGATCCTTTCCAACTCTTGAGGGAAATGGTGAGGCCTGAGTGATCTTTGTAGGACTGCTCCATTTGTGCTATATGAGTTCAAAGGCTAAAGTCGTCGGGGGTGGGGCTGGCAGCAGAATAGGGATGTGCACATCAACTTGGAAGCCATCTCCAGGATCCGTGCCCCACCCAGAGCATCTCAGTCTCCATCAGGGAAAAGGGTACAGCTGTGCCCTCGCCACTTCTGCACAGCTGTGATCCGCCAGTCAGAGGCTTATGCACAGACGCGCATCTTCATTTCTCTTAGATACACACCCTGCAGGGGAATAGCTGGGATCCATGGTCATCCTACGTTTAACTTTCCATGGAGTTTTGAAGACCTTCCTGTGGGTCAAAAGAACAGGAGGCAGATTAGACCAGGAGTTTATCATTAGCGCTTTAAAGCGCTATTTCTCAAACGCATGCTCGTCCCAACAGCCCATGATGCCTTGGGTAGTAAACTCCGTACCATGATCGCTATGAGGATTGGTGTCTCTGGTGACTGCCTGCCAGGTGCTCACTGCTGAGTCCTCCTTTCCGCTCATCGAAGTGTCAGACTGACAACAAGACCCACAGAAGAACTGAGGCCCTAATGGGGACCCTGTCCACATACCCACCTCCAGTCAAGCCCTTGCCCAGGTCTCTGGCCCTGAGAGAAAGTGTGTTGGGCGCGGGAAGCAGGCCTGGCTCCCTACAGCCTCTCCTTTATTGCAGGTCTCTTGAAGGGTGGTATGGAGGCACATGCGGCAGAATACCCCGTGAGTGGGTTCAGAGCCTGGCTCTCTTAAGGTGATGTGTCGCTTTTCTCTGTAAAGCGTGGGTAACCGTAGCTACTGCAGTGTGGGTATCCCAGCAATTACCCATGTTTGTCTGTAGAAAGCACCCACAACAGTTTGAGACAGGCATGCCACAGGGCTTTATATGTCGTAGGAGATAGCCAGGCCCCTGTTCTCCCCTATCCCTGGCCAGCCCAAGCCCCAAAGTAAGTACTCCATGCCTTGAACCCTCCCTCCCCCGCCACACACACAGAGAATCAATGTGGAGACAGTTTCTGCAGTGTGTAGAGCTCAGGCCCAGGTCTCTTGGTACAAGAGGCAATCCGAGTGATTCCTGGCCTTGGCATCCTCCCCAGTCACCCCCCAGTACAGTTCATAGCATTACCGTTCCTTATTCCTTGTCCTGGTAATTCCTGCCCAGTATCCTTAACCTTCACCCTGCGCAGGACTAGGCAGTGTGCTGGGCACCAATGTCTTGCCCAGAAACCCACAAGCAACTTTAGAAGAGACAGCCCTGTGCCCGATCAGAGAGTCTTTCTTTTGCTTCCCTAATTACCTGGACTGACTCCCAAGCCCCTCTGATCTCACCGCACACATCACTGTCTCCAAACAAGGAGGCCACCGAGCCACCCCCACCCCATTTGCCCTAAGCGGCTTGCAGCCACTTCTCCCCCCCCCTCCCAACAGCAGCACAAGGGGCCCTTTATGCCCACCCCTTCCTCCTCCACTGCTGCTTCAGCCACCCCCACCCAAGTCCCTGGCGACAGGGGCTGGCCGTCTTGGCAGGAGGAGCCACGGATTCACAACACTGTGCTCTGTTAGCCTGGAGCAGCAAGGGGTGGGGCAGGCCCACAGAGCCCTCTGGGAGCCAGTATGCTTTCTATGTGGCTTTCCCAGGCACTCAGGATGACAGGTTCCCTCTCTTCTGCACTGCTCTCTCTCCATCTCCCCCAGCAGCTTGCAGATAGGGGTGGGGGGCTATTGTCTTCCAGGACAGACCACTGGGGCAGCACCCCGGAGGGAGGGAGGGTGGTGCCCATCCCCATACATTTTGCATAGGGAGCTAAGAAGTAGTTTGGGGACGTTAGTGCCCGTGCGGTACTGAATAAGAACATGTATCACCAGTGGTCTGTTTATAATGATTACTTGATGGAGCCTGCTGCAGAGGCCTGGCTATTCTTTATCAAGTGATGGGATTTGACTTCCGTCCATCAGATTCTGGAACCCATGAAGCTGACATTTCCTGAGCCCTTTCTACACGGAGACCTTGCGTCCTGATTTAGCCTGCTGTCTGTGCCTCCCAGTCCTCTGTGTGGGAGAAGATGTCCTCCTCACTCTGTTGACAGGAAATGGCCATGTGACTGCTCAGGGTCAGGGCAGAAGTGGGTTTTGAACCTGAACAGCCCAACTGCAGAGCCTTCGTCTCTAACCACTGCCCTTCTTGGCCTCTCAAGCCACGCATCTCTTGTAACCTAATGGCTTAGGTTACACCCCAAAGTGTTAGGGAACAGGGCTCAGCTCCTGTCAAGGCAGTATGTCAGCTCATGCTGTGAGTAGCTTGGATGTTGTCTGTAGAAGTCCCAGTTCTATGTCCCTGGGATATTCCTGGAGACAATATGTACAAAATTGCCCCAGGGAGAAGCAGTCTGCCCAGCCAGTCCTACAGGAAGCAGACATTAATGCCGATGATGGGTTTGAGTGTGTGTGCAGGTGCTTGCACTATGGTGGGAACTGTCGCCCTTGACAGCTGCCCTGCATGGTGGGCAGTGAAGGACGGGTGGAAGGGAGAGGGAGGAGGAAAGGAACACGCCGGAGAGGTGGGCACTTACCTGGTGAGCTGATTACCTAGTGTCACCTTGTGACAGGTGGACAGATGGGCGAGGTCACTGAGGAAGACAGAGGTACACAGTAGGGGCCACGAGTAGTCTGTGAAGGTCCCAGAATGGAGGTGATGGCGAGGGAAAGGTACCTTAAGACCTAGCATCGGGAAGGTTTTCACGTGACAGTAGGTCCTGGCTAGTTCTGATCAGCTTATACTGGATTAGGATGGGTCCTAAATCCTCTACAACTGGGAACACTTATAAGATGGGGTGGGGGGATATGGATGGAGCAGGAAGAGAAAAGTAGGAGGAAAAAGGCGGGGAAGACAGAAGTTGGAAGGAGACAATGGGGATGTGTAGTTACACAGATTCACAGAGGGAAGACACTCGGTTAACAGTGGTGGCAGAGTTCAGAGTGATGCAGATTCAAACAAAAACCATCCTCAAGTCTTCAGGTTCCACCCAGAGCTGGAATAGGCAGGAACGATCCTCCCTGGAGCTGCCAAAGGGAGCTTGGCCCTGCTGATCCCTTGACTTAAGACTTCCGGCCTCAAGAACCCTGAAAAATCTCTGCTCTCACATCTCCGAGGAACTCGGGGAGGAACTCAGGAGAGCCTCCTGGCGATACCCCTGGGTGCCTAGCCTGGTCCCTGCTTATCTTTCTAAGCCATTCCCCCCTCCCATAAAGCCTCAAGGTTTCATTATAACCCATGTTCCATCTGTGACCCTGTATCTGGTTCTCTTTACCTTTGGTAATTTTGGTAGGAGGAGCTTGAAATTTGGGAGGCTAATCCTCTCGCTCCAGGTCACCCTCAGTTCAGTTTGCACCAGACTGCAAAAAAAGCAACGGTGTTCCACCTCCTTCAGCAACCCTCAGAGCCCAGCCCAGCCCGTGAGAGTCAGGGCCCTCCGTATTGGAGCTATTAAATTGTCATAAGAAAGAGGCCTTTGTCACAGGGACACAGCCCTCAGCTCAGTCACAGAGACAGATTGTGCCAGGAAACAAATAACAGAAAAAGAGAGAGAGAGAGAGAGTTCAACCACAGCGTTCTTTGGAGCTTCAGTCATCTGCCTCCCGCCTGCTCTTAAACGAAGAATTTCCTTTTATCTGCGTAATTCCTTCAGATAGGTTACTGGCTTATAATTCCATCCAGAACAAAGAGCCCTGTGGAGACCCTTGCCCAGACCTTCTGCATGGCCTGTACCCTGCAGCTAGACCTCGGATACCCAGGAGAACCTGGGCTGCAGTGAGGAAACAGGAGCCCCTAAGGCTTCAGGATCCCAGAAGAGCCAGGGCCACAGTGGGGAGTCAGAGGCCCCTTAGACCTCAGATACCCAGGAGAACAGGAGCTGCAGTGAGGAGACAGGAGCCCCTCAGGCCTCAGGGTCTCAGGAGAGCCAGGGCCGCAGTGGAGTTTTCAGTCACTAGGAATCAGCAGGACTAAGTTATGAATACCTCAGCTCACAAATCCACTTTCACATCACAGCTGACATCTGCAGGCCAGACCCAGGGCCTCTTGACGCACGTGGCTCTCAGGTACTGCCACCAGGCCAGGAAGTCTCATGCAGATCCTTCCACCACCCCATCTCCTATCCCCCCACCATGCCAACGCAAGTCTTCCCAGAACATTTCCCACAAAGCCCTCAGCTCCAGTAGCCAGCCTGGGCCTTACCCCTGAGCCTGGGACTTCCTTGAGCATTTGTAGAGGTTGAGCAACGGGAGGCTGCCCTAGTGGGAAGCCCAGAAGACCTCGGCCTCTGGGGAGGGAGGCCCACATCCTGGCCATGGAAATGAACACACTCCTAAGGACTTAGCTGCTGGGGATGGAGCCCAGGGCCTTGTGCATGCCAGGCTGGCAGTCTGCCACTCCGCCGTATTCTCAAACCCTTGGTTACTTTGTGATAGGAGCTCACTGCGTAGCCCGGATTGGCTCCAAACCCGAAAATATTCTTCCTCCAGCTCTTAGAATGCTGAGATTACAGGTGTGTACCGTCACACTGGCAAGAATTATCTTTTAAAAAATAAGGATGTGGCAGGGTATAGCTCAGTTGGTAGAGTCCTTACCTAGCTCGCACCTGTCTTGGGTTTGACCCCTAGCATGACATAAACCGGCATGGCGGTACCTGCAAGGTTATCCTGAACTCTGTGATGAATTTGGAGGCCAGCCTGGCATACATGAGACCCTGCCTATGAATGAATGAATGAATGAATGAATGAATGAATGAACATGAGACCTTGCTTATAAATAAATTGATTTAAAAAAGCTATGTCCATATTTAGAGAAGACAGAACAATGTGTGTGGGGTAGGGACTCTGTCTTGTCTTTAAGACCCGAAACCCAACGTCCTGAACCAGGAATGGGGATCAAGTATGGATGTACAGTAGAGCCATTGAAGAGCACAGAACCCAGGCTCTAGCGCTGGCGTGTCATGTAGCATGTCAAGGTTGGGCCCCAGCATCTGCAGTTCCCAGGAGCCCTGGTGTGTCACACAGTATGAGAACCAGCTTTTTCAAAAGGAAAGCAGGAAACAAGAGGCTCCTGACACCCCCACCCCTGCCCCTGTGCCCTCTGCTCCCTCTGTAGGGGCTATGTTCTCCCAGACAGGTAACTTTTGCATTGGAGTGCATTGCCTCTGGCTAAAGCTCAGTGAAGTTATCTCAGGTAGACAGCAGTGAAAGAGACGCTGGATTTTTATGTCCTGAGGACGGGAGCTCAGGATCCAGTGCAGAGTGACATGCAGGGGTCTTGTTCCAAAGGTGAGAACCTGACTTTCTGGTCCCCTCTGTGATGGTTTCCCTTAGCTCGCGATGCTGTGCATGCGTGTGTGTGCAGGGCCATTTTAACTTTTCTTAGTAAAATAGATTTGCCTGACGTGACTCCCATGGGCATTTTCTGTGGTGCACAGCCATGTTGTACCACCATCCATTTCGAGAATTCTCTAGCTCATCCCGAGCTGCAGCCCTGTAGCCACTTAACACCAACTCCTCCCCCTTCCTGGCATGCAAGCTTTCTGCTCGCTCTCTCTTCCTCTCTGTCTCTCTCTGTCTCTCTCTCTCTGTCTCTGTCTCTCTCTCCCTCTCTCTCTCTCTCTGTCTCTCTCTCTCTCTGTCTCTCTCTCCCTCTCTCTCTCTCTCCCTCTCTCTCTCTCTGTCTCTCTCTCTCTCTCCACAACTGACTGCTAGAGACTTCTGTATCTGTGCTTTTGCCACTGGTCCTGTCACTTAGCATAACCTTCCTGAGGCTCATTCGTGATGTAGTCTGTGTCCGTTTCCTTCCTTTTCAAGGATGAGCGTAGTTACTCTCGCGAATGGACCATATTTTGTTTTCTCTTCACCTGTCGGTGGACAGTCAGTCATCTTTCTACCCTTAGCCCCGTGAATAACACTGCAGGGGTGGTGTGTACACACCTCTTTGGGGCCCTGCTTTTAATTCTTCTCTGTGTATATTCAGGAGTCATTGTGATTTGACTGGTAACTTTAGAGGACTCGGTCAGGGTGTGTTATCTTGGCCGGCACACCGTGCTGCTGGGCAAAGGGTCACAAGGTGGATGAAGGAGACTCTCACAGATTTGCAGGGCCAGAGACCAGGCATGTAGAATGTGCTCAGCCCTGAGTGGGACCCCACATGGCTATGGCCACACATCCACATTGCTGACCTTGTAGTGGGGAGAGTGGAGAGGAAGTGGGAGAAGCAGTGAGAGTCACGGGGCTACTCTGATTCCAGCCCTGCACCCCAGATGATCGCCTAACCAGGTGGGTGACATGCTCATGACCCCTACTCTGCAGCCAGACAGTGGCAACAGGCGACCACCAGCTGCTGACTGACTCTACACCCCTTCTTGCCCAGATCATCAAGCCACCTTGTGACCACAATTGGCTCTCACTTTCTGATGTCCAGTGCCCAGGACACAAAGCAGGAATGATGCTCATTCTTTTCCTCCTCCCTGAGCCATAGTTTCCTCATAAAACAGGAATTGTCAGGAGAAGAAAAGCAAGACTCTGGTGGCCAGCCCACCAAGGCACTTCTGACACACTCAGGAGGGACAGTGGTTGTACCCCCATTCTGAGAGCCGCAGCTTACAGTATGGTGGACTCTGGTCTTGCCTTCAAGTTCCCTGACCCCCACTCTTTAATAACTAGGATAATTTTGGAAAGTTATCTTCTCTGTATTGGACTTTGATGCCAACTGTCCCCAGGCCACAGTGCTGGAGGTAGAATGCCAGTGCCCTATGGGTCTCTAGACCAGTTCTAGAATGAGAGAAATCACACTGTCAAGTCAGATAATGGCAGTGGTATGGGGTTAGGGGAAGTGCTGCCTCTGGTTGTTCAATAAGTAAAGCCAGTAGGACTTGGGGCACAGTTGATGAGGATGGTAACAGCTGCCACCCTGGGTAGTGGTCCCAAAAGTCTCCATCATGCTGGGCTTGGGAGGTGACTCAGTGGGTAAAAGGATTTTCTTTTCGGGTGTAAGGACCAGGTTTTAAATCCCCACAGCCTGTATAAAGTCTGACATGGTGGCTCAGTGCTCCGATAGGGAGATGGGAGGCAGAGACAAGGTAAGATTTCTGGAAGCTCATGGGCCAGCTAGCCTCCCATAAACAGCAGAAAAGCAACAAAGAGACCCTGTTTCAAAGAGGTAGAAGATGATGACTGCTATCCAAGGTATCAAGCTCTGACCCTCACATTCATCCTGTGACACGCATGCTACCCACATTACTATGCACGAATGTGCTCCAGTGTGTGTGGGAGCATGTGTGCACACACACATACACACACTATCACAAACACACACAGATACACAGTACACACACTCAGTTGCAAATGCACAGAGATACACAGTGCACACAATCACACATACACTCAGTCACACAGAGTCCACACATAATCACACACAGGAACACAATGCACACATTCACAGGCACACAGTGCACACACACTCACAGGCATGTATATACACAAAAACAGTCAGACACACGGTGCACACACTCACTTGCACACAGGTACACAGTACACACGCATATATATATATATACACACATATACACACACAGAAAGGCATGCAGTGCACACACACTCACATACACAACAACACAACACACATTGCACACACACTCAAGCATGCACACAACACACACAGAGACACCCAAATACACACTGATGTCCCCACACTGTGCTGCAGGGGCAGAAAATTTGTCGCTCAAGGCTCCAGTACTACTATGACGTGCCTGCTTGATCCTTCTTGTTCCATTCTGTTGTCTTTTTTCCTGGCTCAAGCCTGCCTGGTCTGCTTGAATTTGGAGCTGCTCACCTGCCTTCCTTGTTGGTGCTGTCTTTCATTGTCACCTTTGGCCCAGAAACTCAACTTTTTTTTTTTTTTTGTGGCTTGTCAGGCTAGCCGCCTGGTGCTCACTGTGCATCCCAAACTGGATTAAAACCTATGCAGTCCTCTTGTCTCAGCCTCTTGAGTGCTAGAATTATCAGTGGGAGCTGTGGCATCTAGCTCTATTTTTATTTGTCTGTTGTTTTTATTTTTTTAAGAGGTCTTACCAAGTAGTTCAGGGTACCCTTGAATCAGTGTTCTTCCTCTCTGCCTCCACTTACCAGACCCTGGTATGACCGGCATGGCCCACATGCTCAGCTCCGATGTCTATCCCTTCCCCGTCTGGACTCCTCACCTTCCTTCTTGACATGGGCTGCCCCCTCCCTTCATGTTGTTTGTCGCAGCATCTGTCACCTGTCATTTCACCGGCAGGGCACACCTGGCCTACCTACCCCTTCCTGCTGCAGATTGGGTCTCAATGTGACCCGTGGGATTAGCTTTCACCTCAAATGTTCCATGTCTGCTTTTCTCTCTGCGGTTTAGTAAAGCATACAGAATCGTATCCCTTGATCTTGTACTATGCAGAGGGAGAAACAAGGAAGTGTAGTGGTGAGGGTCACCTCTAAGGACTCTGGAAAGTTCCTCTCCTTACCTAGTAGAGCTGTGAGAACAGCTGGGGGCAGCACTCAAAGCTCACAGCGTTGCTGTGGGAGCCATGACAAGGGCAGGAGCCAAGACTGTCTGCAGGTGGCCTTCCCATGTTGGGTACCTTCTGTGAAAAATCTGGTTGACTGAACTCAGTAGGAACTTTAAAACACATATACTTTCCTTCTCGAGGTAAGGATTCATGTAGTCCAGGCTGGCCTCGAACTTACTGCATAGCCACGGGTGGTCTTGAACTTCTGATTGGCTTGCCTCTCTATCCCAGAGATCATATTTGTTTAGGCATTGCTGGATGGAGATCAGAACCCAGGCCTCACAGACACTAAACAAGCTACATGCCCAGCTCTGGCTTCTGATCTTGTTTTGGCCTTTAGCCTCCAGGAGCTGGGGAGAATAACATCTGTGTACCTTTGAGTGAAGAGCTGGCATTGTCCAGCATGGCCTGTAGTGAGCAGGTCAACTCAAGTATGTGTTCAGAGAATGACAACAGAAATAAAATACATATGATGAGAATCCTCGGAACCTAACTCTCTCTCTCCTTTTCCCACAGAGATAGATAGATAGATAGATAGATAGATAGATAGATAGATAGATAGATAGATAGATAGATAGATGGATGGATGGATGGATGGATGGATGGATGGATGGATGGATGGATAGATAGATAGATAGATAGATAGATAGATGGATAGATAGATGGATGGATGGATGGATGGATGGATGGATGGATGGATAGATAGATAGATAGATAGATAGATAGATAGATAGATAGATAGATAGATAATTGTTTGTTTGTATTCCATACTGACCATTTGGGGTTGGATAGCCAATAGGTGAGCTCTTTCCTGGGGAGGACTATTTCTCCCATTCTCAGCATTCCTCAGTTGCCTGTAGTTGTTTGTGCAGGGTTGAGCCTTTGTGGGCTTTCCCTGGACCACATTAGCTTGCCTCTTCATGTGGCCCTTGTTCAGCTCACATTTAGGTAGTCGTGTCGGTGAGACTCCATGAATTTAGTTCCTGACGTTTCCGGGAGACACAATCTCACAGCAAACTCCCCAGTCCTCGCCTCTTGCAGTCTTTCTGCCCCGTCTCCCACCGCGATCCCTCAGCCATGGGTGCAGGGATCCTGTTGTTAATGTGTCAGCTGGGACTGAGCTTCTCAACTCTGCGTTTTGATTGGGTATGGTTTTTGGTAGTGGTTGGCAGGCTGGACACTCTTCCCAAAGGAGCGGCCAGGCTAATTGGAACAGGACCAAAAATGATCAAAATTATAATTAAAACTAAAACTCTTGGACCTTGGGGATTAAAAAGGAAGGATCCGATTACCTGGAGCAGATGTTTGTTGTTGGGACCCCTATCAAACAAGAGAGCAATAATTTCCTAGTGAAGCAGATGAATTTTACAAGGCTAAGCGGAGCAGTTGAGCTCTGGAAAACAGAGCCTGGGGTAACAGAAACTAAGAAAAAGCCGGAAAATCCGTAGGAGGGGAACAGGATGCAGGGGAGGCAAGAGAGTCAGTCCAAAGCAGATCTTTTGCCATGATTTTTCAAGAAATGAAGTCTAACTCCAACCCTGGGTCATTCGAACCAAAGAGCCAAATACCCAGATGGCCTGTGGGAAGAGGCAGAGTATAGAAGACAAGACAGCCAGGTCACTCTGCTCTTCCCATCCTCTGCTTCTTTGGCCCAGGCCCCCTTCACTCACACTTCCAGGGTGTGTTTCCCATTATTCCAAGATCTACCTTGTGCCCAATCAAAGGGAATGAAACTGTCATTGCTCCCGCCTTCATTCCCAAGGAGTCAGAGACCGTGCCTGATACTGGGTCATCGGATAGGGTACAAACAAGACTTGAAGGATGGCATGATGATGATCTGTCAGTCGGGGCCCACTAGCGAAGCACAGCCAATAGGATGTGTGTATGGTACGACCACAACCAATAGGATGTGTGTATGGTACGACCACAACCAATAGGATGTGTGTATGGTACGAACACATCAGAAGGAACCAATGGGATGTGTGTATGGTACGGACACAACCAATAGGATGTGTGTATGGTATGAAAAGAGCAGAAGGGACTGGCTCTCATGAGTACAGAGGTCAGGAAGTCCAGATTCACATTTTGGATAGGGAACTCAACCCAAGAGAATTGAAGGTTAAGGTTCCAACCCACAGGGAGTTCACTGGAGGAACCCTTTCTCACTTTGGGGCCATGTCTTTTTTGTTCTGGTCAAGCTTTCGATTATTGAGATAAGGCCCGCCCAGATCAGGATAGGCGATCTGCTCCGTGTCACCAATTACAGTGTTTGCCGAGAGACGGGGGGGGGGGGGGGGGGGGGGGGG